>NC_081760.1:21902781-22257781 GCF_963082965.1 Carassius carassius | reverse complement strand
AAGCAACTGAACAACATTCAATGTATGTATATAGAAATACACACACATATGTGTATAACAATGTAAGAAATATCTGCATGTGTACATATAATTATATTTGATTATATTATATATAAATAAATACAGTTAGCTCCATATATATCTGGACACAGGCACAATTTTTATTTAGCTGCCGACCAAAAAAAAAAAAAAAATCCATCAGAGAGATAGCGGGAACATTAGGAGTGACAATTTAACAGTTTGGTACATTCTGAAAAAAAAAAAAAAAAAATGCACTGGTGAACTCCACGACATAAAAAGGCCTGGACATCCATGGAGGACAACAGTGGGGGATGATCGGAGGATCCTCCAACAATCTCCAGGGGGTAAGCCAAGAGAAGACTTCATGAGAACAAACACAGAGGGTTCACTACAAGGTGCAAACCATTCAGAAGCCTCAAGAATAGAAAGGTCAGATTGGACTTTGCCAAATAACATCTAAAAAAGCCAGACCACTTCTGGAAAAGCATCCATCTTAAAATGGATGAAATTAATATCAACCTGTACCAGAATGACAGGAAGAAAAAAAGACTTGGAACAGAACAGCTCATGATCCACATCATCAACATCATCTGTGACACATGGAGGAGAGGCGTGATGGCCTGGGCGTGCATGGCTTCCAGTGCCACTGGTGTTTACTGATGATGTGACTGAAGACAGAAGCAGCCGGATGAATTTTGAACTTTATAGGGTCATACTGTCTCCCCAGATTCAGCCATTACATTACATTATATTATATTATAAAACTAAACTTGTAGTTAGGCACTGGTTTGGTAAATAAGAAAAGTCATTTCCCCTCTCGAATCAATGTAAATGGTACGACCCGCAGTTCAGGTGCTTCTGCTGCGGACCTGCGGTGAATCAGTTAATGAGACAGGAGCTGGAGTTAGCCGTGATATGAACTAGGAAGACAGGGGAAGAGCAGAGGTGGGTAGTAACGAGTTACATTTACTTCGTTACATTTACTTGAGTAATTTTTTGGGGTAACGAATACTTTTCGGAGTATATTTAAAGATGGGTACTTTATACTCTTACTTGAGTAAATTTTTGGGGGAAAATCTGTACTTTTACTTCGTTACTGTGGGCGACGCTCCTCTCGTTACTTTATCTTAATGCAATAAATGTTAGGTGCTTCAGTTTATTCCAAACGCGCCGTCTACTTTTCTCTGGGCAATGAGCGATTGCCCTTTCGCGAATGATTCATTCTTTTGAGTCAATTCTGTTCAAAGGCTTGATCAAACCAATTGGCAAACGAGTGAATTGGTTCATGAATCAGTTTGAATTATTCGTTCAGTTCCCTGCCGCACGCGCTGAGCGTCTGAAGTGGTTCACTCGGAGTTGTAACGTTTAAGAACAGAAAGAGCGTTGGAAACGTGGCTGGAACTGCACTGAATTGAAATCTGCAAAGGCTATTATTTGCTAGCGATGGAGATCCTTATGAGATGAACACCGCGTGTGCTGTCTACTGTTTAACAGGTAATAACTTGGGCTACATTCGATTACAGTACACGATACCACTGTGACATTAGTTTGTTGTACGTGTGTGGCTTATAACAGAGGGGATTGAATGCAGCTTCCAAACGACAAAAAATAGCCGATTAAGATTTTATTAATTTTAATACAATCACACCGGCGTGAGTACGTTCAGCAAGTCATATCATCATCAGCTGCTAAATTCAGATCTGTGATCTCTTGCTGGTGCTGAGTCAGAGATAGAGGTGTTTTTACAGCGCTGCACATTATAACCAATCACACATGATTCTTTTGAGCTGATTAAAGCATTGGCCAATCAGAGGCGTTCCGATGAGTCATCGCTAAAATGCCAGTGCTTCCTTCACTCGCTCACTGACTGAATACCTCTTTCTGGCGAATTCTCTCGTCAGAAACAACAAAGTGCAGATGTGTGTACGAATCTATAATTAAGATATTGATTTCACAGTGTTAACAGTTTCAGTGATTTTAATGGGAGTTTCTGAGAGTGATTGAAATCTAGACTGTCTGTGAAAATTATCTTTAATAATGTAAATGTTATTTGCTCTCTTTCTGAACAATGAAAGATTAGTAGCAATATTTATATCACATTAACTTTCAATGTTAAATTCACATTTAATATAAAGTCAGTCATATTAAAAATATGTTATGGTATGACACCTATATCTGTTACTTAAGTAAACAGACAGGGTTTTATAATAAATTACATAAATTGGAGTAAAGGCTGATGAAATATATACATTTATACACGCACACATACATTACATACATTTTATCTATATATCTAAATAAAAATAGGCTCAGTATATATGACCCAAAGTAACTAGTAACTAACTACTTGAGTAGATTTTTTATCCGATACTCTTTTACTCTTACTCAAGTAACTATTCAAGACTAGTACTTTTACTTGAGTAAATATTTCTAGAAGTACTTTTACTTTTACTTGAGTACAGTTTTTGGGTACTCTACCCACCTCTGGGGAAGAGTCATGTCTTTCCTTAAGAAAGGAAAATCAGGGGCTCAAAAACAAAAAGATGATTAAAGAGAGAAAGTCAAATGGGGGCAAGCAGTTCCTCACTCAGTTTTTTTAAAAGAAAGGTGAGCTCCAAATGCATCATCGAGCATTGACATTGTTTTAACATAAATATCTACTCTTGGAGGAGTTCTACCCAGAGTCAGAAGTTTACATGAAAACACTGTATATTTCCCTCCATTGTCAAAATCTAACACCCGCGAAAACACAGATCGTCAGCGCCTATTTTACAGCATTGTTATGCAAATTAGCTCGCACATGTTCTTACATTAAGTACAGGATTGTTCTCATCTTAATGATTGAAAATGACTTATTTTAAAACATAATTCAAAGACTGAATGTCTAGTTTGGCGGTTAGTGTACCCTTTGATTCTATAGTCTGCATTTATTTTAAACAGACAAATAATCAGCAATTAACTTGTACTTAGCCTACACTTTAAAAAAGGTATTGTGACAATAAATGATATTTTAGCAACCATTTGAAGCCATATATTTCAGTTTCAGACCCTGCAGCAGCAGGCCCCTCATCATGGCCAGATGAAAGCAGTGACAGTGAGGTGGATGTGACAGTAAGACTCACTTAGTAATTAGTAATTAAGTGTTAAGAGGAAATAAGCAAAATGGTTACATTGTTATTGTACACATTTAAACTTTAAAGGGATAGTTCACCCAAAAATGAAAATTGTCATCATTTACTCTCCCTCAAGTTGTGCCAAACCTGTATGATTTCCTTTCTTCTGCTAAACACAAAAGAAGATTTTAAAGAAGGTTGGTAATTAAACAGTTGCTGGTCCCCATTGACTTCCATAGTATTTTTTTTCCTACTATGGAAGTCAATGGGGTCCATCAGTCTTTTGGTTACCGACTTTCTTCAAAATATCCCACCCATTGGTATCACTATGGTATTTGGTACGGGGGACAAGCAAGATGGTTTGTTCCCAGGGCCCAAAATTTGGTACTACGCCCCAGCACAGTACACACACACATATATTATGTAAACACAAACTTTTATTCTGGATGCAATTAATCACGATTAATCGATTCGACAGCAATAATTTATAAACATATATACATACATATATACACATACATACAGAACAGACCAAAAGTTTGGACACACCTTCTCATTCAAAGAGTTTTCTTTATTTTCATGACTATGAAAATTGTAGAGTCACACTGAAGGCATCAAGGGCTATTTGACCAAGAAGGAGAGTGATGGGGTGCTGCGCCAGATGACCTGGCCTCCACAGTCACCAGACCTGAACTCAATCGAGATGGTTTAGGGGTGAGCTGGACCGCAGACAGAAGGCAAAAGGGCCAACAAGTGCTAAGCATCTCTGTGAACTCCTTCAAGACTGTTGGAAGACCATTACAGTAATCAAAGCAAAAGGTGGCTACTTTGAAGAACCTACAATATGACATATTTTCAGTTGTTTCACACTTTTTTGTTATGTATATAATTCCACATGTCTTAATTCATAGTTTTGATGCCTTCAGTGTGAATCTACAATTTTCATAGTCATGAAAATATTAAAGAAAACTCTTTGAATGAGAAGGTGTGTCCAAACTTTTGGTCTGTACTGTATGTGTACATGTATGCGTACATTTTATTGGTCACTGAGTCGTTAATGCTACCCGCTTTGTCACACCAGCCATGTCAGTTGTCCCTCCCAGAACAAATCACTTGAGCACTTTGGATGGGTAACAAGGAGAAACGTCCCTTACTGCAGTTTGGGTTTAATCAGTCTACTTACCTGATTTTTCACCTGAGGGACCAGATCTTCAGGAATGTCACCTAATGGATAGGCCCGTCCTGCCAAACAACAGCTAGCAGAGGAGAAAGAACAGATGGTTTATGGCACACAACTCTGTATGAGTACAGTACTTGTGCAGAAAGTCACATCACCTGATGTACACCAGCATTTTATTTCCCATCACAACATGCTCATCTGTGGAAGGAAATGAATGGGAAAATCAGATTATGTGCAATTTAGTTTAGCATTAGCTGACCAGATTTCAGAAGTGAAAATCATCCTACTTAAGCAGTCAAAACCTGTGGCATTTACACTGTTATTAACAATAAAATTATCTATTAATAAGAATGTCATTATGCAGATTTTATACATTTGAACACAGCTTGTGAAGCTTGGAATGACTGGCATTGTAAAACAAATATATATATATATATATATATATTTTTTTTTTTTAAAAAATGCATTCTGACTTATTTTCACTGTTAATGGATCATAATGCTAAATATGACCAAAGTTTAAAAAAATGATTTTTACAAATTAAGTATTTCAGTGTCAAATACACTGACTTCAGGGTTCAGAATGTTTTCAGAAAGTCTTTTTCGAAATATGGCCCTGTGTGTTGTCAATGGGCAGAATTTATTTTATAGGCACTTCTCCAAGAAGAGTGAGTGCACACATATACCAGAGCGAGAGCAAGACCACGTCCATCAATGTGCTTCATTCGGGTAATGAAAGTCATCTGCAGCGTTTTACAGAACTTGCTCGAGAAGGATGTCACCAAAGGAGTGTGTTTTGGTTGTAAGGGGAAAGATAACCTTGTTCAGTTTCCCAAAGAACCTGACGTTAAGGGAATTATTTATGTTGATGTCACAGCTTGAAGATGATCACTACGCAAAAGCTTGCTGATGCTATCGACTGCTATCGACTCTTTAGCCTACGGCACACCCCCTGGAGCTTGACTGTGTTCAGAGAGAAGCGTAAAGCTGTATCTGTCTTTTATAAATCTGATAAAACTAAAGACCCTTCAGAGATATGGAGGATGCAATATTTAACTATAGGTACTTGAAATTGGCATAAACTGTGTGTTGTGTCCCATTTAAGTCTGATAATGTGCAAAAGAAAGTTTTAGTTATTGGGTAAATCTTAAAAAAAAAAAAAAAAAACTATTCAATATTCATCTTTTAGTTCATCATTATTTAAGGTTCTCTAAATTTCTTAATTTTTAAACATGAAACCACTGAACTTTTATTTTGATGGAAAACTGTAGAGAGCCCTTAAAGGTTCTCTTTTGTAGATCAACAATTTTTTATAAAAGTTATCATCTTGCAATTCCGGTTTTATTTCAATTAGACGTGCAGCCTTACAATTTTTAATGCACAGTAAAAAAAAACTGGGATATTTTCTGGGATAGCTCCTGCCATCTCCTCAGGTTTAGCAGAGTATCTTGATGTATGTAGGATGTTGTTTTATGTTTGCTCTGTTCTACCTGTGAGAGGCTTTCCTTCACGGAGAGGAGGACCAATGGCCTGAAAGAGTTTCTGAAAAAACAGGAAAAACAAGCAGTTAATTTTTTTTCTTTTTCTTTTTTCTTTTTTTACAAATGAACATGAAGAGTAACATAACTAATTTAAAATAATAATGATAATAATAATAATTTTGACACTTCATTTTGGCTTCAAAGCCATTTAGCTACTGTCTAACAACAACCAGCCATTAAATAAATTTTAAAAGTCACTTTAGAGAGACAAGCAAGTCATCACAATTTGATAAAAGAATATATACAACCGGAAAAAGGGAATAAATACACTCTGTTGATTCATCTTGACTTTTTTTTAGACCAGCAAACAGACAAATATACAGCATGTTAAGAGAGTTCCTCATATTGTGTTCAAGTACAGGGGTTAAAGCAAAAAAAAAAAAAAAAAAATCTTGAGCCTGAACTTTTTTTCCAGGGGTTGGACATATACACAGAGTTATTTGGCAGGTATTTAGCTTGAAACCAACTAGTAACGTATCTACCATTGCCATTAGCCCTTGACAGCCTCAGCTTACAGATTATGGTGGGATATTTGAAACAGCAATAACAAAAAAGGTTACTCACTTTAATATGGTGCAAACACATGTAACATTTAGGATGCTTTTGATATCAAGTTTTGCTGGTTTTGTCCATGAAAGGGTACAAGATGACCTACAATCTAAAATTTGAATTTTTTTAATTGTTTTGTTCAAAAGAAATAATGGTAAATCAAATACTAGGAAATCAATATAAAATAGGAAATATACAAAGACAGTTTATTACAGAAAACTACAATTCAGTTCAATGAACAATAAAATAACAACACTAAAACGTTTCAAGAACTGGTAACTTAAACAGGGTTCATAGAGATACCGCAAAATACATTTCCAGGACTTTCAAGTACTTTTTTTGTTTTCAAGGACTAAAATCAGATCTCGCGTATCAATCAATATTGTTGTTATCTTTCAAATTCTAATAAATAAACTAATAAAACAAAATGGTTCAAATAAAGTGCAGCACATGTAAATAATGCAATGATTGTGGCAAACTTAACATCTGAAAGGATACTATGGCAAAGTTACCTTTCCTTCTTCAAGCTGATTTTTTTCTATGTCGTACACTTGGAAAATTATGAGCTTTATCAAGCTCATAGACACTAGGGGTGTGACAATACACGAAGCTCACAAGGTGAGACAAAATGCAGATACTTGGTTAACTAGAATGAGACAATGTTTTGATACTTATTTATTTCTTATTAAAAAATTATTTCAATGTTACAAAATTACAATGCAGTTGTATTTTGAAATTTTTTAACTAATCAAGTGCTTCTAATAATCTACTGATTATTTTGACAAGCGAGTTATCTGATTTTTTTTTTTTGTAATACAAATAGAACTAAGTGGAAAAACAGGCTTTAATATGACGTTTTATATATTAAGTAACGATGAGGCAATAATAATTGGCCTCAAATAAAGTATCAAAACTAAGTACCGTATTTTTTGGACTATAAATCGCACCTGAGTATAAGTCGCATCAGTCCAAAAATACGTCATGATGAGGAAAAAAACATATATAAGTCGCACTGGACTATAAGTCGCATTTATTTAGAACCAAGAACCAAGAGAAAACATTACTGTCTACAGCCTCGAGAGGGCGCTCTATGTTTTCAGGGGTAGACTACTACAGCAGCAATGAGTAGCATAGAGCGTCCTCTGGCGGCTGTAGACGGTAATGTTTTCTCTTGGTTAATTTCTCTTGGTTCTTGTCAAATTAATTTTGATAAATAAGTCGCACCTGACTATAAGTCGCAGGACCAGCCAAACTATGAAAAAAAGTGCGACTTTTAGTCCGGAAAATACGGTACATGGTTTTATTGAACAACATTGTTGAATACATAATGTAATATGCCTGATATTATAACAAATATTATAACCAATTGCCCGATGTTTTAAATCAATTGAATTGTATTATTTGGCCACATGCAAAGTCAGAAACCTTTATTTTGAAATTGTGATGTACAATAAATCGCGTATTTAGAAATATGTTAATGTATTCTCCTGTGTTGGCAAAGGTTTAAATAATTTACAATTAAAAGCTGCTGTTGAGCTCCACTGCTATTTTATTAGCTTTTATATGTAAATATTATCTAGATTGAAATCTTCGATCATTGCGCCTTGCAGCTTTTTCGAGACCCAGGCTTCTTTTCCATTCATTAGATAATGCACCTCTCGTATTTATAAGAGCAAAAGCTTCTGATTGGCTAGTAATTTTAGTTTGGTTGAAAGTGAAAGCTGTGTTCCTCTCATACATTGGTAGGCAAACTCATGAACTCAAACGTAATATTAACAAGTGTTTTTAAATGTAGGTTGACTTTTATTTCCCCACAGCCAAACACAGCACCCCGGAGATCCGGCACGGTGCTGGAGAACTTTAAGCCCTGAGTACTATAAACAACACTAGTCTACTCTCCCTCCAGACTCACAGCAGCACCTGCAAGACAAGGTCACGTAATCCAGCACAACACACACTACAGCAGAGTGCTGCTGTGTTTGGTCAGTGTGTATGTGTGTGACATTTTGGCCCTGAATCAAATGAATCCCTTTCTCAGTCGCCTTTCATCATGGGTTTGAGAAGATTACCCTGACAACAAGGCTTTCATCTTTTTTTCTAGCTTAATAGTGAGAAACACACCAAAAAACACAAACTTTATGGGCAAAAACACACTTGTGTGGATCAAAAAATGTGCACACACACACACACACACAATGTGTCCACCAAAGGCTTACCAGGTTTAATTTAGTGTTTTTCGTTTTGTGTGGCAATTATATCATCAAAGCATACATACATTTACATATAAAAAAATAAATAAAAGCTGGAATGCATGACTTTCGCCCAGCTTTTGTCCCAATTTGCAATCTGGACGAGACAATGCTAGTTGTCTTCAGATTTTGGGTAGTTGGAGTTACGTATGATGGACAACAGATGTTTTTTTTTAAGCTTCAGTTCATGATTCCATCCAGTTGAAAGCAATGAAAATGATTAATAATAATAATGAATAATGCATCTCCTAGCAATTAAGTGCATGTTTCTGAGCCGTTTAGCATATAATGCCCAGTTCTTCTCTGTAACCATTTACAAAGTCTGCAAATATGTGATGCCTATTGTTTTAATATTTTCAGATTTGAAAATTTGTGTAGCTATTGCAGCCTTAAATCACCTTTTAACACAAACACACACAAAAAAAAAAAAACATTGAACACACACTAGCATACCTCCATGGGGCTGATGTAGTCATTCATGCCACTGTTGAAGACGTAGATCATGGCGTCATACAGCTGGTTATCCCAGCACATCTGCACCACCTACAAACATATCATGTTTTTAAGAAGACATATGCGGGCTTGCGCCATACAGATGATGCATTTTCACATACACACCTGTTGTATGTCCAGATTGGTGATGTCCATATGGACCAGGCATCCCTCCACACTATCCATCATGCCATTCTCCTGGAAATAGCTGAGTAGGTCTCTCATGACGGCAGCAGTCAGACAGCCAATCCGCTCACTCAGAATGTAAGGCTCCAGACTTTCCAGAAACACACCCCTGGCCACCGAGTTCTCCACCAGCCGAGGGTAGATCTGGTTAAACAACAGGTCCCTGGGCAGAAGAGAGATTTTTGAAAAATGAGATGGGTGATCACATTTTCCATTGCCCATCAAATTGTTCATCAGATTTTCAAATATTTTTGCATGGAATTAAAGGTTGTGGTGCTGTGATTCATCCCTGAGCTCATTTTTTTGGTGTATGTCTTAAAACTCTTTACTCTTGAAATGCCTACCTACAAAGTGAATCAGAAAAATACTTCCATAACCAAAGCCAATGAGACAGTGGGTGGATATTTTTAAATTCAATGTAAAATCACTGGGCCTGTCCATATACCCACACTTGTGGTCTTGGCCACTTGATAGCATGTGCATACAACAAAGGAAGTAAATGCCCCAGGTCTTAAAAACGCCAGTGCCCTTGATGCAATGCTTTTTTTGAGATTTTTTGCAGAGATCTCAGCGTAAGTTAAATATTAGTATTAATAAGATATTGCGTATAATTTGGTAATAAAACAAAGTGTTGCACATTTTATTGGTGCAAAGATGACTGCATTTCTTTTTTCACTTAATTAGAAGAACTACAAATTAAACTGTTATTAAATTGTGTCGTCTGTTATAGGGACTACTGAACAGACATTTAGAAATGTATTTTAAAAAGAAAAGTATTGAAAATCAAAATAAAGCTCTGCCCATGCTTGAATTTTTACAACACAATAAGTGTATCCCATCAGGCAATGAAAAGTTCTACAAACACTCGTGGTATTCACGCCTACTTAAACTCTTGGGCCACACACAGGGAACACATAATGGAAGAAGACAAGTGGTCAAGTGCAAAGACAGCAAGTGTGGGTATTTGGCTAAGTCCATTAAGTACAAAACAATAAAAGTCATATGACAAACTTTTTAAACACAAAAGAAATGCTTAACAGGTTATTATCAAACTTCAGTCTACTATTATTAGCAAAAATTCCACTTTCAAAAATAAACCACAAATTTCAGTTTCTGTTTATATAGATCATACAGGCATAATTTTAAAGGGTGGTATTATGCATAAAGCACATGGGCAGCTAGTCTCTCTAGTGCAGAGGATTGTCACATGCTATTGGCAAGCTCCCTGGTCAAAGTACAAACACCGAACACAATAGCCTTAAAATGCACATACAATCTATACAATATAATGCATTAGTGACAGATTTGAAAACTGACATTTAAAATCTTATATCAATCTGCATCTGGATATCATTGAATTATGAAATGGAAAAATTTATCTCTGAATCAAAAACATCTCAAACATCAAGCAAGTATAACAACACTAAAATCCAAGCCTGTATAAACATCATTATTTTAAATGCTGCAAGCAAATACCATACACAAAAAAACATCACTGCTGACTAACTGGATGTGCATTTAAAACAAACCTACTGTGATAAGAGCGTATCAGTTATTTAGGCGACAGTATCACAAGCACCTGAAGTGTGAGAAAGTAACAGAACTCTGCCAGAAAACAGGAAGTAAAAACAGGGATTAAAGTCTCTGTGGAGACAGCATGATAGCAGCCCTAGGCAGTGGGACTGTAAAGCTTGAGTACAAAGCTTGAGGCTGTGAATATTGGTGTATGTATTATATATATATATATATATATATATATATATATATATATATATATATATATATATATATATATATATATATATATATATATATATATATATATATACACACACACACACACACACACACACACACACACACTTGCCTAAGTTTGGGATCAGTAAGATCTTTCATATTTTTTTAAGAAGTCTCTTATTCTCATCAAGACTTCATTTATTTGATCAAAAATACAGAAAAAAAAAAGTGATAATGCGAAATTTTATTACAATTTATAATAAAGGTTTTCTATTATACGGTACATTCAAATATAATTTCCTTCTGTGGTTAGCTGAATTTTCATCAGCCGTTACTCCAGTCTTCAGTGTCACATGATCCTTCAGAAATAATTCAGATATCACTTTTTATTCAATGAAGAATCCTGAAAAAAATTCACAAAGGTTCCAAAAAAACAAAAATAAATATTAAGCAGCACAACTGTTTTCAACATTGATAGTAAAACAGCATAATAGAAAGATCCTGAAAGATCATGTGACTGGACTGGAGTAATGGTTGCTGAAAATTCAGCTTTTCATCACAGAAAGAAATTATATTTCAAAGTAAATTCAAATAGAAAACCGTTATTTTAAAATAATATTTCACAATTTCACCTTTTTTTCTGTATTTTTGATCAAGTAAATGCAGATGACCATAAGAAACTTTAAAAACATTAAAAGTATTATTGTATATACAGTATACAGTATATTAAGGCTGTCAACGTTAACGCATTAACCAATGTCATTAATTATACTATCTTTAAAGTGTTCAAATAATTGAACGCAATTAATGCAAAATTAATGCACAGTTTCTATTCTCACCCAATTTCGCTTCTCTGTTTGCAATCAGTTCATTTTAAGTTGTTAAACACCAGGAAAGTTTTCAGTGCAATGATCCAGTAAGCAAATGCATTCAAAAAATCCATCCAAAACTGCACTAATATAAAGGAAAACAGGCTGATTATATCAGAGACTGCAGAGAGAACAGAGACTCACACTGTCTTTTCAAGGAATTTTCCATTCCAGTGTGTCTGGCTTTAAAACAGAAGCTCTGTCATATTCTGAAGAGCGTGATGAACGAAATATCCCCCGCTGTATGGCCAGGTCATACGCAAAACACATTTCATGTCTGGACAACCAGCATCTCACTAGTAAAGTTTTGATGGATAAAGATTACAATCAAGGTAAAGATAGAAATTTCCATGACTTCCAGGTTTGCTATGATCGTGGAAACCCTGTTCTAAACTACTGCAGATCCACCCAGAGAGATGGTGTTTTGCTCAAGGGGATCACAGTTTGTCCCAGTATGACAGAACACATTTCCATAAAGCGTCTTTGAGAGCCCCAAAATACAAAGAAAGATCAATGTCTACATACACAGACACACATTCACAGAATTATGTTGAGAGACTCTGGCATTGTGTGAACAGCAGGGCTCTTTAAACACAACAACATCAGGGAATGCACCTACTCACTGTAACCACTGACACAAAGTGTCACAGCTGTCAGTGTGTCTCACATCTAGAGACAAAGAACCATTAATCCAATCTCTAGCTCAAACATGAGTCAACGGTGTATATGAGGACAAAAGCAGAAACCATCCAACATGCACATAAATGAGACATTTCCTCGCATAACCTTTTCCTTTGTGTGTGCGTCACTGACAATAATGATGTCCAAGATGGTAAAACTGAGAAATCATTTCAAAATCTATCTATCAGAACTCTAAGCGGCCGTAAAGGGAAAGCTAAAATAACATTTTACACAAATGAATTGTTTGTGTATTTACATTTATATTGTATATTTATTTATTGCTTTAAATATTCAAATTTAGACTGTAAATAAATAAATGGGTCATAATATATCCGGAAATAAGGAACATGGTGGGGGGGGGGGTCGACAAGTCTCAAAACTCCTCAAATGAAGTTAGATAAAGAATATTTTTGAGTTTATTTTTATTACAACAAAAATATAAGTGCCTTCAAATATTGTCTTGGACAAAGGTGGGCATTAGAGTCAAAAAGGCTAAGAACTGCTGCAGTAGATGAAAATTAAACCAACTGCTTACAGCTTTATTTGCTTAAATGTATTCAGCTGGATTACCATGGAGTGCCTGCTCATGTACAAAATAAAATCAATGAATGACAGGAGTGTATGATGATAACAAGAGAAGAGAAGCAGAGAAGAGTGGAGGTTGAAAGTGTGTGGCAGCTGCTGACCTTTGCTGGCACTGTAATACAACAAGAAACTAATTTATACAGACTGGAAATTGGCTTGTCGCAAGGATTGAAAATAATGATCTAGTAATATGAGGAGTGTTTTGTCTTCTGTTCGTCTGAATTATAAGTTACGTGATTTGCCACAGAAGTTTTAAGATAAAATATTTATTTGAAATAACAGCGGCAAATCAGCTAAACTAAATTTACTCCAAGTTATTAAAAGCATGTGTATTTATTGTTGAATTTCATCTTAAGTTTAGTGTTTACACATCTGTTGATCTCTGGAGTACTTTTATAACTGGAGATGAGCACAGGACAGATGCTTTGCGAGGTCTGATTCACTGATTTGCAGACTGCTGCCGTTAGGTCTGCAGGCCAACCCTTTTTCATTACTTTGTGTATGTTTCATTTCTACAGCGCTGCTTTTTAGAGCAAGCAAAGTCTTTCACTTTATCCACCACTGCCATCACTTATCTCC
Source organism: Carassius carassius (assembly GCF_963082965.1). Lineage (NCBI taxonomy): Eukaryota > Metazoa > Chordata > Actinopteri > Cypriniformes > Cyprinidae > Carassius > Carassius carassius. The sequence goes on along the minus strand of NC_081760.1, from coordinate 22,244,000 downwards.
TCAGTGCACACTTTACATTTAAATTGACACTTATGCATTTGGCACAATGTCACTTTTATTAAAAGCAACTACATTGCATTTCAAGGGTGCAAGGTTTTTTCTTTTTTTAAATCAATTTGTGCATTCACTGGGAGGTACATGACATGACTAATCGAATTTTCATGTAGATCTCGTCTGTAAAGCTGCTCCTGTGATTAGCAGTAAATCACCAGCACATGCTTTCAGATCAGTTTTGCCAAGTCCGCGGTTTTCCCGTGGAATTGGGCAACTTTAACACTGTTGCCGCAGGTTGCTTTCATGTCCGCGGGTTGAGGTGCCCCCAATAACCTGATATTCAGCCCCTGGAATGCTAATTTTACTGGAGGAATCCCACCGGAAAATGTGAATTTTACCCCCCAGAATGTGATTTTTACCTGAGAGCCCCCCTTGAAACGCAACTGGGCTAGTTTTGAGTAGCAATTTGGCAGGTTTTGTTGTGAAAACTTGGCAACCCTGTTTCAAATGAGGCAGCATTTAATACACAGAGCCATAGTTCACTGACAAGCTACACAAAATCACATTCATAATCGGCAATGAATCGCCTGCGATTTTGAACGCGATTTTGTGTAGCCTGTTAGTAAACTATGGCTCTGTGTAGTAAATGCCACTCCATTAGTCTCATCTTCAGATGTAACGCCCATGGACCGTTGGCTAAACATCTGATGCACGTGGGAAACAAAAGTAGAAGTCATCATTGGATTGGTTGAATTATACAGGATTTCCGGGAGACGTGTGTGTCGCATTCTTTAACATTCCACCTGGAAACAAAAATGCTGTGGCGCCAAACCCCTCACGAAAGAAGAAAGTCGTAAAATTAACAATTGTGACAATGAGCGATTATAAGGATCAACTAAAGGTATTCTAAACTATTCAAAGGTATGTCAAATAAAGTATTTAATTTGCAAATTTGCAATAAAAAATATTTATTGTTTGCGGGTATGGAATCTTTAAAATACTTCTCGAGAGTTTTACACCGGTCTGTTATTGTGGCGACATTTCCACACCCCAAAACGTAATGCTGAACGAAACAAACAGCGATTGATTGTTTGACATGTCATTCAAATAGCCTCATGAGCAGGTCTTGGCCAATGAAAGCTGCCACAGATTCCAGACCCTCAGCCGTCAGTCTGAAGGTATGGCTATGCAAGACTACCTCTCCATCTGAAAGCACGTGCTGGCGATTTACTACCAATCACAGGAACGACTTTACTGACAAGATGTGCATGAAAATCGCATTCGATTTTTTGCACAGCCCTTATGACTATAAATATTAAAAGTAATGAAATAAAGCAATGCTGTTGATGTTGCACTATTTCAAACTGTTGGTACCTTATTATATTTCAGTACCTATTTTAGCATCAGATTTTTTTTGTGGCACTCACCACAGTTTAGAAAATGCTTAAAAAGTGGGTGTGGTAACAAATGTACAGTGGTGAATGCAACAAAATGAATAAATATATTACACTGGTTTTTAAAAGCTCACAGCACTTTACACGAATACATATCCTGTGACAACTATAATGTAATGCACAAATACATTCACCAGCCACTTTATTAGGTGCACCTGTTCAAGTGCTCGGTAACCAAGCAATGGGAAGAAAGGAGATTTTGAAAGTGGCATGGTTGTTGGTGCCAAATGGACTGGTCTGAGTTCAACCATTTCTAGAGTTTACAGGGAATGGTCCAAAAAACAATTATGGTTATCAACATTTCTGTGGGTTGCTCATAATGCCGGATGGTAGGGGCAGAATGTGGTCCAAACAACATGAAAGCAAGAATCTATCCTGCCTTATATCAGTGGTTCAGGTTGTCGTTGTGGTGCAATGGTGTGGGGGACATTTTCTTGGAAGACATTGGACCTCTTCAGTAACAAATGAACATGGTTTCAATGCCTCAGCCTACCGGAGTATTGTTGCTGACCATTTGCTTCCCTTTACAAAAGCTCAAAGCTCAAATGGTCACAAAGCTCAAACCATCTTAAACTGGATTCCTGAACATGACAAGGAGTTCACTATGCTCAAATGGCCTCCACAGTCACCAGATTTTTAATTCAACTGAGCATCTTTGGGATATGGTGGAATGGGAAGTTTGCATCATGGATGTACAGCTGACAAATCTGGAGCAAATGCGTGATGCCATCATGTCATTAAGGAACAAATGGCGCCTTTCCACCACATGGTACAGCTTGGCTCGGCATGGCCTGGCTCAGTTTGCATTTCTGCTGCAGTTTGGTATGGCTTTAGAGTGGGCGGAATTATAGACATGTCATGTCGTCATTGCGCTGCCTTTACTGCCATGCTGAGCGACCTCCTGAAAAACATTTTCATTCCGCATAGTCCCATCAAGCTCTCACTGGATCCACTCCTCGGCTATCAGTGAGAGGAAAGTTTGTACAGTCGTGGCCAAAAGTTTTGAGAATTACATAAATATTGGAAACTGGAAAAGTTGCTACTTAAGTTTTTATAATAGCAATTTATATATACTCCAGAATGTTATGAAGAGTGATCAGATGAATTGTATAGTCCTCCTTTGCCATAAAAATTAACTTAATCCCAAAAAAACCTTTCCACTGCATTGCATTGCTGTGATTAAAGGACCTGCTGAGATCATTTCAGTAATCGTCTTGTTAACGTCTTGTTAAGGTGAGAATGTTGACGAGCACAAGGCTGGAGATCATCATGTCAGGCTGATTGGGTTAGAATGGCAGACTTGACATGTTAAAAGGAGGGTGATGCTTGAAATCATTGTTCTTCCATTGTTAACCATGGTGACCTGCAAAGAAACGTGTGCAGCCATCATTGCGTTGCATAAAAATTGCTTCACAGGCAAGGATATTGTGGCTACTAAGATTGCACCTAAATCAACAATTTATAGGATCATCAAGAACTTCAAGGAAAGAGGTTCAATTCTTGTAAAGAAGGCTTTAGGGCGTCCAAGAAAGTCCAGCAAGCGCCAGGATCGTCTCCTAAAGAGGATTCAGCTGCGGAATCGGAGTGCCACCAGTGCTGAGCTTGCTCAGGAATGGCAGCAGGCAGGTGTGAGCGCATCTGCACGCACAGTGAGGCAAAGACTTTTGGAAGATGGCCGGTGTCAAGAAGGGCAGCAAAGAAGCCACTTCTCTCCAAAAAAAACATCAGGGACAGATTGATCTTCTGCAGAAAGTATAGTGAATGGACTGCTGAGGACTGGGGCAAAGTCATATTCTCAGATGAAGCCCCTTTCCGATTGTTTGGGGCATCTGGAAAAAGGCTTGTCCGGAGAAGAAAAGGTGAGCGCTACCATCAGTCCTGTGTCATGCCAACAGTAAAGCATCCTGACACCATTCATGTGTGGGGTTGCTTCTCATCCAAGGGAGTGGGCTCACTCACAATTCTGCCCAAAAACACAGCCATGAATAAAGAATGGTACCAAAACACCCTCCAACAGCAACTTCTTCCAACAATCCAACAACAGTTTGGTGAAGAACAATGCATTTTCCAGCACGATGGAGCACCGTGCCATAAGGCAAAAGTGATAACTAAGTGGCTCAGGGACCAGAATGTTGAAATTTTGGGTCCATGGCCTGGAAACTCCCCAGATCTTAATCCCATTGAGAACTTGTGGTCAATCCTCAAGAGGCGGGTGGACAAACAAAAACCCACTAATTCTGACAAACTCCAAGAAGTGATTATGAAAGAATGGGTTGCTATCAGTCAGGATTTGGCCCAGAAGTTGATTGAGAGCATGTCCAGTACAATTGCAGAGGTCCTGAAAAAGAAGGGCCAACACTGCAAATACTGACTCTTTGCATAAATGTCATGTAATCGTCGATAAAAGCCTTTGAAACATATGAAGTGCTTGTAATTATATTTCAGTACATCACAGAAACGACTGAAACAAAGATCTAAAAGCAGTTTAGCAGCAAATTTAAAAAAAAAAAATATTTATGTAATTCTCAAAACTTTTGGCCACGACTGTACTTACTCCACAGACCACAAAAAACATTATTTTGTTGTTAAAAAAAAAATTGCGCTCGTTCTAATCTGTTGTGTTCATTCAAAAAAGTTGCGTTCGATCCTTGCTGGCTGTACTGATTTATTCTAGAAGGTCTAGTGTCCGGTGTCGCAAGTTCAATGGCGCAGGTAGTGACGATTCTCTCCGCCAAATCAGTGATCAGCAGGGTTTACAAGTCACATTTTGGTAATGGTACGGCTCGCTTGGAACCTCAGCAGAGGTGGTACTAAAAAAAGGGCCAGGTAAAAGGTATTGTACACAGCAGAAACCCCCTAAAAGTGAGCTGTGCTGTGCCGTGTCCATAGGAAAAGCGCCAAAAATCTCTGAGGAATGCTTTCAGCACTGTGTTGAATTTCTGCCATGAAAAAATAAGGCAGTTTTGAAAGCAAAAGAGGTTTCAACCCAGTACTAGTAAGGTGTACCTAATAAAGTGGCCAGTGCGTGAGTGTAAATGCACATTTGCATTTGTACTCGGCATCTAAAATATAAATGCACTGTTGCATTTTTAATAGCTTGAGACTATTTTGAGGTGTTTATATACCATATTGACCCGAATATAAGACAATTTTCTTTTTTTCTTGGAAAAACATCTGAAAAAATGTGGTTCTTATATTCAGGGTCTATATTGACATGTCAGTAATACAAATACAAAAATAGGTGGCGCCAAATATGCGTAAAACGAGTGTGCCATGAATAATGTAATGTAATGTGTGTTGTAAAGATCGTGAATGAAAAAATGAAAAGAAAAGCTTACAGTGGCATGAATCGTGACTGTCATTAGCCTGATGGGAACAAACTTCGTCTGTAAGTGATTTTAAAAACGTAAGACAGTACCCAGATTTGAAGACTACAATAAGATTTCATTTCTACTGTTAATTTTTTTTTGGTAGGCTGCTATGAGATGGACAATTCAGGTAGGCTACCTGTAATTTTTATGGTATATCTAAATTTGTAAATTTTTAAATGTGATTGTTGTTACATTTTACCAGTATTTACCATAATTTTAAAACAAAAATTAAAATAGGAAAAAAATGCATTATGAAAATAATTGAAGAAATATTTTATTTTAATTCTAAGTAAAATAAAATTTTTGGTACATCTGAAAAAGTGGGGTCGTCTTATAATCAGGGTCGTCTTATATTCGGGTCAATACGGTAAGTCATTTAATAGGCTATATCTATCGTAGCTGTAAAGACCAGTTACACTCACAGTATGGATGGATCAAGTTTGTGACTGAGTCTCATTTGTATATGGAAGAGACCTTAGAAACTAATACAGTGAAAATAAAATGTTCATGAAAACAAACAATCACTCCATGAATGAGTCTCTTACTTAATGCACACAATCTCATAGTTTGAAGCATTTTTCATAGGAAAGCAACATATGCTGTTGTGATAATTAAGATTAAGAGTCTCATGAGTAATTATGTAATGTACAATAATGGAAAAATGTCACATCTTGACACAATGTAAATTTTAAACCTGGAAGATGAAAAAAAAGAAAAGGAAAACTCTGCTTTCAACCTGATGCTAACTATCTTTTATGATGTGCAAATAAATCTCAAATGGTAACCAACCTAGATATATATCCAGCTAGACTCTGAAAAGCTGAAACGAGTCATTAGTAATTCGAATATCACTTCCATGACAACTACACATCACTGTGGAACATATTTGCGTAATACCCACCTATGCTCTACGTTGGCTGGCCGCGAACAACTTGACCTGCACTAAAACACTATAGCTTGTTCGTGTGGTTAAAATCATGTCGAGAAGATGCTGTGAAAGTAAATTTGTTTTATTTTCACTTCCGAAAGATGAGGCTGCAAAGAATTAGTGGTTAAATTCCTCTTTACCACACTGCTTCTCTAATCTTGGTGAGTTCAACACAGAATTCACAAAATGCCTGCTCTTGAAAGATGGCTCAGTACACAATTTATTTGAATCAGCTGGCTGCATTGAATCACAACCTGTAAGTATGATAAGTTATAGATATATATATTTTCTATGTAGTGTTCAAAATACGGAATTATAGCAATGGGCGTATCGCTTCCGACACGCGCTGTACGCGGTAGACCAACACAATGGGACATCTAAACAATCAGAGCAGAAACGCCTAGTTCACAACACAGGATTTTAAGCCTGATATGCAAGTTAACAAGCTCACCGACAGGGCAGGCTGTGTTCAGGGGAAAATCAGCGGATGATAAGCTCATGGCAATCTTTATGTGTGTACTACCAAAGACTATAGAATACCCAAGACGTGTCACTCGTAAAGTTTTGAAAGGGGAAAAATGCAACGCTCAATATGGCAATATTGCAGGAAGCCCCACCTTCTGAATGTAAGAGCTAATTGCTAATCGGTAAAGTGAGCAAGTCACTACAGCTGCCGTTAGAAGCGCCCTGTTGCTACAAAAATAGTCAGCGTTCCAATACGTGCGATTGATCCTTGAAAACAATGGACAAGTCAAAATGATTTTGTGTTAATCAACTATATGCCACAAATGCAGCCAAGTGAGCTTGTATTGAACCAGAAATATTCCTTTAACAGTAATACAACTTGAAACCTGCAGGGTTTCTCTCACCAAAGAAACGAGTGAGAAAGTGAAAACCTGGAGTGAATCTAGAATCGGAGGCTTTCAGCAGAGAGGACAACTGCTGTTGCTACACACAAATTAAACATAATTTGGGGCAAAGCTTTAGGACACTGGTACTGGATCAGAGGGGAGATGAGGTTATCTGCTGACACTGACTAACACTGACACATTGCTAGAGAGCGAAAACAGATGGAGATTATAATCAGCATGAGAGAAAGTGCAAGGCAGTAATGAGATGTCTGAGTTTGGCCCAAGGATATTGAGATTCCAGTTTATCTTTGTGTGTATGCATGCATGTGCTCACGTGTGTATTGTTTCTACGTCTCCATGAGCCACAGGTAACGGAAACACCATAACAAGAAGATAAGAAGTGCAGAAAGAGCAAAAAAAATATTTTTACGAACTATGTGCAGTTTACAAAGATGTTCCGAATTCAGATATTTTCCACATTCATTTGTTACAAAACGGGAAAAGTGCAATTATTTTCCAATACAGATTTTTAAGTTAGTGGCCTCCTCTGAGCATGGGAATATCATAAGATGTTAATTATTTATGAATAAGTAGTATGTGCGTGTGTGCATGTCAAAGTTTGTTTATCCAACTAAGAAATTAATTCAGAAACTTTAGAAGAGCAATCTAGAACAAATCACCAATAAAATGTACAATGTTGATATGTTGTTTATTTGAATAAGCCCTATGGTATTTCCACTATATTTTTTAAAAGTAACACAAATACCATGGTCTATGAAAATGTTCAGTACTTGCCAAACTATGTATTTTCAAAACTTACTAATTGATGGGTTACCAGAATGGCCACTGTATATATATATATATATATATATATATATATATATATATACACACACACACCTGTAAAATACTTGGCCCTATCACAGTTAATATCAATGGTTCCTTTTATATATTTTTCAACATGGAGAACCAACATGGAGAACCACTGGACTACTCTAATCATTGGTCGGTTGTGGGATGACTAGTCAACCATCCCGAAGCAATCCTATTCAGTAAACTATTCATTATAGTTAAGATCAGCACTGTGGAATTACCACAATATACTACCAAAGTACCACAAATAAAATCTCTTGTATTCAAAATAATTAACAGGAAGATTATCTTTTGGCAAAACTGCTATAAATTCTGTGTGAGTGAATAAAGTGTTTCGACTAATGAAGGGACAGCTGGAGGTTGAGGAAGGGGTGATCAGTGGTGCTGTATCCCGCTGATCTAAGACCTGCTGCTGACATTGTGCTGAGGAGGTGGAGCTAACACGATAGAGAGTTTCAGAGTTTTGGTCGGGTTAATTGAGTTGCTGAGATCTGCACTTCATCACACTTCTTCTCAAGTTAACAAGCTCTGCTCTGCTGAGTGTTAACACATAGAAACACGTGCTAACCACTGTGCCTTAATACTGAGTAGTACATCGTTAGAAGAGTTCAAACATTCTCTCACCTGCTAATCACTAAACACAAGCAACAAGCACATAACACACACTCATCATCTTCAGATTCTTTTTAGTACTCACACACACACACACACACACACACACACACACACAAAGCAAAATATATCTGACAGTAGCAGAACTGAAGAGGTAGTTGTTCTGTGTGACAAATATGTCCTAAGAGCTATGAAAAGATTTGTCTGCTTTCACTCCCTGCCGGGATGCCATTTAGTTTTTTAGTTTAGTTATCTGCTACAAAAGTCAAAGACTACTTCCTACAAGCTGAAGATATCTTCAAAAATGTGCTTGTAACTGAAGAAGTGAAGTGCATGGATATCAATGAACACATGGACTGACTGTTTGTTTGGACCGCATGGTATGTACGGCTTTATGCATTTCTTGAATCAAGTCCCTGAAATGATAGAAGAGGAAACAGAACAGAAATTCATATGTAATGGAAATCTGCTTATGGAGGGATTTGATTGTAAAACCGTGCAAATTGTTGGAAGTCTACTATAGGAAAAGTGGATCATTGGATGATTTTATATCAGTCTGCTGGGCCGGGCAACATAGCAAATCCATGCATATTGATTCCATGTGCTGAACTAGCAAACAAGTGGCAAGTATGGAAGACACCGCTAGTGAGTTTGATGAAGAGAAAGTCAAGGGTGACTTATCAAGCACTGTTATGGATGTAGAGATTAGTGGTCATGCGCCTAAGCTACGAAATGCTAGAAAAGGAAAGCTCGCCCATTTAACAAAAAGAAAAAATATAATGCTTGAACTTATGGAAGATGCTTCGTGTGTGCAAGAAGTGAAAGAAAATTTGAATAAATTTGTGTGTCTATTGGATGATTTTAAATCTCTACATGAAACCTATCAGGAGTTGTTGTCAGAAGAGGAAGCAAGGCAAGATGAAGTAGAATGGTTTAAACCTAAAATGGGAGACATTAACACTTTTCTCTCTTCTGTTTCTGAATGGCTGTCTGGAGTATCTAAGGCTGTGGAACCTCAGGAGATTGAAGTTGCCCCTAAAGACAGCATATCTCAAATTTCCAGTAAATCCAGATCAAGAGCGTTTTCAGTTGCATCTGCAAGTCTACAGGTGGAAGCAGAGAGAGCTGCAGTTTTAGCAAAGGTGGCTGCACTCAGAGAAAAACATGACTTGGAGGATAGAGAAGAAGCACTTAACAAAGAGAGGCAAGCATTAAAGAAAAACGTGAAGTTCTGGAGCTGAAAGCACAGCTAGATGCCTCATCAGCCAAACTCGCAGTTTTGAAGTCCGCTGGTAAATATCACGGAGCCTCAGCAGCATCAGGCTTAACATCTAATCCTCACGACATGAACGTGCCAAGGGAATCCTATCTTGCTGAGATGTCATTAAAGAGTTATGCTTCAGAGTGTGAATTCCTTTCTTTGGATAAGGTCGCTAAAGCCATTTCTGTTGTGCAAACCCCAAGTGTTCGTCCCAAGGATATTCAACCCAGTCCTATCCCACAGCGTTCAAATGGCCACAATGCAGTCAGGAAGAAAGCCAAGGAGGTTCAACCACCTGGTCCAGGTAATCTCCATGCACAGTCAAACCTAGCCACAGCCAGTGCATCTGACCAGTCTTCAGATCAGTCTTCAGAGTCTGTTGCGAGTTCTGGTGTACATCTGAGTAGCTTGGTTAACATCCTTCAACGCCAAAATGACATAACATCCCTTCTAGTGAAGCAGCATCAGCTTTCAAGTCTTCCTCAGAGAGATATCCCAATCTTCGATGGTGATATTCTGAAGTACAGACCATTCATAAGAGCTTTTGAATATGGCATTGAGCTAAAAACGGATAGCAGTGCTGACCGACTGTACTTTCTTGATCAATATACCAGTGGCTTTCCCAGAGATCTGGTAAGGAGTTGTCTTCATATGACCCCAGATAAAGGTTATGAAAGAGCAAGAGATTTGCTACAGAAAAACTTTGGAGATGAATTCAGCATGTGTTCTGCTTATATGAAGAAAGCATTAAAATGGCCTACGATTAGATCTGAGGATTGCAAATCTCTGCAAGCTTTCGCAATATTTTTGAGGAGCTGTTGTAATGCAATGGAGGACATGAGTTACTCACATGAAATTAACTTGTCATCCAACATGAAAGTCTTGGTCTTGAAACTTCCTTACAAGCTAAGGGAAAGATGGCGATCAAAAGTGTTGGAATTTCAAGAAAATCAGAAAAGTAGGCCTCAATTTAAAGATCTTGTCCTATTTGTTGAAAAGCAAGTGAGAGTGGCTTCAGACCCAATATTCGGGGATATTCAAGATAAACCCCTAATCAAAACTAAAGACAAGTTTCCCACTAAAGTCAAGCCGAAGTCTGGTGGAAGTACCTTTGCAACTAGTGTTTCTGCTCCTGCTTTCCATTCTACTCAGCAATCCTCTGACAACCATTTGCAAGTCTTATGTCATTTGTGTAGCAGCAGCAATCACACGTTGGAGCAGTGCAAGCTATTTGAGAAAAAGAAGCACAGGGAAAAGATAGAATTCATCAAAGGAAAAGGAATCTGTTTTGGGTGCCTACATCAAGGTCACATCAGCAAATACTGTAGGAAGAGGCTCACCTGTACATCATGTTCTAAACAGCACCCAAGCGTCCTTCACATTGAGCAAACAGAGCAAAAGGTAAAGCATGAAAAGAAAATTGACACAAAAGAAACTGTGAACTCCTCTGCTGTTACGCAACCAGCCGGTGGGCATATTGGGGCCGGTATACAGGATAATGTCCTTTCAGTGGTTCCAGTAAGAGTCAAAGCTGCTAAAGGTGACAAAATCATCTCAGTCTATGCTTTCATTGACCCTGGAAGTTCCGCTACCTTTTGTACCGAACGTCTGATGTCTCAGTTGAACGTCAAAGGTAAAAGAACTAATATCCTGTTGAAGACAATGAGTCACGAGAAGTCCATACCAACTTATGTAATCACAGGATTAGAGATCTCTGGATTGGATAAAACCAATTTCATACAATTGCCTGATGTATTCACACAAAAGGAAATGCCAGTCACCATGGAAAACATACCCACCAAAAAAGATCTTGCTAGATGGCCATACCTGCAAAAGGTTGATATCCCTGAGATTAATGGCAACATTGAGCTACTTATAGGAACCAATGCCTCAAAGATCATAGAGCCATGGGAGATTGTAAACAGTCATGGTGGGGGCCCTTATGGAGTCAAGACTTTAGTTGGTTGGGTAGTCAATGGACCCTTAAGAGGAGGGAAATCCAGCATAAGTTGTGACTCTCTATCTGCTGACATAAACAGAATATCTGTAGGAAATTTGGAAAAGCTTCTGATTAGTCAGTACAATCATGACTTCAATGAAAAGGCCTCAGATGAAAAACGTGAAATGTCATATGATGACAAAAGTTTCCTTAAAATTGCAAATGAGTCAATCTCACTATTGGATGGACACTACACACTCAACTTACCATTTAGGAAAAATGATGTGATAATGCCCAACAACCGTCACATGGCCATGCAACGTCTTCTGAGTCTGAAAAGGAAATTTAAGAGAAGTGATTCATTCCATAAAGAGTACACATCCTTTCTCAGTGACATGATAGATAAAGGATATGCTGAGGTGGTCCCACAGGAAGAGGTGGATCAAGTGGAGGGAAGAACCTGGTATATTCCACATCACGCAGTCTACCACCCTAAAAAGAATACACTTAGAGTTGTGTTTGACTGTGGTGCAACATATCAAGGTGTGTCCCTGAACACGGAACTGTTGCAAGCGCCTGATCTTACCAATTCAATGGTTGGAGTCCTGCTTAGATTTTGTCAAGAACCCTTATAGACATAGACATAAAGTCTATGTTCCACCAGGTAAGAGTCTCAAAATCAGATGTGAACTGTTTACGCTTCCTGTGGTGGCCAGAAGGGGACATTGAGCAAAGTCCTATAGATCATCGCATGTTGGTGCACCTTTTTGGAGCGGTCTCTTCTCCAAGCTGTCTAGCTTTGCCTTGTGGAGAACAGCAGAAGACAACAGCTGTTTTAGACCTCTAGTAACCAACACAGTAATGCATAATTTTTATGTTGATGATTGCCTAGTGTCTCTGCCCACAGCACAGGAAGCAGTGCAACTGAGATTAGACTTGGTGGATTTGTGCAGCTTGGGAGGTTTTCAACTCACCAAACGGGTGAGTAATAGTAGAACCATCTTGTCTGCCATTGAGGAGGAGCAAAGAGGGAAGAACATTAGGTCCTTAGATTTAGATAAGGACAAACTACCAGTTGACCATGCCTTGGGACTTCAATGGAATGTGGAAGATGACACCTTTAGATTTACCATCATACTCAATGAAAAACCCCATACCCGTAGAGGTATTATCTCCATGGTGAGCTCTGTCTTTGATCCTCTTGGACTTTTGGCACCCCTCACTCTTCCAGCCAAACAATTTTTACAGCAATTGTGCAAAGAAGGCTGTGGATGGGATAAGCCGATATCCACGTCTCAATTAAGACAATGGCTATGTTGGATTCATGACCTACCCAAGTTGGCGGCCTTCAGTGTGCAACGCTGTAAGAAACCCAATGGATTTGGTAAGCCACAGTCCTTTCAGTTGCATCATTTTTCTGATGCCAGCGAACTTGGATATGGAACTGTAAGCTACATCAGAATGACCAATGAGCAAGGTAACATCCATGTATCTTTCATGATTGGAAAGGCAAGAGTTTCCCCTTTAAAGCAGTTGACGATACCACGACTTGAGTTGGCAGCTGCTGTGTTGTCTGTCAAAGTAGACAAGATGCTCCGGTCAGAACTGCAGCTGCCATGGAAAAATTCACTGTTCTGGACAGTGTGAGGCAGTGTTGAAATACATAGCCAATGACAGTGCAAGATTTCACACTTATGTTGCCAACAGAGTATCATTCGTTAGAGATAATACCTGCACCCAACAATGGAGGTATGTGTCCAGTAAGGGCAATCCGGCAGATGATGCATCCAGGGGGCTGAGTGTACCAATGTTTCTGGAAAGTATAAAATGGATATGTGGCCCTAAATTCCTCTGGCAACCAGATCACAGTTGGCCAACTAAAGGGTATAAACAAGTGTCCCTTAGACAAGATGACCCAGAGGTCAAAGGTTTTACCATTGTGTGTAACACGGTCACTAAAAATGAACAGAATCCTACCCAAAAGCTTCTTTCTTACTTCGCAGATTGGACCAGATTGCTTAAAGCTGTTGCTTGGTACCAAAAGCTTGGAGACAGCCTGTTAGCACTCGCTGCTAAAAGGAAGGAACTTTCCACCAATGTCTGCACTCGGTCTAGACATCAAAAACTGGCTTTCCAGCTGCATACCTTCAGATCAACACTTAGTGGTCAGTTCTTGTCTATGAAAGACCTTGGGAGAGCAGAAAAAGAAATTGTATCCTACACTCAAAAACAAGCTTTCCCAAATGATTTCGAAAAGCTAAAAATGACTCCACACAATGTTCAAAAAAAGAGTACCCTCTACAAACTAGATCCAATGATAAAAGATGGATTGTTGAGAGTTGGAGGACGACTGTCAAGGGCGACGATGTCAGAAAGCATGAAGCATCCCATCATTCTTCCGAAACACTCCCACACCTCCAATTTGTTACTACGCCACATTCACGAAAGGTATGGGCACTGTGAAAGAAATTATATTCTTGCCCAGTTGCGTAAGAAGTATTGGATCATCAATGGCAACACAGCAGCAAGAAAAATTATTTCTAAGTGTGTGACATGCAGACGCTTGAAAGGCAAAACTGAGAAACAAAAGATGGCTAATTTGCCAAAAGAAAGAACTCTACCAGATCTTCCACCGTTCACAAATGTTGGAATGGACTATTTTGGCCCAGTAGAAACAAAAAGAGGAAGAAATTTTGTCAAAAGATATGGCGTACTCTTTACATGCATGTCGTGCAGAGCCATTCATCTTGAAATGGCCAGCTCCCTGGACACTGACTCCTGTATCCATGCTTTAAGAAGATTAATATGTAGGAGGGGCCAGGTAAAACATATCTGGTCTGACAATGGTACCAATCTCGTTGGTGCATGCAGAGAGCTCAAAAAGGCCATTACCAATCTGAACAGCAGTAAGATTCAAAGTGCCATGCTCCAAAGGGGTATTGACTGGAGTTTCAACCCACCAGGGGCGTCTCACCACGGTGGCGTGTGGGAGAGACTAATCAGGTCTGCAAGATGGGTCTTAAATTCCCTTTTACACCAACAAGTTGTAGACGATGAAAGGTCTCCAGACATTGTTTTGTGAAGTTGAGGCAATTCTTAACAACCGCCCAATCACCACTGCATCCTCTGACCCTTTCGACCTGGAGGGTCTTACACCTAACCACATTCTCTTGCATAACTCACAGCCTGTTCTACCTCCAGGTGAGTTTTCCAAATCTGACTCATACACCAGGCGCCGGTGGAAACAAGTGCAATACTTGGCAGATTTGTTCTGGAGGAGATGGACACAGGAGTATTTAACACTAATGCAAGAGAGACAGAAGTGGTGTAAAGCAAGAACTAATCTCAAAGTTGGAGATATTGTGGTGGTGGTTGACCCTACCTCTCCAAGATCCTCATGGCCGCTTGCAAGAATACTAGAAACAAAACCTGACTCAAAAGGGATGGTCCGGTCAGTCAAACTGCAGACAAAGACCAGCATTATCGAGCGGCCTATCACAAAGCTGTGCTTGTTGTTGGAAGAAGATGATCAATAGAGATCAGATGAATGGAAAGTATATATTCTTTTCTTTTTGTAATTAGATTACTTAGATTATTAATAGCTCCTTGTATAAATGTATATAAATGTTCAATGTTAAGTTTGAAACAATCAGTTCACATGCCGCTTGAACTGAGGCACTATAGTGATCTGTCAAAACACATTAAAGAGCCACAAAATGGTAGATTTATTTTTTTTAATTTCTTACAAAATAATACAAGTTGAAAGCAGATACATCACAAAACTGCTCGTTTTACATGGATTCATTTTATGAGGCTTTAACCTTTTTGGATCTTTTAAATTTTCATTTCATTTCAATGTACATGTTGCCCCTTGGTAATATTATTAGAAAATACGGGATTAGTTCCCACTGTTATGCTGATGATATTTAGCTTTATATCTCAACGAGACTAGATGAAACTTCTAAATTATCTAAGATAACAGAGTGTGTTAAAAATGTAAAAGATTGGATGACCAATAATTTTCTCCTATTAAATTAGGATAAGACAGAGATATTAATTATTGGACCAAAAAAACAGTACACAGAATCTTGTAGACTACAGTTTGCAACTAGACGGATGTACTGTTACTTCCTCTACAGTCAAAAATCTGGGTGTTATTAAACAGCAACTTGTCTTTTGAAAACCATATTTCCCATGTTACAAAAACAGCATTCTTCAATCTTAGAAACATTGCCAAGCTATGAAACATGTTACCTGTTTCTGATGCAGAAAAGCTAGTTCATGCATTCATGACCTCTAGACTGGACTATTGTAATGCACTTCTAGGTGGCTGTCCTGTATCTTCAATAAACAAGTTACAGGTAGTCCAAAATGCAGCACCTAGAGTCCTTACCAGGTCAATAAAATATGATCATATTACCCCAATTTTACAGTCTCTGCACTGGCTACCTATTAAGTTCTGTATCAGTTACAAATTATCATTACTTACCTATAAGGCCCTAAATGGTTTAGCTCCTGCGTACCTAACTAGCCTTCTACCATGCTACAACCCATCACGCTCCCTAAGGTCACAAAACGCTGGACTTTTGGTAGTTCCTAGGATAGCAATGTCCACTAAAGGAGGTAGAGCTTTTTCCACATTTGGCTCCCAAACTCTGGAATAGCCTTCCTGATAATGTTCGGGGTTCAGACACACTCTCTCTGTTTCAATCTAGATTAAAAACACATCTCTTTCGCCAAGCATTCAAATAATGCATCTCATAAATTGTGACTGCAGTTGTATCTGATCAAATGCACATTCTTACTCTTTATCTTTGGTTAAACTAATTAATTTTAGTTGGTTGGAACAGCAGCTACGTTAATTACATATCTATTTGTTTCTCTGTTTGTAACTAGGATTTACACAAGCTCCAGTCTGGATCCAGAACACCTCAGAAGAGATGATGCTGACCATCAGAGGACCCCAGATGATGCTAACCCTGAATCAGCATACAGAATTAACAAATATTGCTACAAGTGTAACTGCATCATATAATAATTAATAATGTTCATCGCCTGGCTGACCACTCCTTGTATTAATATTTCTGAAAAATCCTGTCATATGCGCAGAAACTGACAGTAACCACTTATAAGCTATAACTAAATATTGTAGAAACGTAATTTTCTGTAAAGTTGCTTTGTAATGATTTGTATCAGAAAAAGCGCTACAGTATATAAATAAACTTGAATTTAATTTAATATAATTTTTTATTAGATAAGAGATGTTCAACATTGATAATAATAAGAAATTATTAGAATGTTAGAATGATTCCTGAATGAACATGTTACACTGAAGACTGGAGTAAAATTCAGCTTTGATATCACAGGAAAATACACTTTATAATATATTACAACAGAAAACAGTTATTTTGAATTATTATAGTTATTTAAAATTGCAATTATTTTAGTAATATTTCACTATATTATGTTTTTTACTGTATTTTTGATCAAATAAATGCAGCCATGGTGAACAGAAGATACACCTTAAAAAACATTTTTTTTAAAAATCCTACCAACCACAAACTTTAGATTTTTCATTTTTATTTTAAAACTATTTATTTTAGTTTATATATATATATATATTTTTTTTTTTTTTTATTTCCTGTGGGATTTAAATGATTTTCAGTGGTAAATGACGTAATGCCACAAATGTTGTCCACAAAGAATAAATTATATTAAAATCAGAACATTTAATTAATGCTTCAGGCTAGTTTGC
The DNA here is from genome assembly GCF_963082965.1 of Carassius carassius. NCBI lineage: Eukaryota > Metazoa > Chordata > Actinopteri > Cypriniformes > Cyprinidae > Carassius > Carassius carassius. Next base: position 22,226,962 of record NC_081760.1, on the reverse strand, counting down.
AAACTCTGGGATGATTCCCAGAAAAAAGAACATGTGTGTACGGAGTGTGTGTGTGCAGGCAAAGAGGTGTGTATACACTCACGTTCTCTGTAGAAGGAGACAATAATCCACCATGACAGGAACTATTTCCTGCAGAGGAGAAGAGAGAAAGAACAAGCAGGAGCAAGAAAAGACAGAGTGATGGGATTTGTAGACACAGAAGAACAAGAAAAAAAAAGAGAGTGAGAATTCATTCATTCATAATAATAGACTGTATTAATAACACCAGGGCTGGCAAAGTAAACTAGAGAACGAGAAAGAAATCTTTGTTTGCAGAACAAATCATTTTGAAAATATTGAGAATCCAATCTTATATATTTCCCAACTCAATAAACATGGGAAGTAATTAAATGTGCACATTTCTCTTGTGGTAAAACTGACTTTGAAAGTGTGTCTGACAGACAGTTAGAGAGGCATAACATTCCACATTGCCCTAGATATACAGAGCTAAATCTTCCATTTGGACATGGTGAGTGCCTTATTTTTGTGATGACAGAGTGCTTCTTAATGGTAAAACGAAATCAGAGAGCGAGCGAGACCCAGAGGCAGAGGAGAGATGACATTAGTGCATGTTGTTTCCACTTTATGATACGGTTTAAAAACGGATGCCGCAGGCCTAAAGACTGACTCTATCATTCTCTCAGTCTGCTCTCCTCACTCTCACCTCTCTTAAAAGCCTCTTTAATGCTAGAAAACTCTTCAGCTCGGTCTTGCTCTCTCGTTAAATAATATCTAAATCTTTAAATATATGGAAAATATTTAACTTCTGGAGAGAACACCGTTTGAGGCTCATTCGAGAGGCCTTCTACTGGTGACCCATTACCTGGAAGTGCTGCTCCATCACCTGGATTTTTCCTTGCTCGGGACACTTTTTCAGAGAGCGCTCCACATACTGTAACAAAATTTCCACCATCTGTGAAGAGAGAAAAATCACCAGAGGAATGTGTTATTTATTTACCCAAAATAATAATAATAAATAGTTTTTATGTACCTACAACGAGTTCATTTAGGCCATTCTAACTATTACTTACAGTGCAGAAGTGGGATTCTGATCATCAGTTTAGTTAGAGAATTGGGCTCAAAAAGTTTTAACCAATGGATTTAATGTTAAGTTAAAGGGTACATACACAACACATGGAAACTCATTTCTAAGCATGAACCTACACAGTTCTCGGTCTGAAATCCGACATGCTGTACTTACACACACAGTATAAACCGGTGGGTACCCACTACTGATCCAACCTCCATTTCTGAATCAAAGTAATAAGTCATCTTTTGTGGACATACAATCACAGATAACACTTGAGGCTTTCTTTTTCTACACTGGATATCAATTGCTGTTTGAAGAGATCTCCACAATAATGCTGCAGACATTCTCATAAATGTATTGCCCTCATAGGTTGCTTTGCAAAAGATCTTCTACCAGTCCACTGTTCCACCAGTGACACGACATGGCATAGAAAAGCCTCTTTTTCTTATTTATTCTAAAATGTTTCACCTTTAGTGCGTGTATTGTGCATACCTAGTTTCAATTGGTTCCTTCAGTTTATGTTCCAACAAGAAAGGTTTTTTTTAATTGAAGATGTATTTATAGTATAGTATAGTATAGTATAGTATAGTATAGTAAGATGTATTTATAGTGGTGGTGGTGGCGCAGTAGATAAGACACATGCCTTTAAGACACATTTACAGCGGTGTCAGTGTATTAGGAAGAATCTTACCTTGTCTGTGACCACACCTTTTCTCTTAGCAGGGTCTGCAAAAAGTCCTGTTATGTAAACACATCACAATAGGTCTACATTACTATCTGGATTTTATGGCATCATTAAAGCATTTGTAGCTTTTCTCATCTTAATTCTATCAAACAGTTTTTTTCACTTTGGTAGAAAAACTCTGCAGTTCTTGGAAAAAGACAGACTATATAAATTGTAAGTTTAAATGATTACTAATTAAAAGCTTGAAGTCTGAAAGCTGCGATCGTTTTCACAGAAATTGAGAAAATAGTCATTTGGTTAAACATTTAACAGAACGTAAATATTAGAGTGGATGTGAACAGAAGGACTGACCTAGCACAGCTTTGGCGGTGCCCTCGTGGAAGGACCAAGCAAGAGACAGAGCCTCCATGAACTTCTCTTGCTTCAACAGATGGTCCACACGCTGCAGCACATCAGAACTCCCATTACTATCAGATTCGCTAAAGCTAATCAGATATAGCATCATGTGATGTGTTACAAAATGATGCCTTACCTCACGCCAGTTCCTCAGGGTCATGATGTGCACAGACTACAAAGAAGAAGAAAAAAAGTGATTAACAGATCTGAAACAGGGCTGAACAAAGGTGCTCTGATGACCCTGAGCAGTCCAAGAGAATTTTGAGCCAGATTTAACCAGTTGGATGTTGCTGCGCTTCAATTGCTCATCACATAGATATGTTTTTCTTTAAATCTTCCAAAATTAAACATTTGGTTTTCTGTTTTAAACACTGAACATTGTTACTGCAAATTGTGCAAAATTCAAGTGATGCTTTTCGGGGGGAAGAACATAAAAGAGGAAGATAAAACTTTAAACTATAATATTTTATTAAACATTTTAAACTATAATAATATTTCACAATATTATTGTTGTAACACATTTATGATCACTACATGAAGTTTAAGTCATGTAGTGTGAACTAGGCTTTACTGACCACAAACTTTAGAATTCTAATGTCTTTTCTTTTTTTGTGTAATTGGCACACTAAAACATTTATTACATTTAGAATGGACCAGTGAAAATGTATTAATGTATTTGCCATTAAATGTACTGCTAGAGCATAAAATTTGAAGAATTCATACAACTAAGGTCACGTTGGATGTTTATTCAAGCACTGGTTGAGTTATTAAATAAGCAGCACTTGGGGGAAATGATACAGGCCACAGGAATTAATGAAACCTCCAAGAGCTGGGCCACTATCACTTCTAATGGATGACCTACAGGCATTTCTATTGCAATCCTTCCAACTGCCCCTCTCTCCTTCATTTCTCTTCCCGTACCTCCCTCTGGCTGCAGGTAACAGGAAATTCAATGAGGACAGCACGGAGAGCAGACCTCAATGAATATTCACGGTATGTGTGATGTGTGATTAGCATAATAGCACTTGAGTGTGCCATAGCTCAGTCAGAGGGGCGCTGGAGGAGTCAGCCAAACACAAGTCAACCAACTTGTGCTACCAGTTTGAGAGTTTACAAGATACCCTTGCAAATCTCATGTATTCACCCTTATAAATGTAAAATGTATTAATTCATTATATAACAACAGTTTGAAGTTAAAACATCCTTTTTTTCTCTTTCTTACGAACACACAGCTTTTCGCTTCACAAGACATTCATTTATGGATTGGGGTCATGTGGATTACACGTGGGTTATTGTGATGTTTTTATTCGCTCATTCTGACAGCAGAAGATCCACTGGTTAATAAGTGATTAGGGCTGCAACTAACGATTATTTTGATAATCGATTAATCTGTCGATTATTTTTACGATTAATCGATTAATCGGTTTATGTACTTATATTTTAGTTTTTTCCATTTTTTCCCCAGGTAAATTATTAATAAATGGTCTTTATCATTCAGCATAGATTTAAGAGATTTTAACCATTTTGCACTGTCATATCCTCATCAAAAATATACCTGGAGTTGTTTTATTGTGTTAGTAATCCTTTGTCGAACTCTTCTGCAATCAGAACACTGACCCATACTCTAGCAAATTTCACAAGGAGATTTAAAATAATGTTTTCACCATGGCAGTCCTTAGAGCTCCTAAAGTAGTTTAACATCCTGAACAAAGCTTATTAAGGAATCTTTCAGAACATATTTTCACGAAGAATAAGGATAAAACAGAATAAAATTGCAGTGCATTGTATTTTATTATTTACTGGGAAACACCTTTATAGCTTTTGCTGTGAAATTGTAAACAATCCTTCAAAAAAAGTGCCAATGGCATGAAACCTGAATGGAACTCACAATTTAAAGTAAAATCCATCAGAAGGTTGTCCAGAAAAAAAATAGGACACACACAAAAAACCTGCTTTGTGAAAAAGAGCAGTGAATACTTAGAAAAAAAAGTGCATTTCAAATATCTACATTTACCTCTCTCATTCAGTCATAATTAGGCTGCACGACTGAATTTTGAACTGGTAAACGACAAACTGATCACAGAACATGTTTGTAAAGCTTTAAATGTTAACAGTTAAAAAGCAATGTTATCAGCTTTTACGACTAAACGTTTGCAAACAATATTGTACTGGAGAATCTGCACAAATGAAAGTCTTAGGGGCCGTTCACAAATCGCGCCTAAAAACGCGTGGAAAACGCTAGGCGCACCGCTTTCTCCTTCTTTCCAAAGCGCTCGCGCAGAAGCGCCCCTGAGGCGTCTGCCTTTGATAAGCAACCATGACGTGCTCTCTCCTTGAAGACGCGGAAATTTCAGCAAAGGATAAATGGATTTGCAGCTCAAAAAAATCGCTTGCAGTAGCTCTGCTACTAAGTTTATTTCAAAATGGAAATCCATATACAACTATGATCAGCTGTTCCTTTCATCTTGACTGAGCTTTTAACGTTGTTACGGGAAAGGATGAAGCTGATTGGTTAGTTCTTGTCACATGACCCGCGGTGCGGTTGCGGCATTCTGAAAAGTTTAAATGTTTTTAACTCGATGCGGTGCGGTGTTGGAAATAACGAACTTGAGCGCTCAAAAAAGACGCGATATGTGAACGTCCCCTTAAACAGTGCAGTAGAGCAGAGTTTACAGGTTACTCTTCTTTTTTAAAGGCTCAATGTAAAGTACTCCCACATCACGCTGAATGCTGCAGACATAGACATCATATGATTTCTATGGCTGCAGAGACGCTGTTCGGGAAGCACGTGACATAAAACAAGGCCAGCTATTGGCTATTCGCTACTTCTCCTGTTGTACTGGCTGAGTAAAACCTCCGGTGGCTCATTACTGCCACACTTTGGTCACCGCAGATTTGAAATATGCACGAAATGAGCCGCTTACGGCAAATAAAAGTTATTTAGCAACGAATCGATGACTAAATTAGTTGACAACTATTTTAATAATCGATTTTAATCGATTAAATCGATTCGTTGTTTCAGCTCTATAAGTGATGTTATGCTAAATTTCTCCAAATCCGTTCTGATGAAGAAACAAATTCACCTACATCTTGGATAGCATGAAGGGGAGTACATTTTTAGCAAATTGTAGTTTTTGGATGAACCACTGCATACGTGACCAACACCACCAATTAAACTTTTTTAGGAAGTCCTTTGACCAACATTTATCCCAGACTGCTCACATGTGGCAGATTAACATCCAAAACAAAAAAATATCTTCTCATTGGCTCAATGTTTTGTCCGTCAAAAATCTCCCACAAAGCCAAAGGTTGGTGGGTTACAGAGAAAATAATGTGAAAATAGCTATGTCTCAAGATGTCACAAAATCCAACTACACTGTTTAAATAAAACTACCAGCAAGTTTATAATACAAACTTTGGAGGCAAACTCATTTTGTTTTTGTAATTTGTAACATCATAAAAAGTTTTACAACATGAACACAGACTGCTTCACTTCTTGAAGAAACATGATAGAGGGTAAATCTTTCAGGCAAATTATAAATAATGAAGTTTATAATTTAAAAATGTTTATATTACACGTTTGTGGACAAATGCTGTTGGATGTTTATCACTGGTAAATTGATGTTTGTGATGAACAATTCACCAAAGTGCGATGGACAGGATTTATCTCACCAAGATTCATTCATACTTCCGTCAAAAATAATTCTTGCTGTTGCTAGAGCATCTATGCCGTAAAACATAAACTAGGCAATGATGTTATTTTATCAGAATCAGAATGAGCTTTATTGCCAGGTATGTTCACACATACGAGGAATTTGTTTTCGTGACAGAAGCTCCGCAGTGCAACATAATGACAGTGACAGAACAAAAAACACAAAATGGAATAAAAAATGTACAAATTTTTACAAATACAAATAGGTAGGTAAGGAACGAAAATATACAAATTGACAATGTATATAAGGGCTGTCAATGAATATTCTAAATTCGAATATGTATTCGAATAGTTTAAAAAAAAAAACGATTTTCGAAGGTGAAAATTAATATTCGAATAAAAAAAAAATGTGGAAAAAAAGGCCCGCGGTAGTAGAGGCGTGGTAGTCTGCTTTGCGAGTGGGCGCGCTAGCGTGCCTGAGGGTTCAGGGACAGGTCACAGGAGTCGCACTGTATGGCACAGCATCACTGCTGAAAGTTGACTTGTCTTCATGGAAGATGGCAGCAAGTGCAGAGCCCAACTCGACCGCAGCAGAGAAAATGAGGAAAAATTGTTGACCCGCGAGATTGTTGCATGCAAGCTATTTAAGATACAGTTAGCATACCTTCGACCACTAGCAACATGAGGTCACATCTCAAAAATGTGCACCCAAATGAGCATAGCACTATGTGTGGAACTCCAGCTAAACAGTCACGTCTTGACACTTAACGTTACTTTGCATCGCCCGCCGCAAGCACTTTGTCTGCAACACGACAAGAGGCCATAATGGATAAAATAATTTCGTTCATTTGTAAGGACATGAGACCGATCAGTATCGTGGATGGGGCACGCTTCGGGGAGTTCTGTCAAGCAATGGATCCAAGGTTTGATTATTTATCGTTTCATGTCAAGGAAAAGTTCCATGTTTACCATAGCACAGCTCGCTCGGAGCATTCAATGTCAGTTCTATATGCTGTAAAACTTCAATTAATATTAATAATATTTGTTTCAATCACTGAATGAAGCCTGCTATATTTGGGACAACAGTCGCGACCTTAAATTGCTTGCACAAAAATTAGTTTGTTCATTTAAACCATTATGCGCAGAGAACGTGAGGGTGAGAGAGTGTGAGGTCTGCAGTCTTGGCCATTAGTTGATTTCCTTGTTTTTGTGTAGGTAATACGTTGTCATATATGTTTAAACTTAAATAGACTATCTATACAAGTAGTTATGTCTCTTTTATTATTTTTGCCTGTTATTGACGTAATGCGCGTCATTGACAACATGCGCAACCAGATGTTCGAATAGTTTGAATATTCGTGTATTTTTTAGAGGGAATATTCTAACGTCAATTTTGAGCAATTTTGACAGCCCTAATGTGTGTGTATATATATATATATATATATATATATATATATATATATATATATATAGAGAGAGAGAGAGAGAGAGAGAGAGAGAGAAAGAGATCTTTAATGGCAACTTCAACAATATTTTTAGACAGTACTCTATACAGAAAAAGTAAACAAAAAAAAAACCTTAAACAAAAAAAGTAAACAACAGGACCGGGAATTGGAGAGAGTAGTCACCCCTCTTTCATTTTCAATTAAGACTACCAACTTGATAATGTTCCATCAAAACTAATCAAGGCTTTTGATATAGTTGGGCCTAGTGTTTTATCTATTATAAATAGTTGCCTTGTATCAGGGTTTGTTCCGGCTTCTTTTAAATATGCTGTGGTGAAGCCTCTAATTAAAAACATTAATTTGGACTCTACAGTGTATTGCAATTATAGACCAGTGTATAGCAATTAAAATTTCCTTTTTTCCTCAAAAATGTTGGAGAAAGCAGTTCTCAGTCAGATGCAGTCTTTCTTGAATAGAAATTCTCTCTTTGAAGTATTTCAGTCTGGGTTCAAGGAGCATAACTGTACATAATCTGCGCTTTTAAAGGTTCTTAATGATGTTTTGTTAACTGTAGACTCTGGTAATGCTGCAGTTCTGGTGTTACTTGACCATAGTACAGCATTTGACACCACAGACCATAAAATTCTTATTGCACGGCTTGAGCGATTGGTACAGTTTCAAGGTACTGTTTTAAAATGGTCAAAAGTCCAATTTAACAAATATAAATTTTTCAGTTGCCTTGAGTTAATTTTATATCATCTTCAGCTCCTCTTACATGTGGGATTCCTCAAGGATCTATTTTGGGTCCCATTTTGTTTTCATCATATATGCTTCCAAATGGGTCTATTTAAAAAAAAAACGTGGTATATCATTTTACTGTTATGCTGATAACACACAAATATACAGTATATGCCAGTAAAGAACGAAAGTAGCTCACTAGGGCCCCTTTTTGCATGTTTGAATGAATTGAAAACTTGGTTGGATGAGAATGTTTTGCATACGAATGAATCTAAAACAGAGATTTATTTAAACTGAGATTTGGGTGAGATTTGCACCCCCAAATACATATGGGTCCCCTAAGTTTGATTTAGGCCCTTTATCTATTCATAGTAAATTCATGTTTTAAAAAAAAATTATGGGTACTTTTTAATGAGTCGTTAAAAATTGACAAACAGATCAATGCTGTTGTCAGATCAGGCACACAACCAACACAAGTTTCGAAAACGAAAATAGGAAATTGATTCTAACGACCTTCTCTCGGAGCACATCCAGGTTTTTTTTTTTTTTTTTGGAGCGTGTCCATTTTATTTTTTTTTTTTTTGGAACAGGCGTCACACAGCAACTGCAGTTTCGGACACACACGCATAACAGCAAATAATACTTCTGCACAATGTTTCTCTTTTTACAACAGAAATCTGAATTCTGCCGGTATTCAGACAGTCTCATGCATACAGATACAGATTCGGGCTAGAATCGCCTAGGGCTGTCAAAATAACTGAAAAACGAAATAATTTTTTTTTACTTAAATATGATAAAAATTCGAATTCTATTCGAATTTAAAATGCATAATTTCAGTAAGGGTGAAGAAAAGCTTTTTGCTTCTCTTCTGAGGCCTCAAGACAGCGCATCGAGCAAAATATTACTGCACGTTTATTAAAAGCATTAGAATACATGACTGTGAAAAAACAACATAATAATAATTGGTTCATAAAAATTATTTTAAATATTAAGTTGCTTAAAGAACTATAAACAAAACAGCGTCATGTATGCATGCAATGTTAAATAAATAAAAAGGGCGGAAAACCAGTCCCACAGAATAATTTTTTTTTTATTAAAAACGTGAGATGCAATGGGATGGGGAACAAAAACCCAACATAAAGTCTCGAGATATTTTTAGAAAATTAAATTAAATACATTAGTTTTACATGTCTTTCTAAACATGCGGCTCTCATGTGCGAGACGCGAGTCCAACGGTGTCCCTCTAGAAAATGTGCGAAATATGCGTTCTGTGTGAACGGCTTGGTTTCAGTTTTGATGTAAACAAGATCATCTCCACATTGATGTTCTCTTTTTTTTTTGTGGCTTCAACTGAATAGGCTAACATAACCTTATAATGCAATGCCACATACATCGTCATCGCATCTCGTGTGCCACTGATAAAGATCAAGTATACTTTGGCCGTCCGCACTCTGTCTGCATTATGTCCTTTTCATCATCCGCGTGCGGACATTTTTTGAGACCGCGCGGACGGTGAGCGTACACGAGGTGAAAGATGAGACAGCAGCTACTGCGTGTCGAGCTCGTCCACCTTTGAAAGTTGTGTAGACACGGCTGTGCGTGCGGTGAGATGGAATGGAACACGGACAGTACCGGGGCTCATAAGGCAGCTTCCTTAATGCACACCTAAAATTCGAATGGAATGTTTTTGCATTCGAATGTGGATATTTATTTTAAATTCGACTAATATATTTTTTAACAGCCCAAAAATCGCCTATGCGATTTTTTATTGTTGTTGACATTTCTAATCATAAACACAGCCATGTTGAAGCCTGCAGAAAATGTTTTGCATTATGGCAGTCCACTCTGCTTATTGTTTTTCAAAAATGTTGCACTCCTGTTTGTCATTGTGCACATAACTTCATGCCAATAAATCATCAGAAATATTGGTCTTTACATTCGTCCTACCTGTTGTCCGTGGATGTACCTATATTTGGTGTTATTTGCCGTATAAAACTTATTTAGACATGCAAAATCGATTTTACAATCGGTTCAAATGAACACTTGTCACTCAAATCAAACAGGATTTTTTTCACAAAGGTGACAACCCAAGAAAGCAAAGTAAACAGTCTCTCATTTGTAGTTTGCATTTACACGTAGCGGTGGATGCAAGTAAAACAGTATAACAGTACCTGTGGTTCAATAACGTTGAATGTTACAGGGACTGATTATTGCAAATGCAGATCCCACTGTGATCTGGTTAAATAATTTTGATTTACTTATTGCTAAGGTTTGCATGTGGTGGTGTTCTTACAACATACAGAACTACCAAATCTTGCTGTAAGTTTGATTGCATCATATAATCATTGCTGTTAATAGTGTTCATCGTCTGTTTGACTATGTCTTTAACAGATTTTTCCGTACATTTCTGCCATATGTACATGAACTGACAGTCACCACTGCTAAGCGACTACTAAGTATTGTAGAAACCTGCTTTGCAACGATTTGTATTGTAAAAAGCGCTATACAAATAAACTTGAATTGAATTGTGTTCTTAATGACAGCTTTCCTAAAAATATATCCTAATCCTAAAATAAGAAATATCCCAATATATCGCCTTGCTGACAGTATTTCAATGTATCACAATATATCTTACTGTTTTTACATGATTTCAAAGGTGTACAGCACATTGGCCAACTAACTGTTGTTTTTTAATGGTTCTTTACAAATAAATTGCCTTGCCTAATTAGAGTAAGAGAACTCTGAAAAAAATGAAGATGATCAAAACATACTCTTCTCAGTAAACTTTCAGAGTTACAATCCCTTGCTGTGGCTCTAGTACTTGCACTGCCGTAAGCTCTTGGAAGGAAAATAAATTTCACATGCTGACTGCTGGGACTGTGCCAAATTCTGTAGTATCCTTATTTTTGCAATTTTGACCAAATTAGATACAGATCCATAGCTAAGTGCACAAGTCTGTTTAATGTTGTAACTGCCCACAGCACCATGTTCTCTCATTTTAAAAAGAAAATTATTAACCAGATTTAAATTTTTTCCAAGCGCTTTCCATTTGGAAAGGAGGTCACAGAACCCACAGCCGAAACATAAAAACTACAGTTCCGCTCAGAAACGCCTCAAAACAAACAAGCAATTAATTTACTATCCCTGGATGATGCTATTAAATTAAAATTAAATTAAATTTTAAAAAATGTATGCATTTAGCAGACGCTTTTATCCGAAGCAACTTACAGTGGATTCAGGTTATCAATTTTTACCTATCATGTGTTCCTTGGGGAATCGAACCCCCAACCTTGCGCTTGACAACAAAATGCTCTAACACTTGAGCTTCAGGAAAACTATTAAAATGATTTAATCAAATATTCCCGAAATAATGATTGACCACATAGCAAACTGCATTTTTAGCACTGGAATATGATTAGTGATTACCAGTTATAAGAAATACAAAAGAAAGACTTTGCTATTAGCAGAGTTTTTATACCAGAAGCTCACATAGAACTGATTTAGCAAAAATACAGGAGGCTGAAATGTATAGAATCCATTTTTATATGCTGTTTTGTGCTTGTGTTCAGTGTTACTTATCATGTGTGGCTTTACCTTTGTTCCCAGGTACATAATCTGGCCTGCATAGCTGCAAACAGACTGGTAACATGTCTTCTCTCCAACTAGAGCCTGAAGATGCACAGAGGAAAAGTGATTCAATATTTCTATATGCCAAACACTTTCTATAGTTCCTCTACATCTCAAGAATTGGCCATTGGGTTCTTCGTGTGTTTATATAATGTTTAGACAAAAGATCTTAGCATTGACTCTTGAATCTGGTCTCACAAAACCTGGTTTCAGCTTAAGGCATATTGTTTATCATATGTAAATGATATACAGGCAGGCCTCGACTGACACCTCCTGTCTACATGAATATTTCTAGGCCAGAATAAATACAGCAGTAGGATTCTGGAAGTAAAAATTCCATACATTTTCTTCATAGTTCATACATAATTTATTATTTGATAGAGATTTTTGGTGTATCATAAATATTTTTATTTCTATTTTTACACCCTCAAGCCATCCTAGGTGTATTTGACATCCTTCTTTCAGACGAATACAATTAGAGTTATATTAATAAACACTCTGACGTTTCCAAGCTTTATAATGGCAGTGGATTGCAACCAACAGCTATAAGCTCAAAAAAGTGAAAACATCATCATAAAAGTGCTCCACATGGCTCCAGGGGGGGTAATAAAGGCCTTCTGAAGCAAATTGATGAGTTTGTGTAAGAAAAATATTCATATTTATCACGTTACAAATTAAAATTCAAGCTTCTGGCCAAACGGCCTTTCGCAGTCTACTTACGCATAAAGCACAACTTACGCAACTTGTGACATCAGAAGTAGCATAGTGCGTTATAGCGTGATGTAAATATCAGCAGTACATCACATTACTCGCATAAGTTGCGCTTTAGACTTAAGTAGACTGTAAATGGCCGTTTGGCCGGAAGCTTGAATTTTAATTTGTAATGTGATAAATATGAATATTTTTCTTACACAAACTCATCGCTTTGCTTCAGAAGGCCTTTATTAACCCCCCAGGAGCCAGGTGGAGCACTTTTATGATGATGTTTTCACTTTTTTGAGCTTATAGCTGTTGGTTGCAATCCACTGCCATTATAAAGCTTGGAACCGAAGGCTTGAATGAAGGGCAATCATCGGCAATGACGTCATTACGTCGAGCGCAAAAGCAGTGAACCGTTTCTTCAACCGGTTTATTGAATCGAAATGTCCAGAAGAATCGGTTCGTGGAAAAGAACCAAACTTCCCATCACTACTGGTGATCCGAAAACCCGATGCAACCAGTTCTTGACTCAAGAACGAGTCAATCTTTTGTTCGTTATCTGGCTCGGCTCAGTGTTCATCTTCAGTTCTCTCTTCACAGCAGTTCAGTCAGTGTACTGTTTGAGTAAATGAAATACTCCAGGATATTGGTTTGTTTGAACTCCGAGGAAGTGTCAGCCACATTAAAAAAGTTAACAGCTTAAGTCATTTGTGGATTAATGCGTATTGGAGACGCGAACTGTTTCAAACGATTCAGTTCGATTTGGTGAACTGTTTCAACAAGATCCGGTTACATCGAATGATTCGTTCGCGAACCGGATATCTTTGAACTGTTGTGTTTTGAACTTGCTCACAACAGACCCAGAAGAGAAGACAATGCTGAATAAAGTCGTAGTTTTTGCTATTTTTGGACCAAAATGTATTTCGATGCTTCAAAAAATTCTAACTGACCCTCTGATGTCATATGGACTACTTTGATGATGTTTTTTCTTACCTTTCTGGACATGGACAGTATACCGTACATACAGTTTCAATGGAGGGACTGAGAGCTCTCGGACTAAATCTAAAATATCTTAAACTGTGTTCTGAAGATAAATGGAGGTCTCACTGGTTTGGAACAACATGAGGGCGAGTTATTAATGATATAATTTTGATTATTGGGTGAACTAACCCTTTAAGGGTGAGTAAATCATGGGTTGATTTTCATTTAAAAGTGAACTACTCTTTAAGGCCACAAATACTTTATTATTCATATTTTTTTTAATCCTTATGAAGGAAATAAATGGGAACAAATATTTCCAAACCTAAGGTTGTGTTTCACAGTTTAAGGTACAACATGCACCAGACTAAATGGTGAAGGCCCTGGAATGTCGTGATCCTGGTCTTTACCAGTGCTTGGCTGACATTTCCACCGGTAGCGAGGGATTTAAAATGGCTGCTGTTGTAAACCAGCTGCAGTTCGGCCAGGTCCACGGTTTCCAGTTCCTCCTGACTGGGCTTGTCCACCACTCGCAACTTCTCTGTGCTGTCCATTAACACAAGTGTACGAGGGTTTATCCACTGCCAAGAGACATGAGACAACATGAAACAGTGCACACACTGCTATACAGGTAATCAGACTCATATGATTGCTAGTGAGGGTCTAACTCACACTCAGACTGATGAGGTCACGGTTGAGCTGAAGCTGTCTCTGTTTGATGACATGGATGGTACCAGACTCATCTTTTTTAACCTGAGCACCAAAACAATAGAGTGGTTTGATTACTGTAGGAACTTATTTAAAGGTGAAGTATAACATTTCCACTGACAGTATTAAACAGATTTATGACTTGTTTTCTAACAACTTTCAACCATTGATAAACAGCATAAATGTCTTTGTCTGTGGCAAAGTTATCCCTCCCCAAACTCATGCTGTTGGTGTGTCTGTCCCCTAGGGACGTTCAAACTAAATAGAAATGCCACATTTCACCTTTAAGTCTACATTCTGTTTATGACTTTTAAAACAGTGTCGCTCAAACAGACCAGAAGGAAGTGGATGGTGTCTCCTCTACAGAAGGCCAGAACGGGGTTGATTGTTTTCTGTACTGCCACAAACTGCCAAGCCAGCAAGGGAACACTCGCTGGATCCGTCTGCATCCAAAAACATTTAAAAACGTATGAGATATTCAGAACTGCCAGACCAAAGACACAGTTATCCTGCCATGTTTTGTTTGTGCAATATGTTCTTGTAGTCACTCTTGCTGGTGCTCTTTGGGCTTTGCACTTAACAGGCATCTTTTCCTACCAGCAGAAATAATCATCACTATTCATTACAATGACTTTTCCTATGAGAAGATGTCATGAAAATGTCTGCAGGCACCTGAGAACTCCATCATAACCCAAATAAATAATGTGAGGCAAGACTGAGTGATATCTGCGTGCTAATGGGCAGCTGGGCCATGTGCTCTGTGCTAAATGAATGCAATTTAGCTCAATTTAATTGAAGAGACAGGCATAAAGGAGACAACAGACCAGATGAATCCAGGTCAACAATCACTTCAGAACTTTTGTTTAGAGGTTTGCAGCAATCTTAATAGGTAGTTTGCTTCATTTTGAACAAAATGTTTAATGTCATCTTACTATGAAGCTCTATGTGTGAGTTGCATGGAATTTAAATGTAACTTCAAATAGAACATTTTTTTTTTTTTTTTGTGAATAATAATTTACAGATAAACTGTTCTAAAGTTAGCATGGAAACAAAAGTTAGGTCTGACTTTCATATTGTGATGCATTTCTGCGTAAAACGCAAATGTATGTGCAATATATGTGCACTGGTCAATTATTCACAGTAATACCAGTAGCATGAACTGAGAGCATAAATAAGATAAAATAATGAATTCATGGCAACTTTAAAATTTAAAACCCACTCTCATTTCAGCAAACCCAATAGAACTGTAACAGAACTAAATTCAACAAAACATCTCTTTATAATACAGTTAAAAAGCATGATGATCAATGGCTGCTCTACAAGTACAGCTGTGATTTTGAAGATGAATGCAAGTCTAATGGTATGGAACAACATGACTGAGTAAATGATGACAGAATTTAGATTTTTGGGTAAGCTATCCCTGACATATGCATGGAGACGCTGAGATCAGGACTGAGTATTGTTAGGTAAGGTGTATAAATGTATGAACTAGTATCCTGTTGAAGAGAGGAAAAACACTAGAGATGCAGTTAATCGTGTATGTGCTGTGAAAACAAATGCTAACATAAATCTTAAATACAGAGCTTATAAGTTTGTCTGTTAGATGCCGTGTCGATGGGTGTTGGATAAGCACACAGATACACACATGAACAGAGGATTAAAGTGTGTACTGCACCTTGCCGTAGGGAAAAGTCATCCACACTTTGAGTGAAGGCTTCAGTCCAATCAACAGAATCTGTCAAAATAAAAGTTCAGAGGCGGAATAAGACTACAGTCAAACAGAAACCTTTCGAGTGTGTTTGGGATGCTAGCAGCTGGCTGGTGCACCAAACAAATAAGCAATTCACTAGATATATAACCCATCTGAAAAAATACAAAAAAGAAGCCTTTTGGGAAAACTAATTTCACCCCATTTAATGCAGTGACGCATACAGCGATAGATAACGCTCAAACATTTGGGATTGGTAAGATTTTTCTGTTTTTGAATGTTTCTTATGCTCAAGAAGGCTACAACTATTAAATGAAAAATTTAGTTATAGATATAACTATATTATTACCATTTAAAATAACTCTTTATTTATGATATAAATTAAAAAAATAAAAATGAGGTGCTTATTTTTCTTCATTTAAGTGGATACGATATAATTCCAATATTGGTATGAACACTAACACTATGGAACACTATGATTCCCCCAAGAGATTTCATTTGGCATAAAACATTTTTATTCTCATTGCAAGTGAACCAGGGCTGCAGACTGTAACTAAAGTCCACTTTTTGCAAATGTCCTGCATTTTGGTCACACAGGTATGATTACAAAAGAATCTGATTATGTGCTGATTTTAAAAATCCAAACATTTCCAAAAATCTTTTGAAAAAAGGTAACATCTTAATGTGTACAATGAGTTTAAAAAATTTATAATTTAAACATCTTTACCGTTCAAAAAAATAAAGGTGTTTTGACAAAAATCAAAGTTTTATAAAAACATAATAACCACATTTCAGCCTAATAAATTACTGTGTATGTTTGGTCTGAACAAAAACGGTGATATTGTGACAACTCTAGTAGTCAGCAGTAGACAGCTCTGAATGTATAAGTATACCTTGGTGAGTGAGGCCATGGCCAGCAGCGAGTACTGGGTAATGGGATGATCTCGGAGTTCAGGTCCAGCATGTAGAGGCTCAACACAGCAAACCTCACCTTTAGAACCACTGAATAAACACCTGGATTCACATGTCCTCATTCCCATCACCCTTCTAGAGAGAGAGAGAGAGAGAGAGAGAGAATGTGAGCACATTCAGAATCCAGAACCTCTGTAATAGTCCCAGGAACACAGCAGTGAATGATACAGTAGATACCTGTCAGGTAAGAATAGAGTCATAACAGAATTCATCAATTGATACAGATTCAGATAATTAGGTTTCTGTTGGGATCTCTTGGAGTTTGAGTGATGTGACAGAGCTCTATTCTCTGCCATAGGCACAAGAAGCAATGGTAAGAAAAATGAACAGGAAATGTCAGGTAAAATATAACAAAAAAGTGACTATTAGTAATTGTTAATGCTGAAATAGAGTGGGCACACCATATTGGCAAAGTTGGACTGTGTTCATAATTTAGTATATACTTACATGATATTTAATTAAATGTATTTCAGAATGGAATGCCAAAAAACAATTTTTTTAAATCAACAGAAAGGACGAATGGAGAAATACTAGAATAGATAGAAATGTTTACTCTTAAATCATAAATGTTTTTTCTTAGTAGATATTTTAAGGAGAACTAACTACTTGAAGTTGTAAATTTAAGTTGATAATGGGTTACTGTCAGACGCATAACAGCCTATGGGTTACTGTCATATGCATGAGGCTCTACTGCCCCCTGCACACCAGTTATCTGTAGTAAAATAATATAATGTCAGATTCAGCTCATTACATGTAACAAAAACCAAAACGATGTACTTCAGTTTGAACATCTTGAATTTTCGGAAGCACATCTCACCTGAATGACAGCTCAAACACTGATCCGCCACTGTCATTACACACAGCTAGCGCCGGGTGGTCAGTAAACTACGGAAAGAGAAAAGTGCTTTATTCAGTGTCTAGGAACAACAAAGCATGTAAAGTGCATGTGTAAATACAGTGCAGAACCTTCACATGTAGTATGGCAGTGCCGGGTGGATGGGCGTCAATGATAGTGCGGAGCAGCTTCCCATTGGCCAGATCCCACATGGTGATCTGCATCAGAAATAAAATACCACTTTCCATAAACATGTGCCTGAACATTCAGCCTCACCTGATCATAAGCTATTTGCCATCTAGATTACTGCGGCTCACCTGTCCTTTGGCAAAGCCACACAGCAGTCGTGTGCAATCGTGATTAATACTGAGAGCTGACACCGCTCCATACTCCGCTCCTGTCGCTGTGGTGCCCAAACAGAGACGCAGAGCCTGGTTCTGATCTGAAATCAAAATATAGGCTACCGATTAGACAAAACAGCATTAAATGCAGATTATCAACAACATCATTTAACAAAAATTACACATACAGTGGGTTGTGTTTATGTAAATATACTTTAAAATGCAGCCACAGGCAAAATACAAACAGACAAAGAGCGTGCAAACAGCCAAGGCAGATTTCTCATGCTCATATCATTCTTTCAGAAAAACGATGCTTTGCCCTTGCCACAATATCTAAGGTTGAAGGCCTCAAAATGTTTACCATACTGTATAAACTACACTAGAGTAAACAGCATGCTACATGGTTTAACATCTGATATGGTTATGGTGTGTGTGTGGGAAGCAGAACACAATAACAGGCTGATGATGATGATGATAGTCGTGGGTCAACACGATCAGCTGTGGTTCAGTTGCACACTAGAAAGACTGCCAGTGTGAAAGCACAGTGCATGCAGCTTCAATGCCACTTCTGCTCTGTTTACACTTCCAGTGTGAAGCAGGCATTACTGTGCAGCAATGCTAAACATGATGCAATAGGAAAAAATGTGGTATTAATTTGCATAGTTTGTATTATATTAATACATTACCTTTTCCTGAACATTCCCCCCGTGACGAGCCAAGACAGAGAGATAGTCCCAAAGTAGTTTAAAATACACTCACTGATGAATACTATTACAGTAAAGCATATAAACAGCATTCTTTTGTTTTATATTAATTATCAATAAAACACTGTGATAAACAAAGCCCTAGGAAGACTTTGATTAAACATAAATTCTACTGCAGTGACCACTAGCAACTTTACCAGAACAGTACAAAGGACTGAAGCATGCTTACCGAATACTAAGACCAGACCATGTGACGTCCCAACAGCGATCACATTTGAAACAGTCTGCAAACACAAAAGCATTTCAGACAAGAAGGGACTTGCATTTTTTTTATTAGAAATCACAAGAAAGGTAAATACTCACTATTGCCGTTGGCAAGCCAGCATCAACTTTATCCTGAATAGAGATGCAAAGAGTAAAAGCACCACATTATAAAGTGAGCAACACAATTTCACTGGAATATTAGAAAATTCTGTTTGGAAATGTCTCTTATTAAAACAGGATTGTGCACCATTCACAACTGAACTGACTGAATTTGAATGAAATGGAAATTTAATTAAATAATACATTTAAAAAAAAAAATGTAAATGTAATTATTAAATAAATGTTGAATTGTATTACATTACCCACAAACATTTACACACAGCATATTTAGTATAGCATAGCATAAGTAACAGATTAAGTGCTACTAGTCTTACCGCAGCAGATACTATCTGAGCGGAGATGCCTTTCAGCACATTGCGTCTGAGAACAGATCCATGTACTGTAGCATTCGTTTCCACTGCTTTCCTCCTCCTGAGGTGAACATACACAGACTAATTACTAAAAAGAAAATACTTGATTCAATCACCAAACATGCATCACAACATCAATACAGAGCAAGTGCTATTAATGTGAAGCCAGGTTAAGAAAGTGTGCATTCCTCTTCAGGTGTGTGCGGTCTCCACTGTCAGAGCTGGCCAGAGATGAGGTCTCACACGAGTGGGCATCAATGTTCTCCGTGTTCAAAAGACACGTGTCCTCCAGAATGAATGGCTCATCCTCATCTTCAGGCTGAAGACAAGAGTGTTGACAACCAAAATAGTTACGGTCACAAAACAAAGGCACTTTCTGTAATTCCAGTTTAAACAATAATAATAATCAATCTTGTTCTCTCTCGCTCTACTTTTGTGCATTTCACTTCTGCTCTAGTTACTGTACCAATCCAGCTTATACTTGAAACTGGGTATTGTGTATACAAATTGTTGGCTCTTATTATGATACATTTCTTGCAGTGTTACTCATTTGAAAAAATGAATAAATCTAAATGTCTACTAAATTAAAAGATGCTAAAAGAATGCATACAAGATAAGTAAAAATACAAGGTAAACAAATAAAAAGTACCATTCAAACAATTTTAAAAAAGGGATTTATCACAATAATGTAAAAAGTGAGTGATAAAAAAAGATAATTGTGGCAGCTCCATGGTGTAAGAATGATATCAGATGATAATACAATATCCATGTAAAATAAAAAATGCAATTTCCAATTAAGAAGGTATTTTCATTGTACTGCATAGAAGTACTTAATACTATTTTTTTTTTTTTTTTTACCTTTTGCTATTTTTGGTTTGTGTAATACATGAATAAGAAATAGGCACACATACTTTATCAATGAAATTCTTGAACTGAACACTTGACTAAATTTAGATTATCATAATTATCATATATATATATATATATATATATATATATATATATATATATATATATATATATATATAATATTACAGTTTTAACCGAGTTTTTGGTCAAATAAATGCACTGGTAAGCAGAAGAGACTTAAAACTGACCCGACCACAAACATTTTAGCAACAGCATATAAATGATGCCTACATATAACAGATAGTTTATAATCATACTTCAGTTTATGTTATTTCATAGCTTTTAGGACTTTTAAAAATGCTCGTAGGTGTAATGTGAAGATAGTGTAAGATGACTGTCCTGACACACTGACCTCATTCAGGATGCTCTCTAGGGTCGGAGGAGTGTCCACTTGAGGGATGTCAAACTCTTTATCGTCAATCTAAGATAAAAACGTCCTTCGTATGAAATCATGCATGTATCAAATTAGCACACTGCCATTTTTCGCTGTGAATACTGCAGCTTGCTTACCATACACACAAAATAACAGCTTTACATGTACAAAACATTCACAAATACAAAAACATGTTCCACAAACAGCGAACTCACTGACTAGGAGAGACGAGCACTTATTAAACGCCCTGATCTCAAGAGCAGCTTTAGTTAAGTGTCATTAAGAACAACACGAAGCTTGTGACGAACCAGTTTCAACAAAACCACCACAACAAACACCGAAGCAGTCAATCTCAGTCTTACCGTCTCTATTTCCATTAAATTGAGCTGCGAAGACGCAGACACGAGACTGCGACTGTCCGGAGATTCAGCCATTACACAGTCATAGAGAAGCTGTCGTGTGTAATATCATTTATTTTATATATTTATCAGATGTAGTCATAGTGCTCTGCAGCAGCACTTTACGTCCCTGATCGTGTCGGAAGAGGCGGGACCTGACGGCTTACGTATTACGTAACTTTCTTCTTCTTCTTTATCCTTCCGCCACCTGCTGGGATGGAGTGTGAGGCGATGACATCAAGGGAAAGGCTAATAATAATAATAATAATAATAATAATAATAATAATAATAATAATAATAATAATAATAATAATAATAATAATAATAATAATAATCCTTCTACCTATATTTTATTATATACATTTGCTCTTTTCAGATTAACAGCTTTACAACCTTTATGACAACTGTTTAACATGTTCTGTACCGTCATAGAATTAATGCCAGCAGATTTTAATTCCTCTTTTAACTGTATTCTTTCCCTTTCATGTGCCCTACAGTTAAGCAGCACATGCTCTACAGTTTCTGGAGGTCCACAATGAGTAGATTGACCAGATTCATGTCCTATCATCTGGAGTGTTTTATTAATAGCAGAGCGTCCAATTCTCAATCGAGATACAACAGTATCAGCTGAGATATAACTGTTACTATAAGCAGTTCTTACATATCCTACTTGTTTGTCCTACAAAAAGTAATAAAGAAAATAAAAATAAATGTGTTATAATACAAAATAATATTAAAAACATATTATTTTGTTGCATGGGAACATAAAAACTGAAATTGTACTGAAATTGTACAATATAATTTTTTATAATTGTTATTTTTATGTAGTTTGTGTATTGTTTTCAGTAAAAAAAAAGGTGGATTTAATGTTCCCACGTAACAAAATAATATGTTTTTAATATTATTTTATATTCTAACAATTTTTTTTTCTTTTCTTTATTACTTTTGTTAAGGTTAAGGGCCAGCTGTAATATTTCAATTTGAAAACAGTTCATATAATGTGTTATTTGCACGATATATGCCAGTAAACATTTTGAGATCACGGCATGCACTCCAGAAAAAATATAATAATAATTTCAACTAATCTGGGCCAGCTGGTCTGGTAAAGTGGACCATCTCTTATTAATCAAAAGTTATTCTGCATATTAATTAAACTTGATTAACACATATTATCAGACAAATATATTTAACAAACCCATAAATATATAGCCTAACCTACAAGTTATTATGAGTAAAATAAATCATGTGTAAATCCATCTTAATTCATGCATGAAATCCCAAATAACTGAAAGAAATAAACTTTTTTGTTGAAATTAAATTTGATGAAATCAGAATATTGATTAAAAATAAAATACCTCTACAATATATTAAAAACACAAATAACAACTCTCTCTCTCTGTCTCTCTTTCTCTCTCTCTCTCTCTCTCTCTCTCTCTCTCTATATATATATATATATATATATTGTGTATATTTGGATTCAGATTTAATTGTTCTGGTTGTTTTGTAGAGTTCGAACACAGAACATAAGCTTAGGCTTTATACAACTTTCATGCGAAGGAGGAACATTAAAAACAAAACATTAAAAAAATGTATATTGATATTAATATTAATATTGGACGAGTTAAATTAAAATTTAATAAAATAAAAAAATAGCCCACAAGTAATATAATGATGCCTATTCTTTCAGTGTAGCAGGCGTCTCTTTGATCTCATTGCAGGGGTTTGCTTTCCCCGTGCGTTTATGATTGTACATCTCTGAAAGATTTTAAATGGTTCTTCAAACCTGGTGCCGTTTTTATGCAGGGTGAACACTTTCTCTAAAATGTTTGCCTTATTTGAAAAAGTGTAGCACTGTGAATTATTTTGTAGGCCTATGCTTTTTGTTAGAACTTAACAATTTTAATTAATTAGTAGGCTTCTCTGGTAAAAAAAAAGATGCACATTGTAGCCTACTTCATTTAAATGATTAGGTCAGATTAGATTTACTGTCACATTGAGCTAAATTTCAGTGACAGTTCTTTAAAAAAAATAAAAAATAAAAAACTTAACTGGGGGTAATTATACCAGTGTATAATGCATGAGCTAGATATGGTACACAACCCATCCTTTGTTAATGAGAGACCTTTTCCTCTTTTCATCTGCTGGCAGAGATACACCAGAGACAGCAGACAAATGTCAACCTTGTCACTTCATTGCTCTGAAAAAAGAAAGACACTGGTTCTGTGTCGTCTGTAATGTCAGACCTCACATTGTTTCTGCTCTATTCACTTTCTTTCTGAAATGTGGAAAAGCTGTTAAAATAAAACTCCAACAGGTGCAGTCACTAATATTAATGCTAAACAATCACCAAGGTTCATTTGTTGTCTGGAGTAGTAAAGTTAATGAGATACAGTATATTTCTCATTTAGAGATATTTCAGTTCTCAGGGATCCATGCAGGAGAAGTATTTGATTGCTAGTCACAGATGGATGATCCTACACAGCTCTGTCTTTGGCTGAGAAAGATCTGCAGAGGAATCCAAAGACAGGGTGGTGTTTCTGGCTCAGGTCCGCGGTCACCATCATGCATATATTTAGAACCAGCATCTCCAAATACTTTCCAAACAGAAAAGACCTGGGCCAAAATCACTTTAAGACCAGATTTCTGTTTTATGCAATTGCATTGTTTATTGAATTGCAATCTAAAGACTCTTCATTTAATAAATTCAATGACATAAAATATTGTTTTCTTTTCTTTTCTTATTTTAGTTTTATTTTAAAGAGTCCACACACAGGACTGCAGTGTTATTGAGGTTGTTTGTGCAGAAGAAGGGCAAACATCAGCTGTTGATATGCTTGTGCAGAAAGAGGATGGGTAAACCTTTTTAAAATAGATATGCATGGATGAAGGAAAATCTACCCCCATTGTGCTGTGGTAAGATCTGCATGCTTGCGTGAGTTGGATTTATAAATGATCTAATTAGACTTTCTTGAAAAGGAAGGGAATATCTATTTTTTGTGTCCAATCAGACAATGATAAAAACTGACTAACTATCAGAGTTTATTTGAATGATTCTAATAGTTGAATTAACCAAAAGGCTCACAAAAAGCAGGGGTTATGTTCTGAAATCTATAAAAATATATTGCATATTGTTTTAAAATATAAGAATATAAGGTACATTTAAAGTCTCCATAAAATTTCCATACATTCTATGTGGTTGCAAAGATGTATACTGTTCAAAAGTTTAGAATTCACTTTTTAGCTCATCAAGGCTGCATTTATTTGATCAAAAATACAATATTGTGAAATATTTAGTCCTGTGATGCAAAGCTGAATTTTCAGCATCATTACTCCATTCTCCAGTGTTGCATGATCCTTCAGAAATCACTCTAATATGCTGACTGGTTGCTCAAGATTTATATATATATATATTATCTATGTTGAATGTTTTTTTTTTTTTTTTTTTGTTTTTTTTGTGGAAACCAAGATAATTTTTTCAGAATTCTTGGATGAACAGAAAGGGTAAGGAACAAAGGAACAAAAAGGAAAGGCATTTATTTTAAACAGAAAATAGACATTATAAATGGGATTTACTGTCACATTTGATGAAGTAAAAGATTGAATGTACCCATGCTGAATAAAAATATAAATATAAAATATTATCTGGACTGGTAGTGTTAGTTTTGGTGATTTTTGTCCAATACACAAATGTAATATATGTACATTACATTTCCATATATGAAATATATTGTCATATGAAGCAAAAACTTATGAAAGCTAATAGACATTGGAACTATTTCATATAGACTCTAAACAACTAAAAGTGGTTCATTGGTTTGTGTCATAGGGGAACCACTTTAAGCACTAAACAGCAACTATATCAAATGATGCTACAGTATGTCGAACCATAAGAGGAACACCATTCTCCTCCTTAGAATTCAGATATGTAACTTCACTCTCATATGTTTGCTATGAATGGGAATTCATTAAAATGGCTAAAGCTGTTTTAAATCATTTTTATGCTTTTCTTAAGGTCAAAATGTCTTGTGTCTGGGAATATTTCCTTATGGGGGGCTTTGGGGGCAAAAAGGTTGAAAAGCACAATATCTTCTGGAAATACACTGTATTTTGTGTTTTTATTTAACCCTTTCCCCAACTAAACTAAGAGACTATGACAGAGTAAGAGAAACTGTAAAGAACTAATACAGGGTTCTTTGTTTGTCAGTGGTGCTATAGCACCTTAACCACCCAAAGAACCACTGAAGAACTAATGTAAAAAACTTGCCAATATATTAAAATTATAGTGTGTGTGTGTGTTTGTATATATCTTCCTGGGACCCAGGCATAGACTTTTGCCATTTAGAGGACATTATATTTTAGAGAATATCTAAAATATG
Source organism: Carassius carassius (assembly GCF_963082965.1). Classification (NCBI taxonomy): domain Eukaryota; kingdom Metazoa; phylum Chordata; class Actinopteri; order Cypriniformes; family Cyprinidae; genus Carassius; species Carassius carassius. Next base: position 22,201,615 of record NC_081760.1, on the reverse strand, counting down.
CCACAGTTTCAAGTCCTGTACACAACACATTCAGGGACTTTTAGAGATACCAGATGTTTGGGGGTTTGACCACAAATAGTCCCTCTCCTTGGTTTTTAAAAAATGACTGATATTGGCCAAATAATCAAATTTAGCACTCTTATGGCAGGGTTATGGTTTGTTAGGAACACCATCAACCTCTTCAGAAATCCAACTTGACATAAATGAAGAGAGACAAATTGAAGTGTTCCAGTCTGCCATTACATATCGCTCTGCACTCCACATGCACCTGAGATTTCTGACACTCAAGAGAGAAGATCAGGTTTCAGATGTAGCCACCAATGCAGCAGTAAGAGAAGGTGAATCTGTCAGTGATACATTGGAAATTGAAATTCAGAATAGCTCTGTTGTGAGAGACACACACACATACACGCCAATATCCTGGCCATAATTCATGATTCACATCCAAGTTTATTCTCACTGGCTGTCTCTAGATCAAGCCAGCTGAGTCAATCTATTATTTATGATCGAGTTCAGAGTCTCAAAAGAATTCGCCAAAACCTGTATATCACCTGACAGAACAGGGACTGTTCATCTCAGTGGAAGAAAGTGGCCCTTTAGCTCTACTGCCGTATAATAAGGTGATGACCGGCCAAGCGTGGTGTAATCTGAAAAGCCTGAAATGAGTCTGAGATCTAAAAGTGAGAGCAGCATTAAAGAAAGTAGAGAGATGAGTGAGGCAGAAACGCTGATCAGAGGACAGAATGATAAAAATAGAGACGAGCAGACGGATCTGTGGGAGAAAGAGTGGCTCAGAGTCAAAGGGCTATTCAATAAAAGTCAATTGTCAATTAGAGCAAGAAAACAAAGAGCCATTACAGCCATGTGACACTTTATCACCACAACATATACGTGTTAGTATGAATTAATAATTTATAGGTCACTAGGCAAATTTGTGACACTGACAATGTTAAAAGGTCACAACAGATCAGATTTCCTTGATTTCATAAACATGCTGTGCGAATATTTCCAAAAAGGTCACATATCAAATACTCAAAATGACAGGAATTCGTGGTAATTTCTCAGTTTTTTGCCTTTTCACTCAAAATGTTAATCATATACAATTTGTAATTAGACAAAATGGAAACATAGGCTTTTTTTCTAGACTATTCAACCTCACTGTATGTGTTCAGTTTATAAAGACAATGAAATTTGTAATAAATCGCAAAAATAAGCACATGATAATGCATGAATGAAAATTTGTTTTAAATGTACCCATTGTCAGGCCATCCATGAAGTAGATATGTTTGTGTCTTCGTGGGAACAGGTTTAGCATTACATGCTCACCAAGGGATTCTCTGCAGTGAATGGGTGCCGTCAGAATGAAGCAACAGTTTAAAGTTAAAAAGTCTTAATGAAGGATTTGTTTCTTACAAACATGCAGATTTTCACTTCACAGGACCATTAGTTGATTGACTGGGGTCATGTGGATTACTTGTAGATTATTGTGATGTTTTTATCAACTGTTTGGACTCTCATTCTGACGGCACCCATTCACTGCAGAGGCAGCAATTGATGTTATGCTAAATTTATCCAAATCTATTCCCTTTAAAAAACAATCTCATCTACATTTTGTATGGCCTGAGGATCTTCAGCTTATTTTCTTTTCTGGGTAAACTGTACCTTTAAGGCATAAAACAAAAGTTTATAATATAGATTTAATGCGGGGGCGTGCAACAAAACATGTCTTATGGCATGGCAAATGTCAACATCATTATCTCAATTCATTGCAAGACAAAACACCATAAGAGAGGGGGCGGAAACATACATTTCCAATTGAAACTCATCAAGACAGAATAACTCATTAAATGTTGTGTAGAACAGAAAAATACCCAAGGGAATCAGATATTATTTTATCTGGCTGAACGAAGAGAGCTGTATAATTCACGAAGAATTCTCTGGTAGATTGTTAATTGAGCAGGGCCAGTTTTTGACACAGGACCAGCAATACAAGCAGCACTAATTGGCCTTCCAGTGTCCCTAGAGGAACAGAAGGAATAAGGTGTGTGTGTGTGTGTGTGTGTGTGTGTGTGTGTGTGTGTGTGTGTGTGTGTGTGTGTGTGTGTGTGTGTGTTCATAAGTAAGTGTGAGTCAGAAAGAAAGCAACAGAGGGAAGGATAGACAGAAAGAAAGAAAAAAGAAAGAAAGAGAAAAAGCATTATAATTTCAACCAAAGGCTGAAGCAGGCAAACCCATTGATCTATCAAAAGGGAGACGTGCTCACTCAAAAATCTGATTCAAGGTTCTTCACAAGTTAATAAGATATTGATGTTTGTGCAGCATATATCTTGTATGATACAAAGCATAATAAAAGTGTTTCACAAGAAAAATGTTAATGTAGTGCAAATAGCAAACAATTCATATATATTTTTTCCATCAGCAAGATACGTCAGTATCTGTCCATTTCATGGATCAATTTCATCAATTTAATTTTTAAGAAGCACTCCTTGAAAAGTTTGTAAAATGCAATAATTACATCAAAATGATCATTATTATCATTTATTGCTGACTGTATTGTTGTTCAAATTTGCACAAATCTTAGTAATATTAATCATTCCTTAATAAGCATCGAGTAAACATTATAGTAACTCAATTAAATACTACACTTAAATAGCTAACAAAATCATTTAGACTCATGTAAACACTGTATGTAGAAAATAACTTGAACATAAACACAGCAAAAGAACATCTTTGAATAAAGGTAATCCTGTGTGTTGTTATATCCAGATAACTGTTAAAGGGAAACTTAAACACATTTTGGTAGCAAGGAGAAGACTGAATTTATTTTGCACTGACAAGCATACAAACCATCAAAAATGTAGCTGATTTAACAAATGAAAAGAAACATCATGGCCTACATTCTGTAATTCATTGCACTCTTGTATGTCAAGGACCGGAATGAGAATTCACAGTGTTTTTACTGTTCAGAATGAAATGAAGCATGACAAAAGGTGAAAAAAGTGAGCATCTCCAGTCTTTCTCAAAGTAGCACACTGTAAAAAAAAAAAAAAATTACTATTAATATTGCAAATACACATACTGACAAACCTATACATGAACAAGCTAATTAAGGAATTCAGGGAACTTGAAAATTACAGGCAGGTGTGTTTGAGAAGGGTTGGCACTGAACTCTGCAGGAAGGTAGCTCTCCAGGAGAAGGGAATCCCTGTTCTATAAATGTAAACCGGACATGCTGCATTCACCATGTTGGCTTTTTTATGTGACTTACAGTATAACTGATGCTGCTTCCATCCAATTGTGAATCCTTTCCCTAGGCCTCATAGGATAAAAATGCGTCCTTCATATGCATAATTAAAAATAGCAGGTAGTAGGTCATCCAGGTACTCACTGACTACTGTTTTATGAATACTGGGAATTCAGTCATGGATAATTTTGGAAAAATAGGCCGTAGAGATGTTTCTGTATTTCTCCTATATTTTGCCATGTTTCTATTGTTTAGACTCTACCTTAATAACTACAACATTATGGTTTGATGGTACTTAACGGATTTCTTGCTTGATCCTGTTATTTGATGACCAATCAGTAACTTCAATCTTTCGTGTGACTGACTGAAGTGTACAAACTGATGCTGTCACCTGAAAACTGAAAAGTCCCTTTCCTCCATGCCAAAAGCAGAAATCAAGATGTGGCGGTAGACATGTAGGAACATTTTTGACAGATCATTGACATATTTTTTTCGTACTCAAAGTAAAGTCTACCATGCGATTGAGTCAACTGAATCAGATAAAAAAAAACTCCCAGATATCTTTTCTTTTTTTTTTTTAAGATCACATAAGACTGAGAGAACCTAAAAATATAAATGCGTCTGGTTGTGTTGAATTGACAATTGACTTTTTTTATAGTGCAGGAAAAGAACATCTATAAACATTTTAGACTAAAGGATTATCCAAATGTGCACCTGATTTGTATGTAAACATGATCAATTTCTATGTTGTATCTCACGGTGTCTCAAAATGAAAGAAGTCGTTTTAATACTAAACCATGATACTGTGCTTTACTCTACTCTTATGTATGATTCTAAAAAAACAGTCATGGAGAGATATCCAGGTCCATTTGTCAATTCTTAGAGAAGTGCGTTTCATTAAGATGAAAGAGAACACCATTTCCACAGAACTCTAAGAATCTGTCATTCACGACTGACAGCCTTTTCTTATAAGACTTCAGAGGAAAAAAAATACAAATACTATCAGCCAATAGTTTCTGAGCATTAAATCCAGACCATTATATCCAGACACCCTTTTTTTGTTTTTTTGTTGTTCTAAGAATGTGTGATTGTGTCTACATATGCCAGTGTGTAAATATGTTTGTGCTCAAATGTACATATGTATGAGTGCAGAGCATCTCCTTGGTTAGATCTGAGATCTTCGAAATACCTTTTCCAGCTGAATGCATCTCTCTTCTTCACAGCTCAGCTTGTCAAAGAAACCTGTCTGCACATCAGTGCTCACAGCTGGGTTCCTCTTTACATGTGAGCTGGGATACTCTTCCAAGCTGCAATAACTAAAGCCTATTGTTTCAGAGTCACATGTGTCTCATTGATGATTAGCGAAGACAGAAAATGCTTTTGAGTGTTTGGAACTGCTTACAGAAAAAGAGCTTTAACACAACACAACCTTCTTTAATGTACTAAATGGCAAAAGTATTCATCAACGCCCTCCCTTTGTACTTAAAATGCTCTTAATATGTAGACAGAACTATAGATCTCATTAAATCTCAACACATTTATTTAATGGTTATGCTCCCATAATTGTTATTTTTCATCTTGTCCTAACCAATTTATTTTTTATTTTATTTTTTTTATTCCATCAGAACAGTCTTGAGATTTTATATATATATATATATATATATATATACACACACACACATTAGAGGTTTTAAATCTGGTTCTTAATGAAAAATCTGTGGATGCAATAATTCATTTGGATTGTGGTTAAAACAAATGTTTTTATTGTAAAGAACTGGGACAGAAGTCATGTTGTACAACATGACTTAACAACAGTGTTAACAACAACAACAACAATAAACAGGACAAACAGCATAGATGTTTGTAAGTATTATTTTTTTTATTATTATTGAAAATGATATCAGACGATTTTTATATAATCTGCAAAAAATCAAATGACATCTTTCATAATTTCTGTGGTATACTGATTCAGGCGAGAACAGCATGAAAAGCAGGATAGAGGACTCATCTCTTGGTTTTTACAAACATGCAGCTTTTCACTTCATGAGTTATTTTCTCTTCACAAGTCACAGTTATTGATGACTAGAGTTGTGTGGATTACTTGTGTGTACTGTGATGTTTTTATCAGCTGTTTAGATTCTCAGTCTCACGGCACCCAGTGGTCAAAAAAAAAAACAAATCATATACATCTTGGATGACCTGAGGGTGAGAACATATTTGTCAATTTTTTTATTTTGGGGTGAACTATTTCTTTAAGGTTTGAACTATGAAACTAGTTAATAAAACACAACAAACTGTGTGAAACAATATTGTCTCTAGATACTATACTATACTAAAATGATACTAGATACTGTAAATACGATACATAGCTATTTTAGTTACTTTGTTGAATGCTGTTCAATGCATTTTTCTGTGTTATGTTAATGAGAGCCAGTAGTATCCTGAAGCCAGTTACCTTAAGAATCTCTTGGGGTATTTAAATTTATGAATTTATTTAAAACACCTATGCCTTTTGTTAAGATAAATAACCAATTAAATTTCTGAAACCCAAGGGACGATTCCCATGATATTTAGTATAAGTAAAGTTTAAATAGCAAATATATGTTTTATCTTTTTGAGCATAAAGAGCAAAGGGAGCTTCTTGGGACATACAGCATTAATGCTGAGATCTTCCAAGTTGAATTTCTCCTTCATATCATGGGTGAAATGGCTCACAGGCAGTGAAAGATACAGGCCAGTCTGCCAGGAACAGTTAGTGCTTATGCAAGACAAATGTCTCTATCTATTCTGTGTGTTTCCCTCAGCTGTCTCAACTTTTGAGACAAAGGAATTTATACTTTGCACGGCTTGGGCAATCCTTTGCCCTACATGGAATTTTTTTTATTTATTTATTTTATTTTTTTGATAAGTAAAATTTACTTGACTGAGAGTGCTTATTTATCATTGGTCAGTATAATATTTATAACAGATTTTCTGCTGTTACTGTAAGGAACTACTTGATTTAACCCTTAAAATTATTTAGTTGGTGTAAACTAATGGTTGTTTAGTTATATAAAATCATATTATTGGCCTGAATTAAACTAGGTAATTTAGATATTAGCTTATGAATGACATATCTGGCAAAACTTTCAGTGCACTGTAAAAAAAAAAAAAAAAAAAAATTATTTAAAATAAAATAAACCTTTATTGAAAAAAGCACTGATTACCTGAAATTATACAGTAAATTCCATTTTACTGTAAAATATTGTTTAACGTATAAAATTCTTTAGTTCGTAGTTTTATTCTCTATTTTAGTAGCAAACTGACAAAAAGCAAATGGACTAAATGTGACAAGGACAGATTGCGAATGGCAAAAACATTCCTTATCATTGACAGCAAATTTGCTTCTTCTCTGGACTGATTACCTGATACCAGAGAGGTATCAAATACATTGTAATTAATCTGTTACAGCACCTGCATTAGTATCAGTGCATTTGACATAATAAAAAAATGGTAACCTAAAAATGTTATCATGATTTGAGTGTTTTATTAATGTCTGACTGGTTTTAAGTCAAAAATATTAACATGACAGAACCAGCTTGTATGCATTGAATTATGCCAACAAAAGTAAATTTTATGGGTTAAATCAAACAGAAAAAAAGCTGATTAAGATAACAATTAAAGGCAACTAATGTTTTTTTTTTTCGCTTTAAGTTTAACAGTGAACTTTTTTCCATTGAAACCTCGAACCTGCAATCAGACTCTGTCATTCCAAAGTCATTTCCTGCTGGAAATTTATGCTGGAAATGTCTTGCAGCAATTGCAGCTGTGGACTTAAAGTTCATGTCTGCCCAGCGTTTACTTGATATCTTCTGCGGTGGAGTTCATCGGGTTTACCGTCTCAGAGACAGAGGGGGGCGACGAGAGGAACTCTGGTAACACTGACCTAGAAACACGTGCTTGTGAGCAGGTCTCACATGAAACCAGCTGAAACCAAATCCGTTTGGGGCTCCGATAGATGAGAAATGCCTAGCTACAACAAGAACGATCTCCTCATGCTCGAATAAAAAAAATACGAATTAAAATTCACATTTCAAAAGTTGGACTTGAATCCCACTGGATTCCCGGGCGGATGAAACTGAGGTCTTTATTTATTACGTAGCGCAAATAGTAAGGACGTGCTTAAATTCGTTTCATTGGCCGTGCGCTCGCCCCCTTTGCTTGCATCACAGTCTCGGAGGGAGACGGGCCCGCGCCTGGGAGCTGTCCCAGACAACATGGTGCTGAAACCGCAGCGAGAGCGAGCATCCTCCGGCTTTACTGATGATTATCATAACAACTCGAGTTAGAACTGCACAACGCCTATCGTCGCATGCAACGCTTTGGATTACCAAGCAGGAGCCACTTCAGTATTTTGCCAGCAATCTGATTCAAATGAAAGGCACTAGATGTGACAAAACGACAGACTGTGGATGGCAATAATATTTCCTCATCGTCGAAAGCAAATCTGATTCTTCTCTGGACTGATTTTCAAAAGACATGTCTGACATTAGACGGGACAGTGAGCTTAACTGCCTTGGGATTTCTGCAACAAGGGTTGGGTGTTTAAGGAGATAGGCTGCCTATAATAACAAGACGTTGGCACCTTATATTTTTCAGAAGGGGACTTGTGCGGGATGCATTTGTAAGCGGTCGGACCTGAAACATGAGATGAACGCCAATGACAATTGCTGGCTAATTGGCAAGATTGTGGATGAATTTCGTTTCACGCAACACAATTTGCATTCACATTAACACAATTACACGGTAGTCGCTTATGGTTTATGGCTAATAAGCGAGTACGATGTGTCATGGATAACAGAAACTGTGTACTGTGTGTATGGTAGACTCCAGTTGTTTAATTAAAGACACACCAAGGCTGCCAATTGTTTGACATTGCTGACGAATAGCCTGCATTTCTGTTTTGCTGCTTTTGATGAATAGATGCCACTGGCCAAGATTACCTCAGGGTAGCTCTTTTGTCAGAACCTTTTCGCGGGAATCCCCGATATTTTTCATTCAACTCGGGTTATTTGTCCTCAGGTTCGTGTTCGAATGTTCGATTTGATTATCTCTGAGCATAAGGACAGTTGTTGCAAACGGCCTCAGTCCCAGTAAACTGTTTACTCAAATGTGCGTCACGTGGTAACATCCGAATTAACTAGTTTTGTTGATGTACTCCAGATGACTTAATCAACATTTGGTTAAAACAAAGTTACTAAAGGTAACAACTACACGTTACCACTTTTGACAGCTACATGTGCTTACAATCGTCAGCTTCTCAATGGAAACACTAGCGCGAGAACTCGCTCATATGATATCAGAATAACTGTTGAAAATAAACACCTGGTCTTTGTCTATGTCACACCCAGGGGCTGGCTATGCTTTAACTAAGCCACACCCCTTCTCAACTTCCACCTCGAGGAGGTCCCCAAACCCGACCCAATGGCCAAACAACACGAGAACAAGTAAGTGATAAAACAATCTTTATTTAAATATCTAAAAATAGCTTGGGGAATAGGGAAAGGGCAATTAAAACTAAACTCTGACTCGGCCCTCCAGATGGGCTATGGCCGGGAAGAGGTCAGGGAGCAAGGGGGCCACGGGGATCCGGGGCGTGAGACTCGGGCCCCGGCCTGAGTCTTAGGTATCCGTAGCGCCCTCCTTCTTCCTCCTCTTCGCTGAATACAGCTCACGGTAAGTACTGGTTCACACAGTTCGTTCTCGAGGTGCTCACTCTCTTTCTCTTCCTCCACAGGCAACGGGCTCTTTCTCTTTCTCCACAGGCAACGGCTGGGACACACAGGCACAGTTAATTCAGCTTGGTTTTGCTCTCACCTCTTCGCTGATTACAGCTCACAGTAAGTACTGGTTCACACAGTTCGTTCCTTGGGTGCTCACTCGCTTTCTCTTTCTCCACAGGCAACGGCTGGGACACACAGGCACAGTTAGTTCAGCTTGGTTCTGCTCTCACCTCTTCGCTGATTACAGCTCACAGTAAGTACTGGTTCACACAGTTCGTTCCTTGGGTGCTCACTCGCTTTCTCTTTCTCCACAGGCAGCGGCGTAAGTACAGGTTTCCTCAGTCTCTCCTCGTGTTACCCACTCTCTCTCCTTTTCTCTCCACAGGTATCGACTTGGGCACAATAGCACAGTTAGTTTGCTTTGAATGGCTCTCACCTCTGGGCTGGACACAGCGTACTGTAAGTACAGGGTTCGCTCTATTCCTCCTCGTGTTATTCACTCTCTCTCTCCTTTTCTCTCCACAGGTATCAACTTGGGCACAATAGCACAGTTAGTTTGCTTTGAATGGCTCTCACCTCTGGGCTGGACACAGCGTACTGTAAGTACAGGGTTCGCTCTATTCCTCCTCGTGTTATTCACCTCTCTCTCCTTTTCTCTCCACAGGTATCAACTTGGGCACAATAGCACAGTTAGTTTGCTTTAAATGGCTCTCACCTCTGGGCTGGACACAGCGTACTGTAAGTACAGGGTTCGCTCTATTCCTCCTCGTGTTATTCCCTCTCTCTCCTTTTCTCTCCACAGATATCAACTTGGGCACAATAGCACCGTTAGTTTGCTTTGAATGGCTCTCACCTCTGGGCTGAACACAGCGCACTGTAAGTACAGGTTTCCTCTGTTTCTCCTTGTGTTACTCACTCTCTTTCCTTTCCTCTCCACAGGTATCAACTTGGACACAAAACACAGTTACTCTGCTTTGGATGGCTTTCACCTCTGGGCTGGACACAGCGTACCGTGCTATCTCCGGAGATCTGAAGCTCGCTCACAACATATACTGTACTGAACTAGGCTAGGACCAGCAATCTCCTTGTCCTCCCACGCCGAAGTGCGTGAAGGCGGGGGTTTATCTGACAGGACACACGGCAATACACAGCAGCCCACAGCAATATACAGCACCACGTCAAAATTATAGGTTTTCACAGCACGAAGACTCACCCCCCACACTCAGTGTACGGAAAGGACACCCGTCTTCCTTCACTTCGCTTGGTTCGGATCTGGCGATGGAATATGCGGCCTAGCTAGTGATGTCGTCGTTGTGACTACTTCAATAAGTATTCCTTCGGCTCTCCCACCACACTATATTAGGGGTAGGGCCGCCCTCCTCCTCCTGGAGAGATCTACACAACGCCAGGTCAATATACAGGGCACTTTCGACTGGCTCTTAGTACTCACATCAATGCCACTTCCAATCCCCTTTTTTCACGTCGTCTCAGTTCGCCGTATAATCTGTTCACTTCTCAACCTTTAAGGTTCGCGATGTCTTCACAATCATACAATTCCAGCCTGAGGGAGAGAGAGAGTTAGACAGCTACCAGCAGCGTACCAAGACGGGCACAACCCAGTGCTTCACACACACCAAAAAGAGCTTCCCAGACTGTAAAATAACTTGGCCTTAAGTACTGCCTTGTCCAGCGTATCCTCCAATCACCAACCGCTGTCCCTAACTAGGCACAGGTGCATCGAATTCCCTGATTTTCCTTCTTACGGCGCTACCGGAAGTTCCGGTGTTCTGTTTTTCCGGTCCGGGCGGAAACACTTCCGGGCGGAACCAAACTTCCCGAATTTTGGTTCCGCCCCTAAAGATCGTCACCTTGTGACATCCTCCCCCGCCAATCCGTTCTAGTCCCTAGAACGTCCTCGGGCTGTCCACTCCCCATAGCGGGCAGGGGGTCGGCCTCGGTTCTCTCGCTGGGATCGTCTCACTGGTGAATCGGGCTCAGCTTGTTCAGGGGCTGCTTCTGGTTCTCTCGGGGCGATCGGGGGTGGTGCCACCACGGGTCTCCCTGGTACCACAGCCCAACCTTCAATCCAGGGGGCCGCTGGTACAGGTTCCGTGGGGACTTCTTCCACGGCTTCAGGGTAGTTAGGGCATGGGCGAATCATGTTCCGGTGCACCACACGGTCGGGGCCTGACTTCCCTTCTGGCCGGATGGTATAGACCGGCTGCCCCGGCCTCTGCTGCCGGCAGACTACATAAGGGGTGGCCTCCCAACGGTCACTCAGTTTCCCCTTCCCCTGCCGCCGATTATCTCTCACCAACACCCTCTCTCCTGGCAGTAGAGGGGCTTCTCTAGCAGTCCGATCATACAACCGCTTACTTTTCTCTCCTGCCGTCTGTATCCTTTTCGACACCTGCTCGTAGGCGAAATGCAAGCGCTGGTGATGGCGCCCCACCCACTCCGTTACACTTGCTTCCTCTTGGTCGGCTATCACTCCTAGGACCAGGTCAGTAGGCATTCGTATGTGTCTGCCAAACATCAGGTAAGTGGGAGCGTAACCCGTAGTACTATGTATACTGTTGTTATAGGCCTGTAGGAGGTTTGGCAAGGCACTCACCCAATCGTCCTGCCGTTGTTGGTCCAAGGTCCCCAGCAGCCCCAATAGGGTCTGATTGAATCTCTCACAGCCGCCGTTCCCCTGAGGATGATACGAAGTGGTGTGAGTTTTCGTGCAACCGTACAACTGGCATAGTTCTCTAATTACCCTGGACTCAAAGTTGGCTCCTTGATCGGAGTGCAGAAACTCCGGGCATCCGAACGTCTGGAAGACGGCCCGCCATAAAACTGTAGCGGTGGTGGTTGCAGTCTGGTCGAGGGTGGGGATAGCCCAAGCGTACTTTGTGAACAAATCCGTTATTACCAAGATGTTCTGGTAGCGATCTCGTGGTCGGCCCAGTGTCAAGAAGTCCATAGCCATGATATGAAGGGGGGCCTTCGCATGGATGGGTACCATTGGCGCTCGGACCTCCCGTCTGGACTTAAACAATATGCATCTCGGGCAAGCTTGAATTAGGGCGTGCACCGATGCCTCTAGCCCGGGCCAAAAGAAGAATCTCCTAAGCAGGGACACGGTCCTCTCCTGTCCCTGATGCCCCAACTGGTTGTGGTATGCCGAAACTAAAGCCGTTACCTCATCTGCGGGTACCACGATCTGGCGTACTTCTTCGCCCAACTTCGGGTCACTGACCCTTCTGCACAAAACGCCATCTCTCAGCTCCAGCCTGTCCCATTGCCCCAGCAGCCTCCTCCCAGTATCCGTCTGGGCTAACCTCTCCGCTGGCGTCAGCCGTCGGCCCTGTTCCAGCCATTCTCTTACCAGCCGCACATCTTGATCCCTGGCCTGTCTCTCCCTCCACCGACGGGGATCCCATCCCCAGTTCTCAGGCACGGCCTCTTGTCTGCTGCCTGGTGCCTCTACTGCTCCTACCATATAGCCCTCCTCCGGGCTGGCCCCTCCGGGGCTTTCCGCTTCGGGCAGCCTTGAGAGGACGTCCGCGTTCATGTGTTCACGCCCTGGTCGGTACTGTAGTTGATAGTCAAAGTTGGCCAGTTGGGCCACCCACCGCTGCTCCACGGCTCCCAGCTTCGCCGTCTGTAAGTGTACTAATGGGTTATTGTCTGTAATGATCGTCACCTTGGCACCCCAGAGGTAGTCTTTAAATTTCTCACTTAGGGCCCACTTCAACGCCAGCAGCTCCAATTTGAAAGAACTATAGTTCGCATCGTTCCTCTCGGCTGGGTGGAGGCTCCGGCTGGCGTACGCGATGACCCTCTCAACTCCGTCCTGCCGTTGAGCCAACACCGCTCCCAGCCCGAGATTGCTGGCATCTGTATACAAAAGGAATGGTTTTGTGAAATCTGCGTATGCCAAGATAGGGGCCTGTAGCAGCTCCTGCTTCAATGTCTGGAACGCCGACTCACAATTTGCATCCCAGTCTACGTTGGGCGACCCCCGGCCCCGGTTACGACCTGTGCCAACCAGCAACTGATTAAGGGGTTTAGCAATTTTTGAAAAGTCCTTTATGAAACGCCTATAGTATCCCACAAATCCTAAAAAGGATCGCACTTGCCTCACTGTCCTCGGGGCCTTCCAGTCCTTCACGGCCGATACCTTTCCAGGATCTACGGACACTCCAGCCGCACTGACCACGTGGCCCAGAAAGTTGACTTCTCTCCGTAGTAAGTGACACTTATTGGGCCGTAGTTTCAATCCGTACTTCTCCATGGCCCGAAAGACTTCCTCGAGGTGCCTCAGGTGTGAATCAAAATCTGGGGAGTAGACAATCACATCATCCAGGTAAACTAATACTGACTCCATTAACTGACCTCCCAAGCACCGCTGCATCAGCCGCTGGAAGGTGGCCGGAGCGTTACAGAGCCCGAAAGGCATCCGGTCCCATTCAAATAGTCCAAACGGGGTTGTAAAGGCAGTCTTCTCCCGGTCTGCTTCGGCCACCTGCACCTGCCAGTAGCCACTGGCCAAATCTAGGGTAGAGTACCATGCCGACTGCGTGAGGCTGGCAAGCGAATCTTCGATCCGTGGCAAGGGGAAAGCGTCTTTCTTAGTCACGAGGTTCAGCTTACGGTAGTCCACGCAGAATCTCCAAGCCCCCGTCTTCTTTTGCACCAGCACTATGGGGGCCGCCCACGGGCTGCTGCTTTCCCTAACAACTCCTTGCTTCAGCATGCCTTGCAGGAGTGTACGTACCTCGGTATACAAAGTGGGCGGAATTGGGCGATACCTCTCCCGGCTGGGCCCTGCATCCCCGGTAGGTATATGATGTTGTACCACCTGGGTGCATCCGTAGTCTTCATCGTGGGTGGCGAACACATGCTGCCATCTCCGAAGGAGGGCCTGTAACTTCTGTGTCTGTGCCTGCTCTAAATCCTCCCCTTGTAACGACTCACCCGCCAGGTGGCTCGGCACACTCCTCTCCATACCACCCCATGGGGTGTCTACTTGTGTCAGGGCCACCTCGATGACAGTGGGGCACACCTGACGAAAACTAATATCCCTCTCTTCCCTTACTTGGTGGGATGTAACCGTTGTCAGACGGGCTAATCGTTGGTGCCGATGTAGTTGCACCGCGTATGGATGTACATTCCGTATCCTCACGGGGACTCTCCCCCGCCGGACCGTCGATAGTCCTCGTGCCACTTCCACTTGTGGACAATCCACATGGGGCTCCACCAGCACCCACTCTTCTGGGCCCGCTCTTCGGGGCGGTACTCGCGCCCACACAACAGCCTCACTTTTTGCGGGGACAGACAAAGCAAAACGACACATCACTCTTCCTACCTCTTCCTGTTCCCTGCGGACTTGGCTCATTTGCACCCTTCGACAGTCAGCTACCACCCACTCCCACTTGGGCCTCTCTGCAGGTGGTATCTTCGATACGGGCCTAGCCCGAAATAGCTCTTCCCAGCAATCAGCGAGGACATTCATGCCCAACAGGGCTCGATGTGCACCCAGACAATGGTCTTGCACGATAATCACACCTTTCTGGGGGACCATCACTCCGTGAACCTCTAGGTCCGTCAATCGGTAGCCAATATATGGGATGTCGAGGCCGTTTGCGCCCTTCAGAGTAAGCCAGGGGGCCTCCGCCCCTGGTGCCCCTTGTTTCCCAAACACTTCTTCGGATAAACTCTCAGCAAACAACGTCACTTGGGAGCCTGTGTCTACCAGGCATTGAATCTCCTTGCCGCACACTCTCACCTTCGCCACGGGGCTACGCCCAATCATCTGGCTCCTAGAGCCATATCCTCTTCCAGGGTCTTCTCGAGGGGTCCCGGCCACACGACCCACAGTGGCCGGCCGACCTAAAAACCCCCTTCTGACGCCCTGCGGGGCCCACACTGACGGCTATAGTGACCTGGTTTGCCACAGCGGTTGCAGATGGGTCGCCCTTGCTCGTCCCATTCGAAACGGGGCCGGTTAAAGTGGTTCGGGCGCCTGAACGGCTCTCGGCCTCCCTCTGAGTACACTCGGTCTCGGGGCGCCGGCCGTGGTTCCTCCCGCGCCCGTCCTTGGCGCAATTCTCCTACGAGGGCTTTAGACAGTTCAGACATCTGATCGCGGACATCTTTCAAAAGTTCAGCCTTCAGTGCTTGCTTCCAGTCAGGGCCTCCGGGTTGTGCTGGTGCTACTTCACTGACAACCGCACACACTGGGGAACCACTCACCTCAGTCTCATCACCTTCCAGGGCCAGTGCCTCTTTCTTCAGATCTTCAAACGTAAGACCCGGGTCCCTTCGAAACTGGATACGTAGGCTCTGTCTCACCGGACCCTCCTTCAACCCCAGAAGAAACTGGTCCCGCAATAGAGTCTCTCCATCTCCCAACCCGTGGTCCCGACGGGTCTGTAGTCGGGCGAATTGCTCTCGCAACCTCAGGGCGAAAGCTCTAATCGGTTGGCGGGGGCCCTGCTTACAATTGAAGAACTGGGAGCGAAGGGCAGCTACGGGGGTGTGGTCACCATACTGTTCAGTGAGGAACTGGAACACGGTTTGGGCGTTGGCTCTAACGGCTTCGGGGGCGGCATGCACCTCTCGCCGCGCTTCTCCATCCAGGGAGTTTAACACAAACTGAAGCCGCTGGGCTGCACTAAGGCCCTGTAGGTCGGCCAAGTACTCTAGTTGAGCCTTCCATTCAGACAATCGTACCTCGGATTCTGTCCCCCCATATTTTTGAATCCAGGGGCTCCCCATAAAAACGGGCATGGCACGGGGTTGGGCTGAAAGCCCCGCGTTGTCGGTCATTGGACGACCTTGGTTACTCAACTCGAGGTGGAAACCCTGCCGACTACGCCAAATCTGTCACACCCAGGGGCTGGCTATGCTTTAACTAAGCCACACCCCTTCTCAACTTCCACCTCGAGGAGGTCCCCAAACCCGACCCAATGGCCAAACAACACGAGAACAAGTAAGTGATAAAACAATCTTTATTTAAATATCTAAAAATAGCTTGGGGAATAGGGAAAGGGCAATTAAAACTAAACTCTGACTCGGCCCTCCAGATGGGCTATGGCCGGGAAGAGGTCAGGGAGCAAGGGGGCCACGGGGATCCGGGGCGTGAGACTCGGGCCCCGGCCTGAGTCTTAGGTATCCGTAGCGCCCTCCTTCTTCCTCCTCTTCGCTGAATACAGCTCACGGTAAGTACTGGTTCACACAGTTCGTTCTCGAGGTGCTCACTCTCTTTCTCTTCCTCCACAGGCAACGGGCTCTTTCTCTTTCTCCACAGGCAACGGCTGGGACACACAGGCACAGTTAATTCAGCTTGGTTTTGCTCTCACCTCTTCGCTGATTACAGCTCACAGTAAGTACTGGTTCACACAGTTCGTTCCTTGGGTGCTCACTCGCTTTCTCTTTCTCCACAGGCAACGGCTGGGACACACAGGCACAGTTAGTTCAGCTTGGTTCTGCTCTCACCTCTTCGCTGATTACAGCTCACAGTAAGTACTGGTTCACACAGTTCGTTCCTTGGGTGCTCACTCGCTTTCTCTTTCTCCACAGGCAGCGGCGTAAGTACAGGTTTCCTCAGTCTCTCCTCGTGTTACCCACTCTCTCTCCTTTTCTCTCCACAGGTATCGACTTGGGCACAATAGCACAGTTAGTTTGCTTTGAATGGCTCTCACCTCTGGGCTGGACACAGCGTACTGTAAGTACAGGGTTCGCTCTATTCCTCCTCGTGTTATTCACTCTCTCTCTCCTTTTCTCTCCACAGGTATCAACTTGGGCACAATAGCACAGTTAGTTTGCTTTGAATGGCTCTCACCTCTGGGCTGGACACAGCGTACTGTAAGTACAGGGTTCGCTCTATTCCTCCTCGTGTTATTCACCTCTCTCTCCTTTTCTCTCCACAGGTATCAACTTGGGCACAATAGCACAGTTAGTTTGCTTTAAATGGCTCTCACCTCTGGGCTGGACACAGCGTACTGTAAGTACAGGGTTCGCTCTATTCCTCCTCGTGTTATTCCCTCTCTCTCCTTTTCTCTCCACAGATATCAACTTGGGCACAATAGCACCGTTAGTTTGCTTTGAATGGCTCTCACCTCTGGGCTGAACACAGCGCACTGTAAGTACAGGTTTCCTCTGTTTCTCCTTGTGTTACTCACTCTCTTTCCTTTCCTCTCCACAGGTATCAACTTGGACACAAAACACAGTTACTCTGCTTTGGATGGCTTTCACCTCTGGGCTGGACACAGCGTACCGTGCTATCTCCGGAGATCTGAAGCTCGCTCACAACATATACTGTACTGAACTAGGCTAGGACCAGCAATCTCCTTGTCCTCCCACGCCGAAGTGCGTGAAGGCGGGGGTTTATCTGACAGGACACACGGCAATACACAGCAGCCCACAGCAATATACAGCACCACGTCAAAATTATAGGTTTTCACAGCACGAAGACTCACCCCCCACACTCAGTGTACGGAAAGGACACCCGTCTTCCTTCACTTCGCTTGGTTCGGATCTGGCGATGGAATATGCGGCCTAGCTAGTGATGTCGTCGTTGTGACTACTTCAATAAGTATTCCTTCGGCTCTCCCACCACACTATATTAGGGGTAGGGCCGCCCTCCTCCTCCTGGAGAGATCTACACAACGCCAGGTCAATATACAGGGCACTTTCGACTGGCTCTTAGTACTCACATCAATGCCACTTCCAATCCCCTTTTTTCACGTCGTCTCAGTTCGCCGTATAATCTGTTCACTTCTCAACCTTTAAGGTTCGCGATGTCTTCACAATCATACAATTCCAGCCTGAGGGAGAGAGAGAGTTAGACAGCTACCAGCAGCGTACCAAGACGGGCACAACCCAGTGCTTCACACACACCAAAAAGAGCTTCCCAGACTGTAAAATAACTTGGCCTTAAGTACTGCCTTGTCCAGCGTATCCTCCAATCACCAACCGCTGTCCCTAACTAGGCACAGGTGCATCGAATTCCCTGATTTTCCTTCTTACGGCGCTACCGGAAGTTCCGGTGTTCTGTTTTTCCGGTCCGGGCGGAAACACTTCCGGGCGGAACCAAACTTCCCGAATTTTGGTTCCGCCCCTAAAGATCGTCACCTTGTGACATCTATGTCCAAACGGTCGGTGAGGGTGAGAAGAAAGCGGTGTGGCCCACGGGACTGAAGCGGCTGCACAGGTGTTTTTCCTCGTTAGAAACCAAACAGTAAGTTCTGTTATGTGACCTGCTGGAGTCCAGTAACAGATAGCCTTAGCATTATAGGCCGTTTAAAAACATAGACCGCCTTTCCATTATTCATAAGAAGGGCACATGTTGTTGGCTATCTGTGTCATTGTATGGTGTTGGGGATTGTTGAGTCGCAGACCGATGCTGCGTCGCCAGGGCAAGCAGAAAGGCCGCTTTTGCGTCTTGTTCAGTGACCTGAAGGTTTTCCTACTCAGGCCACCGCCACCGTCGGCATCGCCACCTGCTTTCACACCCATGAACGAACTAAACGCGGAGGGCAATGCGACGAGCAGCGCCACAGAGAGCCACTCTTTAGCCAACGGACATTACCAGCCGGTAACAGGTGAGGGATTGGACACCCGAGGGCCCGGAGACTGGACTCATAGCGCAGTGGATCCGCCGAGGACTCTGGACTGTTGCAGCTCATCTGAGGATTGCTCTAAGGAGAAGCTGGACGAGAGGTTATCTCTGAACAGCTGCACGGACAGTGGAGTCAGGACTCCGTTATGTCGGATCTGTTTTCAGGGCCCAGAGCAGGTAGGGACTCCACATACTGCTACACTTTTTTTGGCTTGCTGTATTAATGTCGATTGTTTATTGCACATATTTGCTCCATATACAACATACTAGACTGTGAAGAAATATATCTAGTGCCTGCCAAAGTGGCAACCTGCAGTGGCAAGTACATTGCACTTTTAAGACAATTTTAAATGAAATGAAGAAAATCGAGTTGAAACTCTGAAAACTGAAGAAGAATGACTGCAATTATTGTGTCACGTGAATTGGATGAAAACAAAGATTTAGTTTTAATATAAAAGAACATTTACAATTACACTGCCTGAATGTCTCTATACATACAATGGACTCAAAAAGTATTTGGACACTTAATCCTAAACCAAAATATATGTATGTCATTGTATTACATGATACATCATCAAAACAAGTGACATGTATCTTAAAGAAAGAAGTGCACTTTTCAAAAAGTAAAAAATAAAAAATAAAAATCAATTGATATTCAAAATAGCACTGATTTAAACTATTGCTTAAGTCACACTTAAAAATGTTTGAACTCAATTTTTTTAAAGACAGAAAGCACAAGCACACTTTTCAAGTAACATTTCACTTTGAAATATGTGCTTTTCAAAATGTATACAGTAATTCAATTGCAGTAATATCAATAGCAATGTCAATGTCAATAGCATTTATTTTGCCAAAAAAATAGCACAAGCACATTTTGAAGCACAGTACCTCATAAAATATTTTATATGATAAAACAGTAGACAAAAACTAATACAAATGCATTTGAATACTTTCTCAGTGGTCACTTTGTTGAAAATGTTAATAGTTAAATGGATAGTTCACCTGAAAACAAATATTTCATCCTTATTTAACCATACTGTTCCAAATCTCGTAATGTTTTCGAATCTGTATGACTGCCTTTCTTCTGCAGAACAAAAAAGAAAATATTTCAAATAACTGTTTTTGTCCGATCAAAAAAGTCAGTGGTCTCCAAACAACATTGGATCCCATTTACTTTCATTGAATGGATAAAAAGCACACAATTATTATTATTTTTAATATACATTTTTTTTCCACACAAGAAAAAAGGTCAAATCTGACATCATAAATAACAATATGACTTCATAAATATAATCACCAAAGGGGCAGTTTGCAAAAGTAATGGAAAAGTGGAGCTTTGAGAAAAGCATTCAGCTCTAGCAATGATTTATATTTCATTTTTTCCTTTACAATTGATCAGGAACATGTTCAGACATTTTGAGGGACGGGGGCTCAAGTGGGAAAAGGGGACTTCTCATATTTATTTGAATTTTTTTCTAAATAAAACATAAAAAATATTAGGGGTGTGCGATATTGACAATTTCAATATTTTCAGGGATTTTATCGATAACGATAATTAGACGATATTTTGCTGAGTGTGTTATTGTGCTGGTATCATAAGGACTACCGTGGACAGCTGACTCTTAAAGTATTTGATATTCTACATAATCTGTGTGGTGATCAGTTCACAGCAGTGATAGAAATTAATGTTTTCCTATAAATTTAAATAGATTTTTATTTTATTTTATTTTTATACCTTTTTTCACTTTTTATGGGTTTACCTTTATAAAGGCCTTTTTTTTCTAAAAATGTGCATCATATTTTAGGTCGACCGCTTAATAAGTAATTTGGGCTGTTACAAGCAAATGAAATCAGTATTGACAAAATTTATCTTTGCAATGCAGAGAAAACACAGAGGCTGCATTAAAAGGGGCATGTAGATGGGTCAAAGACGTTAAGATGTCCGCATCAAAAGAAATGTACAAAAGTGATTTTGTGTCCATAGAAAGCACATTAAATGTAAGTAAAATGTCTTCTTTTAAGGTTTCAAATAAGTTTTTGGAGAATAAAATGTCAAAATTTGGTTGAAATAATGTTACATTGTCATTCAGTGTAACACAATATTTATGCAAAAATTCAAACAACATGCTTATTCTGACGTGTACATATTAAAATATCTAAAAGAATAATGGAGCATACAAAATTTTATTGTGTTTTAAATTAGTAAAAAATTCTTACTGACAAATGGGCAAAACCTAGGATAGCGGCAAATGTTAAAAATGTAAAATTACAACTCATTAGTATTTGGGGTGAAAGTAATTAGTCTTTTAATATGTCATAAATTGATTTTTGTTGTAAATATGCCTGACAAGATTGTTACACTGAATGACATTTTACTGGGTGTCTTCTGTAAATTAGGGGAAAATGTATGATATTTATTTTTTGCTCAGAAAAACAAAAACAAAATTGCAATTTAATAAAACAGAAAACATTTTGCATTTTTTTTGGGGGGGGGGGGGGGCTACAACAGATTAAAGCAGTATTACACTTTTTTGTTTATGCTTAAACACTTTTTCGTCTTTGCCCCAGATGCATTTATACACTGCTTAATGCAGGACACAAATCTACCTGAACTTGCAGTTACAAATGCATTAATACTGTTTTGATATTTCAAATATAAAACATTGAATACTGATATTTGAAATTATTTGAAAAAAGAAAAAAAGAAAACTGTGAAATTAAAATTTCCAGTAGGTGGCAGCAAGGTACTGTTAATAAGCGAGTCATTGCAGTTGAACCAAATCGAGTCATTGCAGTTACACCAAATCATTTAAACGGTTGATTCATTCAGGAACGAAACACCATCATGTTGCTCAGAGACGCAAATTGGCAGAATAGAACAAAAGCAGTCAGTATTTTGTATGAAATGTAAGTATCTTAATATTAAATTCTTGTTTATTGAACTGCTGTATGAAATCAATATCACATTTGTAATCATGCTGCTTTTTGGTGGAAAAAACGTCTATTAAGTATATGGAATGATATAAATGCACATTTCTGCCCTGATATCTTGAATTTTGTGATCATTCTAAATGCATTTTAATAAACCGAATCATGCAGTGAAAGAACGTGCACTGGTCTAACCTGCTAAACTTTAGCTCATATGGCAGCTCTCATGAGTCATGGATGTTAGCAAGACAAAGGAACTATACTTGCCTTTTGTCATTTGGATAAGCTGTAAATTTAAGGCACGGTAGCTTAGTCTTTTGTTCATCACCACTCACCTCCACAGCTTTGCAAGCACAACTGGAAAGGGAAGGAGGGCTTCACTTCTTCTGCTGTGGCTCTCTCTCTCTGCTGCAAATCAGAGTCTCAGAATTTCCTGACCCGACTGTGCGCATACAGTAACACACACGCATATATATTAATTAATATAAAATACAAATTAAAAAAATTAAAAAGGGGGCACTTTCTCTCAAGGAAGAAAAGGGGCAGGTGCTAAAGCCGCCTTTGATGTCTATGTGTGCACGTGCCTGCACTTGATATTGTTAGCAAATGTGTCTGGATACTGCATGTGAGATTCCACATCATTGCTGCTGTTCTTGAAGTGAAAACTGTCCCATAAATCTAACTGTTACTCTGCCCCAGTGGTTTTATGACAGTGGCATTTATCCACAGCTAGGTGATTTGTTCTAATGGAATGCACCACATGACTGAAAGGTCAAGGGTTTGAACAAAAAACATTGATCAAATATTAAGCAGAACATTATATGAGTGGCATATGGACACCTCTGTCGACCGGTTATATATTTGCCCTATCATAGTTTTGCATCTTTAGTATTAGAGAGTTTATGGCTCTGTCCACTTTCCCCATGCAATTCTCTTTCTCTTTCCTCTTTCCATTAATGTGGGCTGTGGCAGAGTTGTGTGGCTGCGGGCTGATGGATGGGCCTGTGAGTGTAATGAGAACTGTGCAGAGAGCAGATGGGACTGAGGAGGTTCTCTTCGCTCTGACTGAGTTATGTATATGTCTCAAATCCAGACACACACTCCCTCTCTTTCTCACTCTCCTCTCAGCTGCATGCTTTGACTTTCACCAGCTGCCTCTCCCTTTTTCTTTCACTTCCAGAAGCCCAAGTAGTAGATAAGGAAGGCCTCCTGTTCCCCTAAACACCACAGGGATGGCGAGAAGGATCCTTTTCTCTTGTGTACACAGAACTACGCAGGACAATTAAATGCTTGGGACACAAAATAATAGTTTTCTCTTTCTTCACTTGTCCTTTTGTTCTCTCTCACCCACAAACCACTGAGGAAAAATGCTGTGGACCTCCTATGGTCTCTACATTATTTGAACAAACCAAGTGACTACCAAGTGTGACACTACAGAAATATAAATTAACAAAACGCCCTGTGATAATACCAATAAAGTGACATTTCTGGCCATATTTTGCCCAAAGTAATCAGGTCTTATTTTAACTTGACCAAAGTTATATCATATATATCACTATTTATTATGTTGTTTACTAATCCAAAGAAATCTAAAGGGTATTTGTAGAATAAAACGTGGTGGAGGGGTTGGTTAGGTGAGAAAGAACTTTTTGTCTTCCATACCAGCCTCTTCTAAATGTTCTCACATTCTTTCCTCCTTTTCCATTTGCTCTCTCTCTGTCTTCTCTCTTTCAAAATTACTGTGCAGTGCTTTGGTGCTGTAGAATGCTGACAACGTAAAATCCCTGTGACCCACATTGATCTGTCATTCACGTGAAACATGGTCCCATCAGTGTTACCAGAAATATAAAAGCATTAATTTACAGTATTTTGAATATGTTGTTAATAAACAGAAGTGACAAATAGCTGAAACTGACATAGTCAGCATGACTCAAATTCCTTTTAAAGAACTGATTGCACAAACAACAGTAAATGTAGAACAGTGTGGCCATGCTGTGCCTTTGTGTCACCCCAATATGAGAGTCAATGTTTGTGCCAGAGTAAACCTATTGCGAAGTCTGGCCAATAGGAAACACCAGGACTTTTCTCAGTGGGCCGGTCGACTTGTGGGTAAGCTGTCGAAACCAGTTTAAACATGCAATAATTAAAAAGGAAGAAAAGTTCTGGCATTCCCATGAAAAGGTTCTTGTTGCATATTAGCGGTCTTAATTGGAAATTAATCATTTGTACATGCACACATATTCTTCACAATCCAATCAGTCACCAGTGAATAAAATCAAGTCTTGCCCTTGCATTTGGAAATATGCCAGTTTCATGCAAGTTTCGACTTTAAGCCACGTGTTGCTATAATTGAATTATAATTGAATTATAATTGAATATTCAAAATATATAAATATATAGTCAATAGACCGAAATATCAACTAGATTCAGTTCAGGTAAGTGGAGTATTGGAAAGTATCACCTTAAATTATTTATTTATTTATTTTTATTTATTTATTTTTTGTAGTAAATCATTGATTTTTTTTTAAATTATTATTAAAGATTTTCTTTTTTATTTAGTTTAGACTGAGTACATGCTTCAAAAAAAAAAAAAAAAATGCAACATTCAGATTTTCCATGTAGAGAAAGAATGCTGATGTATACAGTATGTGCACAAGGATGATGACAGTTTGAGCTTGCATGAGAAATATTTAAATATTTACAACTGTACTCCGTTAAAGCTGTGCCCTACATAATAATGACAGTAAAGGTTACTGTGAGACATGCACCTTTACAAGATTAAGAATTTGTTACAATGGCAACAGTTTAATTAAGGGAAATAATTTAATGACAAAATTCCACAAACTAATAAGTCAGGGGGACCAATTATTTATAATTTTTTTGTTTCACATGTGGGGCTTTGTATATTTATGCTTTGCCTGCAAAACTATTTTTTTTTAAAAGTCAGAGCAGAATTACTGTACGACATCTTTGTTGCTTTCTTAATGAATGAATCAGTGTTTTTGAATGACCTAACTGAGTTAATGATTCAACGACTCACTATTAAAAACAGCCCCTTGATTTGTTTCTGAAGGAATTCGAGTTTTTGGAGAAGAATCTGTTGAGTAACTTTGAAATACACTTTAAATCCCCATCACTAATGCAAACAAAGTGCTACAATTCAAATATAGTAAAATATTGTGAAATGCCCCAGGCTGGATATAATCCAAAATCCTACATGGTCTTGGGTGTTTCCAAACTTTTGGAGGACATTAGCCCCTTTCACACTGCCAATTGTTCCCGGGTCGCTAGATTTTGCACTTTCACACTGCCAGTGATCCAGCAATGTTAATAGGTCCCCGACACGGGTTCAATGCCGGAATCAATCCCGGGACGTGTTTTCTTTCACACAGAAGGCGACCCGGCAATGTTCCAGCAATATGCCGGGTCCGATGTGCAGTGTGAAAGGGGCTATTGTAATACAAATGGCATGTTTGCATTGTAATCATGCAATATGTAATACATTTGGGGTTGTTTTGGGGCAGTAAACATCTCAGGCTGTATTTGAGTCCCAGTCCATCCTTGACTACAGCCACTTCTACTAGCTACCAACAATCCTTCTCTGGCAGTGTGTGTGTTTAATAGAAAATGACCTTGGTTAAAAAGAATCACTTCAAATTTGCATTGCAGAATGCTTTTAGAAAGCACATTACACATAGTCCAATGCAAAAAGCAAGAGAACTGCACTTCCCTTTATTCTCGCTGTCTCACTTTTTCACCACCCTTCAAGAATGCTAATGACAGGAAATACGATTTATTTTATCACCGCTCAAGGCTGTTTACAAGGATTCTCTCTTTCATTGCTCTCACTCTGGCCTAGGCTTGCTGTCTCTTTTACTGTTTCTCTTTTCCTTGTTTTCTATCCCTTTGTGCCTCTTTAACTCACAAAGTCGTGCATAGGTATTGCATCCTTCTCATTATAAAACACCATGCTCGGTTCTTACTGACGGCTTGTTTCTTTCTGCTCCCGTGAATCGGCTGCTGTGTAACGCTGACCTAACATCCAGTGCAATAAATTGAAGCTGCACTCAACGCCAAGGGCTGTTAGGGGTTATGTATAAAGGATCAGCCATTCAGATTTTATTGATAGTTCTGCTTTAATACCACAATTAGATAAACTGGCCTCTTCTTCCTCTCTAACGAGTTGCACTCTGATCTCCCATCACACATCTCTGCTGCACAAAATATCATTAAAAACGCAAACCATCAGTGATGATGTATAATTAATGTAGAAAGTGAATCTGTATTTATTCGGCAAATGGATTCAATTCAATTCAATTCAAGTTTATTTATATAGTGCTTTTAACAATACAAATCATTACAAAGCAGATTTACAGAAAATTACGTTTCTACAATATTTATTTGTAACTTATAAGTGGTGACTGTCAGTTTATGTGCATATGACAGGAATTAAAAAAAAAAATAATACAAGATGTAGTCAACCAGATGATGAACATTATTAACAGCAATTATTATATGATGCAATCACAATATTAGTTAGTTCTGTATGTTGATTCAGGGTTAGCATCATCTGGGGTCCTCTGAGGGGTCAGCATCATCTCTTCTCAGGTGTTCTGGATCCAGACTGGAGCTTCCGTGGCAAAACAGAGAAACAAATAGAGACATAATTAACGTAGCTGCTGTTCCAACAAAGTAAAATTAATTAGTTTAACCAAAGATAAAGAGTAAGAATGCGCATTTGATCAGATACAACTGCAGTCACAATTTATGAGATGCATTATTCGAATGCTTGGCGAAAGAGATGTGTTTTTAATCTAGATTTAAACAGAGAGTGTGTGTCTGAACCCCGAACATTATCAGGAAGGCTATTCCAGAGCTTAGGAGCCAAATGTGAAAAAGCTCTACCTCCTTTAGTGGACTTCAAATTCCAGCGTTTTGTGACCTTAGGGAGCGTGATGGATTGTAACGTGGTATGAGGCTAGTTAGGTACGCAGGAGCTAAACCATTTAGGGCCTTATAGGTAAGTAATAATTTGTAACTGATACAGAACTTAATAGGTAGCCAGTGCAGAGACTGTAAAATTGGGGTAATATGATCATATTTTCTTGACCTGGTACTCTAGGTGCTGCATTTTGGACTACCTGTAACTTGTTTATTGAAGATGCAGGACAGCCACCTAGAAGTGCATTACAATATTCCAGTCTAGAGGTCATGAATGCATGAACTAGCTTTTCTGCATCAGAAACAGGTAACATGTTTCGTAGCTTGGCAATGTTCTAAGATTGAAGAATGCTGTTTTTGTAACATGGGAAATATGGTTTTCAAAAGACAAGTTGCTGTTTAATAACACCCAGATTTTTGACTGTAGGGGAAGTAACAGTACATCCGTCTAGTTGCAAACTGTAGTCTACAAGATTCTGTGTACTGTTTTTTGGTCCAATAATTAATATCTCTGTCTTATCATAATTAAATAGGAGAAAATTATTGGTCATCCAATCTTTTACATTTTTAACACACTCTGTTATCTTAGATAATTTAGAAGTTTCATCAAGTCTCGTTGAGATATAAAGCTGAGTATCATCAGCATAACAGTGGGAACTAATCCCTTATTTTCTAATAATATACCAAGGGTCAACATGTATATTGAAAATAGAAGGGGACCTAGGACGGATCCTTGTGGCACTCCATATTTTACTGGTGATAAATGAGATGACTCCCTATTTAAATAAACAAAATGGTAGCGTTCGGACAGGTAGTATCTAAACCATCTTAGAGCCTGCCCTTGAATACCTGTATAGTTTTGTAATTGATATATGAGTATGTCATGATCTATGGTGTTGAACGCAGCACTAAGATCAAGTAAAACTAGCAATGAGATGCAGCCTTGATCTGACGCAAGAAGCAAGTTATTTGTAGTTTTAACAAGTGCAGTTTCTGTGCTATGGTGGGGCCTGAAACCTGACTGAAGTTCTTACAAATACATACAAATGGATGTACATTCAATTCCAAAATCTCCACATCCTCGTATTAGGCTACGTTCACACTGCAGGCTGAAACGACCCAATTCCGATTTTTTTGCCCCTATGCGACCTGTACCTGATCTTTTCATGACAGTCTGAACGACACAGATCCGATATTTTCAAATGTGACCCAGGCCACTTGGGTGGGATGTGGTCCTGAATCCAATACGTATCCGATCTTTTGAAATGCGACCTCCGTCTGAACGCCCAGGCCACATGTATCCGACCTGTACGTCATTTATACGCTACAAACGTCATACGTCTGCGTTGAAGTAGGCGGGAACGAGAAGATAAACTAATGAAATATGTATTAGTGAAGCCACTCACATCAGTATCCCACCACTCCTGGCTGCGACTCCGCACCCACATGTTTCTCTGTACCGACGTTGCTAACACTGCTCCACAAAACGCCATGGCCAAAAACCTTGCTCTCCTCCTTCTTTTTAATTTTCTTCTTAAAACGAGAAGATTGTAATTGTGCTGGCTCCGTTGGGAAAATAACTTTAATATTGCAAAAAGAGCTCCGCTGTTGACTACACTGTTGTTGACATTCATGTTTAACGTTAGCTACTTCCGCAAACAACGAGTGACGTCGTTGAGCGTTGAGTACTCTTCTGCGCATGCGGGTCACTTCTGGGTCATTTCACGTTCACACAGGAGATCACAACAGATCGCATTTAATTGGAAATGTGAACGGCCTTGCAAAAAAATCGAATTTTTTCAAAAAATCGGAATTGAGCATTAAGCCCTGCAGTGTGAATGTAACCTTAGACTCATGATAATGCATTTCAAATGAAATCAGAGGGCCTTTACTCTGGGAATTATCCGCATTCAGTTTTAATTGCCCTGCAGTATAGATATTTGATCACTGATGAGTCGAGTGAATCTGAATAGCAGTGTCCGTATTTGATACAGGTTTCATAACTGTGGAACTAAACTGCACCAAAGACACAGATTTCCCCAAAGCTAATGTAATCTGTTTAGAGCAGAGACTCGTGCTGAGATTAAGGCCTAACATGGTAATCCTGTTAATTGAAGTTTGTTCATGACGGATGAAATGACACACACACAATCATACTGTGTTTGTCAACCTGAAACTCTAATCCTCTCAGAAAGAGAGGAAGTGATGGCCTTTACACAGAACACACAGTACACATATAAACACGGCAGTGATTGGATAAGTGGGCCAATAACCAGAAGAGTGTATCTTGAATCTTTCAAAGCAAAATCAAGCTTTTTCATTGTAAAAACTTCAGCAGTTTGTTGTGGATTAATGTGAATGCACTGATGCTTTATTGATTTGTTATCCATAAATGTGAATGCATGCTCATTATATTACCAAATTTAAGTTGAGAAATCCTTTTTACTTATGTTGACTTTGACTTTAACACATACATATCTTTTCATGTTTAGAATGTTACTACTATTCAAATGTTTCGGGTCAGTAAGATTTTTTTATTTAATACTTTTATTGTGCAAGGACAAATTAAATTAATTAAAAGTGATAGTAAATATATTTTTAATGTAATCTGCTTTGTCTCTCTTGGATGGAGACTCAGGATGTGCTGCAGTTTTTGTTTTCTCACTGGACGAATACCCTGAATGTAGAGTATTTCTTTCCTTGCAGGAGGCTCAGGACATTGGTGGTCTGCTATTGTCTCTCTAGACGGGACACTCAGAACTTTGAATGTATCTGGTAATGTCTCTCTCCTTACAGGACTGAGACTCAGAACAAGATGTGTCTTTTGGAAGGGTACATCAATTCCGTTCTGATGATGATGAGATTTCAATTTGGCGCTTCTCCATTTCCATGCTGTGATTGGCTGTTTCCATCAGAGTAGGGGAACAAAGTGTGATTGGCTGTTTCCAAAGTTAGAAAAGTGTCACTAAAGTTTTACAGATAAAATATTCAATTACCAAACCGCAACCAGAATACATTTGGCAATGTTACGAATGCATAAAGTCCAAACATGATGAAAAAAGATTGAAGTGTCACAAATGCTTTTATTTGTCCATTAACAACTGAGTCTGTGTAAGATGTTGCACTACACAACATTGTCACTGAGAATACTTATTTCTCTGCATAAGTATAAGATATGTTGCATCAGTTTGAAAGGTTTGAAAACATAGTTATGAATGGATTTGGATGGATCTCTGTAATCTCTCTTTGTTTCACCCACTACCACTGTATCCTGGAGGTCCTAAGGAATTTTTATGGCCAAAACCTTAGGGATCAGACTCTAGATGGGTGAAGAGCAGAAGCTGCATTTGGCAAATGAGAAGTTCTGTCTTTTCCACAAAATGTGAAGCAGTACAACTGTTTTCATCACTGATAATAATAAGAAATATTTATTGAGCAGCAAATCAACATATTGGAGTAATGGCTGCTGAAAATTCAATGCTGCATTACATGAATAAATGACATTTTAACATATATTCACATAGAAAACTGTTATTTAAATTGTAATAATATTACACAATATTACTGTTTTCTTGTTAAATAGAAGAGACTTATTTAAAAAACATAAAAAAGACCAAATCCAAACGTTTAAATGGTAAGCCTGCTGACATTTTGTCATTATGCCATGATGATTTTGTTTTTAATATATTTTAAATAAATGTTAAAGGTACATTTCAATAAACACTTTTTTTCATAATGTTGATTATAACAAAGTTAATGCCTTCCTTTTCTTTACATTACTTTTTTTGTGTGTTTTACAGGGAACATTTACAATGTTAAGTAAATAAGACTGAATAAGCACAGTTACAAGACATAAACAGTATGCATGTTAACATGATTTCACTAATGTCTTCTATGCAGCATCTGCAATGACAGTAATTTAACAGAAGCAATCATAAAGTGCTTTTATAAGATTATAAGATTCACATTTTTTTGCTTTTAAGTCCTCCCAAAATGTAGCCATCCATTGTAAGTGCTTCACTATAATGTCACTTTTTGCTTAAAAAAAGGGGAGCAGCTTGAAATTATTGTTTTGTGGTAAAGAAAATGCCAGAAATGCTGTCAGCTGAGCCCAGAATATTCCTTTAAGCAGAATCTCTACAGCTAGCTGTACAGACATCTAAAGATACATATACTGTTGAGGCAGAGGTGTAAGGCACTCATGATGTATAAGTGACTGTTGTGCTCATGGGGACCCAAGATCAAGCCTGATCTGGGTCATGTCCCGAACGCATTCCCCTCTCTCTCCCTTCTCTCTCAGCTCTCCACTGTCCTATATAACAAGGCAAAAGACCAGTAATTAAAAAATGCATATACATATAGCCTACTTGTAAAATATTTTTAGAATATACACCATCCAAAGTTATTTGTTTTTAAACAATAATTATTTTATAATAAATATATTAAAGCACTTAACAATGAATTTTGTTTAAATGTTTATAATGGTAATGTTTTTCTGGAATGACACACTCACACACCCATACCTGTAAATTCAATGACAACACCAGCATGGATGACCACTGTACCTTTGATAAGTGTACTTTGGTTGCATATGATACATCCCTACTCTGATTCTCACATTCATATGTGAACACATATATGTGGGGAAATATAGAATATATTGACAGATTGATTTATGTGTATTTGTAGTATTGTTACAGCTGTGATGGGTATCCAGTAAGAGACAGCCACCAGGAACATAACCCTAAAGTAGACTTGGAAAAGAAAAGGTTAACCATTGTGCGCATTACGTTTAGCATGACTGACAGTAATGACGATCCGCACACTTGTTAACCCCTTTCTTCAAGTGTGTTACATATGTGCTTCAGAATACCGGGAAACTTGACTCTTCTTCGTGAAGGTAGACAGTTGTACTGATTGTGTGAGATATCTATCTATCACTACAGGCTTGTCTCATTAATTTAATGGAAGTATAAACAGCTTCAAAACACATAAGCAAATGAATGGCAGTAGCAGCAATAGCAGGAGTGCCGATACTGTCAGGATGGATAGAAACACATTACAGAAGTTGGAGTTTAAATGTTCACACATTGCCAATGTGTCAGAGATAGTGAGGGCTGACAGAGAGGAGGTAAGAGGTGGAACCTTGACAAGGAGAGGATGAGGAAACACAACTACTATTTTATTGTAGAGGATAAATGTTTTTGATTTTAATCTTAAATCTTGATTTTAATGCCGAATAGTGATAGACATATATACTTTACATATGACCATTTTGAGATTATCGCATATCTGTTTGACCGATTAAGCGTTCCCTTTGTCACTCACTTCCAAATACATATAATATGGTTATACTATTACCACACCTCAAGACACTGTTTAGATGAGATATTTCAAAACATTTATCAGGTTTTTGTCCTTAAAACTGTGACGATCGCGATCCAGTAAGACACAGGGAGAGAGAGATCCAAATGCAGGTATGTTTATTTAGGGTAATCCAAAAAATAATCCAACAAGCCGGGTCAAAACCAGAAAACAATCCAAAATAAAACAAACAGGGAAGGAACAGGAAAGGGATCACGAAAGGTAAGGACTCCATACAGACAACAGGGAGGGACTGGTAAATATAGGGAGACTAATGACAATTAAGTGAAGGCACCTGGTGCAATTAGCAGGAGTGCAATTACTGTGATGAAGGGATAAGGCTAGTGGGAATCGTAGTGCCTACGGTGAAGTGCCTAAAGGGAAGTGAGCCCACTAGTGGACACCCAGGGAAACAGAGACTAGACAGCGTGACATTACCCCCTCCTCCACGGAGCAGCTGCCAGATGCTCCACCCGAACCCAAAAGAGACCAAAGACACAAAGAGACCAGGAGGGAGGTGGAGCGGCGGAGGATCATGGGGAGGGACGGAGGGCCAGGTAAAATGGGGAAACAGAGACAAGAGAACCAGGTAAAATGGGGAAACAGAGACAAAAACAAGG
The DNA here is from genome assembly GCF_963082965.1 of Carassius carassius. Lineage (NCBI taxonomy): Eukaryota > Metazoa > Chordata > Actinopteri > Cypriniformes > Cyprinidae > Carassius > Carassius carassius. Next base: position 22,169,143 of record NC_081760.1, on the reverse strand, counting down.
AGTCCAGGAGGGAGGTGGACCAGCGGAGGATCAGGCGGAGGGACGGAGGGCCAGGTCCATAGAGGGAAACAAAGAGAAAGACAAAGACAAGAAACCCAGGAGGGAGGTGGACCGGCGGAGAATCAGGGGGAGGGGGGGGCAGGTCCATAGAGGGAAACAGAGAAAGACAAAGACAAGAAACCCAGGAGGGAAGTGGACCGGCGGAGGATCAGGGGGAGGGACGGAGGGCCAGGTCCATAGGTGGAAAACAGACAGAAGAACAAAAACAAAACAACCACAAAACAGGAAGGACCTAACGTGAAGCCCACAAGGGTGGAGCAGAAGACCACCACATCCATGTGGTTGAGACAGAAGCCCACCAGGGTGGCGCAGAAGACCACCACATCCGTGCGGTCGAAACAGAAACCCATCAGGGCGGCGCAGATGACCACCACATCCGTGCGGTCGAGACAGAAGCCCACCAGGGCGGCGCAGAAGACCACCGCATCTGTGCGGTCGGGACAGAAGCCCCCCAGGGTGGCGCAGAAGACCACCACATCCGTGCGGTCGAGACAGAAGCCCACCAGGGCGGAGCAGATGACCACCACATCCGTGTGGTCGAGACCGAAGCCCACCAGGGCGGCACAGAAGACCAACACATCCGTGCGGTCGAGACAGAAGCCCACCGGGGCGGAGCAGAAGACCACCACAGTGGGATCGATGATATAGGAGAGCAAGTCTGGTTAGGCAAGTCTGAAACAGAGAACATGAACAAGTTAAGGGTAGCCTCCGTGGCCACGACAGGATCAGTCGAGCGCTCAGAGAGTTCGGCTGAGACGTGACGAGGCTCTGGAAGTTCCGCAGAGGCGAGGAGAGACTCTGGTAGTTCAGCCGAGATGAGGAGAGGCTCTAGTAGTTCAGCAGAGACGTGGAGAGGCACTGGTAGTTCCGCAGAGGCGTGGAAAGGCTCTGTTAGTTCAGCAGAGACGTGGGGAGGCTCTGGTAGTTCCACAGAGACGTGAAGAGACTCTGGTAATCCCATGGTGTTTAGACTGGATTCCAGAAGATCAATGCTGACTTGACTCTGCTCATGAAGATCATTGGTGACCTGACTCTGCTCATTTAGATCATTGGTGACGGCCATCTTGGGCCATGGCGCTGGACCGGTGGCCATCTTGGGCATTGGCGCTGGGCTAGCGGCCATCTTGTGCTGTGGCGCTGGGCTGACGGCCATCCTGGGCAGTGGCGCTGGGCTGGCGGCCATCTTGTGCTGTGGTGCTGGACTGGGGGCCATCTTGTGCTGTGGCGCTGGGCTGGCGGCCATCATGGGCAGTGGCGTTGGACCGGTGGCCATCTTGCATCGTGGCGCTAGGCTGGCGACCACCTTGTGCTGTGGCACTGGGCTGGCGGCCATCTTGGGCAGTGGCGCTGGGCTGGCGACCACCTTGTGCTGTGGCACTGGGCTGGTGGCCATCTTGGGCAGTGGCGCTGGGCTGGCAGACCTCTTGTGCAGTGGTGCTGGGCTGGCGGCCATCCCACCGGAAGAGACAGGAGTGGCTGGGGCATCCCACGGAAGCCGATGCTGCAAGTAGCACACGAATTCCCAGAACCCAAATGTGTCCAAATGAGCCATTTCCTTTTGAGGAACCGGGTCATCTAGCCCGCTATTAAAATAGTCCTTTAGGGCCGCATCATTATATCCCATGCCCTCGGCCAGGGACCAGATCACCTGTGCCATGGCACCCACCTCATTGCCCTCTTGGCGGAGGGTGGTTAATTTTAAATATTTAGTTCTCCGCTCCACCATACTGGCTGGGGAACGGGAAACATCAAATGACATACCGCTGGATCTTTAATGATGGAGTCCTTCTGTGACGATCGCGATCCAGTGGAGACACAGGACACAGGGAGAGAGAGATCCAAATGCAGGTATGTTTATTTAGGGTAATCCAAAGAATAATCCAACAAGCCGGGTCAAAACCACAAAACAATCCAAAATAAAACAAACAGGGAAGGAACAGGAAAGGGAACAGGAAGACGAGGAATCTCGGAGGACGAGAAGACTGGGATCACGAAAGGTAAGGACTCCATACAGACAGCAGGAAAGGACTGGTAAATATAGGGAGACTAATGACAATTAAGTGAAGGCACCTGGTGCAATTAGCAGGAGTGCAATTACTGTGATGAAGGGACAAGGCTAGTGGGAATCGTAGTGCCTGTGAAGTGCCTAAGGGGAAGTGAGCCCACTAGTGGACACCCAGGGAAACCCAGTGGGTGTGAATTACTTGGGTCTGTGTGTCTCTCAACAGTGTTTGGCAACAGTGTCTCTTCTAATTGTTTAACTTCTTCAAGAACATCGCCATTACCCCCTTGTCTTTGAGAAATGTTATGTAGCTTTTCAGCTCCGAAACAATTTTATTAACAAAGTTGCAGGGCAGCACTGACAACTTACTGTAGTATGTTGCTGCAATTTTGTATTGTGTGAACTGCAAAGGCATCTATATTTTAAGACTCATTTCTAACAAAAAAGGAGTAATAGTATCAATAAAATATTTTAATCTTAAAAGTATATTATTAAATGTTGAGATTAACTTAATTAAGATTAATAAATGCTTTAGAAGTACCCGTTTAATGTTAGTTCCCGTCTCCTGCTTCTCAAACTTGTCTCCTGAGACAAAAACACTAACACTCTCACATTTGTCTCATTTAAATTATGATCATCATTTTCTCCTTAGCTAGAGACTCTGGATCCCTCACATGTGTATCCTTTAAAGCTTTATAAAATATCTCAACTTTGCAAAGTGTGCACCAAGTCAAGTACTTGAAATATGGGGGGGGAGGGGGGATAAATTCAGAGTTTAAGCCTAAGATAGATATCATGAAGAAATAAGGATAATGTACTTTTTATAGGATAATGTTTATGTGCTTAGGCACAATTTGTTGTTGGAAATAGTCATGTGAATAGTATAGTAATAGTGCAGAATAGTTTATATGATGGTTACTGATTTACAGAAAAAAGTAATCCTGGAGCTTTCCTTTACTGAAAGGCACATAAATTGTGACTTCATCTCGATTATTAATTGACAAATTGTATTATTAATACATATTATATGGTAGAAATGTTTGAGTTCATAATCAGACATTTGACATTTACACACTTTGTAACATTGTTGAGAGACAAATGAGACAAAAGAGACAAATGTTCCTGTAGCTCAAGTGGTAGACAATTGGGTTAGCAAGCACAAGGTTGGAGGTTCGAATTCCAGGGAACACATATTAGGAGAAAATTGTTAGCCTGAATGCAATGTAAGTTGCTTTGGAGCATCTGCTAAACGCATACAATTTTAATTTAATTTAAATGTGAGAGATCCAGTGTCTATAGCTAAGGAGAAAAATCTGAGCACAGTGTATGATGATGATGAGATCTTTTCCAAAGCTTTGAAGGAGATACATGTGAGAGTGCTAGAGTTTTTATCTCAGGGGACTAGTTTGAGAAGCAGGAGATCTCCATTCGATTCGAGATTTTAAAGAGATCTTATTTTTTATTTTTCTCTCTTCTGGATGCAATAAACATCAGCCTTTTTTCTTTTTATAAATAAAAGCTTTACTAAAATTTTCCAAGGACTCTCTTGAGGCCACACTCTAGATATTTCAAATCAGTCATTTACGAAACCCCACTAATACTGAATGATTTTGATTTTGAAAGGTGAGAAATACATGTTTTTTCTGATACTGTGATAAAACTACATGATGGCATGGTACACTGAGTAAAAGGGTAGTTAGCCTCTAGTCCTGCTTTCTGAAAAATTACACTTTTTCTTGTCAAATGATACCTGGATCATTTGCCACACTGAATTGCACTAGGTGCTACAGTATGAGCAGGGAGGTGATGTGTGAGTGAATGTGTGAGCATGTGTGGAAACGCATGTGTGTGTTACGAGCCAATTTGTTCCTGTACTAGAGATTAAGAATAAATGCACATCTCAAATTTGCATCAGTTGTCATAGGGAGTAAATAAATCAAGTAGATTCCACTGGTACAAACAGTGGATGAGCAATAGTGTGTAGCACTAGTGTGTTGCAACTAGTGGGTTGCAGAAAGCAGCAAATGAGCAATGCTACAGGCAAATGAGAAAATGCAAGATAAAGAAGATAAAGAATGGCAAAATAAATAGTTTCATCAACTTTTAAACAGGAGGAAAATAACCCTTCACAAGATGACGCCAAAGAGTATGTGACTTTGTCAAACTCTACAAAATATTTTCAGAAAAACAGCCAGTTTACCTTATAGACTTTGGCTTATCCAGTTGTTTTTGTGTTGTGTCAGTGCTAGTTATCCAAATGTTAAACAAAAACATCATGAGTTATGAGCAATCCACTGAAAGGGAAATAACATAATCAAATAGTGAGGAAGGATAAAAATCTAATCAGCAAATCAATATTTTATATAAATGAAAGTTTATTCAAAGCTCTTAAAGTACAGAAAATGTCTGCTGTGTTGTCTTTTGTTTCTGTAACAGAATGGACTTTAAAATGTACTTTAAAACAGTGATAAAGGTCAGTCTGGGTGAACACAAAGACAAATGTTTTGATCAAATCCTCTTCACATTAACACCAGCTTTGAATAGTCTGGCCCAAGTCTAGACTGAAAAACAGTCTGGTTTTAATAAATAACAGCAGACATACTGATATGACCTTAAACACCTGTTCTCTTCAAAAAGTTTCTTGCAGGGGTCAAAAAACTTGCAAAGGATCAAACATTTTCAGAGGAATTGTTCTATTTTAAAACTTTCATTGTAAATTGTTAAAATAATAGTTCAGCCAAAAATGAACTCATCCTGAGGCCATCCAAGATGTTGATGAGTTTTTTTTTCTTCATGAGAACAGATTTAAAGAAATATAGCATCGCATCATTTACTGAACAATGGATCCTCTGCAGTGAATGGGTGCCATCAGAATGAGAGTCCAAACAACTGATAAAAACGTCACACTAGTCCACAAGTAATGCACACAACTCCAGTTTATCAATTCATGTCTTGTGAAGTGAAAAGCTGTGTTTGTAATTTTTTAACAGTCCATAATCCATAATAACACTTCCTCCACAAAAACATGGCTTTGTTTCTTACAAACACACAGCCTATCACTTCACAAGAAAAGAACTGAACAAATGAGACACTTTTTACTTTTTAATCAGGGACAATAAAAGCAAACTCTTCTGTTCATTCACATCATTGTTTTCTCTTTTTTTGCATGACACTGTGTCTTTATCCGAAAAGAAACCATTATAAAACTTGTGATGTGTAAATATTTGACTTTTTTTTCTTACTTTGGAATATAATTGTTGCTTTTCTCAAATGAGGCAGCCTGAATGACATTATGCAGCCAACAAATGCAATACAAAATTCAATCTCAGAAGACACCACAGCACCTGCTGTTGCATTAAAGTCACGTACAGTTAATTCAAGTTACATTTTATCAGTTTATGTGTTTATGGAAGTTGAGTAAAGTGCTGCAGTTTGTACCTGGAGCAACATATTTCAGGTTTCACATTCTCACATTTTTCCCATGAGACCGGATAAACAGCTGCTCAAATGTGAGCCAGATCGGGACTGAGTTTTCAGAGGTTTGTGAACGAGCGTTGTAGCTGTCACAGGAAAAGATGTATTTCCTTTCTAAATATTTAAGTCATTTACTTTGTCGAAAAGTTCATTTGTTCACAAATGTTGTGTAATATATTATGAATGTTCATTTGGAAGTTGTATTTGAGTATTGCGAGACTGGGTAATAGTGAAACTTACAGGTGAACAATGTGTGATGTTATTTGAATTAGTCATGTGTTATAGCTAGCCATGTGAATGTCAGAACCAGGAGATGCGAACTGTGAGGTTTTTGACCAAGAAGGTTATTGGTTAGAAAGAATGCCTAAATGTCTCCTAATGTCTCCTGGATTTCTGCTTAGAAGGTGCACACTGTATGCTTGTTTATTCTTTGGATTTCATCTGTTCATTTGCAAGTTAATGAACTGTGTTATTGACTGTTACTGTTCAGTAAGCTACCGACTTGGTTAAACTGTAATATGGATGGAATGTCATTTTATTTTATTTCAGTTTTTTACAGTGTAATGACATAAGATGTCAAGTTGTTGAATGATATCCAAAGGGTGTTCAAGCGGTGCCGAAATATGATCAAGATGACGTAATGATGATGATGCTTACTCTTTGCAAAGAAGACATTAAACCTTAACACATCAGTTGAAGTGTGATTCTTTTAATCAGAAGAAAACCTTCAGGAGCGGTTACAAGCGTCATGTTAAAGAGTTGGACAAAACCCTGCGCATGTAGAGCTAAATGAGTTTGTCAGTTCAGTGAGGAACATCAAGCTGACTGCTGGAAACGACGCTCATTAGCGCCGCTCCTCAGAGCTCCAGGGCAAAGTAGTGATCTGTGTTTTCTTTCCCAGCACAACTTGAAGGGAATTTAAGTTGACATCCTGATCTCTCCTTAAATATCTCCTTCTGAGAACGCTGTAGGTAAATAATTCATACTTTATGCTGATGGAAATTCAGTACCCCTTATAGGTGCTAACCTGAAGCAATTTAAAACAGACAATTCACTGAATCTAATCAGTGCAGGAAGGTAATTTCTATTAGTGCCATAGGGATCAGTTTGACGCAGCTCCAAACAGTGAGCAAGTAACGACTCACTGTTGCCAGTGACCAAACAGATGCTTTTATCTGATCATCCCTAATTACGGTATGTGCATGTGTACGTGTATGTGTACGTGTACGAGTATGTGCATGTGCATGTGTATGTGTATGTGTATGTGTATGTGTATGTGTATGTGTATGTGTATGTGTATGTGTATGTGTATGTAAGGCCAAATGATAGATGCCGTCATTGTGGAATTTGCTATGATGAATGTTCAATGAGCTGTTTTGAAACATCGTAAATACTGCTGTAAGGCTTCTGTGAAGATATTTTGACATGCAGCACTTGAAATGTTTAAGCCTGCAGTGGACGTATGATTTTGAGGCAGGAGGTTTGTTGTCTCAGTTTTTGCATGAGTCACATGGACTGCAAAGCAGTAATCAATCAAATTATGCCCCTTTGCTGCTGAAAAGAGATTCTGTAGTTTTCATTATTTACTGAAGTCAAACTGGGGACAGTTTTTTAAAAAGACCAGCTACACTGTTAAACCATCTTTCCCAAATGAATGTCCGTTGGGTATGGTTTATGTGAAGGTCACTAGGGCATGTCCCATGTAACTCTTAAGTGGTTCTCATTAATAATTTGAACAACTAATGGATGGCTCAATAATGTGGCATTCATGTTTTGGACTGAATCTATTAATTTATTTGAAAATACATTAATAATGCAATTCATGCCTGCAATGCCTTTAATATACCTCTTCTATGATACGCATGTTTTTGAAGTCTTTACATTTTTAAGGGGCATAATGTCTAAAATGTTAGGATGATACAATACTGTCCTGAAATAATAATAAGGATGTTGTAATTGCTTCACTGCTTATTGTTATTTGAAAAACTTAGCTATTAGCTAAAACTAAGCTATTTTGACCTTTTCGCAAAAAAGGCAAGGTTAGTTTAGGTTGTGAAATGTCAACTTTTAAGACTCTCCAAAAATCTAATATTTATGATTTTGTAATTCATTATGTTTGTTGAAATTGTCTATTTTCAGTAATGTAGATGTGTAAAGCACAACTCGCACAGAAATCACTTTCTGTTGGTCAACTCGACGAATTGACTAACTTGAACACAAACAAATTGTGCAAGGCGAGATTTTTTGGACTACTAATGGCATGGATTTCCTTTTAAAAAGACTGGATTTTGTAAATGTGACCGCCTCTGAAAGTCACAATGAAATGGAAATAGTGACAGATCTTCCATCCTTTGATGTACAGGTGCATCTAAAAAAATTGAATATCATGGAAAGGTTTTTTGTAATTTAATTAAAAAAAAGCTAACTTTATTATATTCTAGATTCATTGCACACAAACTGAAATATTTCAAGAGTTTTTTTGTTTTAATTCTGATGGTTATGACTTACAGTTTAGGGTAAAAAAAATTAGAATTAGAATATTTTCTTAAAGGTAAAAAAAAAAAGATTAACAAAACAGAAATGTTAAAGACCTCCAAAGTAGGTTTAATTATGCACTCAGTACTTGCTTGGGGCTCCTTTTGCACAAAATACTGCTTCAGCGCGGTGTGGCATGGAGGCGATCAGCCTGTGGCACTGCTGAGTCATTATTAAAGCCCAGGTTGCTTTGATAGCGGCCTCCAGCTCTTCTGTATTGTTTGTCAGATGTTACTTATCTTCCTCTTCACAAAACCCATTCTCTGTGAGGTTCAGGTCAGGTGAGTTGGCTGGCCAATCAAGCACAGTAATATCATGGTCATCAAACCACTTGGTTTTGGCACTGTGGGCAGATGCTAAAGTCCTGCTGCAAAATGAAATCAGCATCTCCATTAAGCTTGTCAGCAGATGGAAGCATAAAGTCCTCCAAAATCTCCTGGTAGATGGCTGCATTGACTTTGGACTTGATAAAACATAACGAACCAACACCAGCAGACGTCACGGCACCCTAAATCACCACTGACTTCAGAACCTTCACACTGGACTTTGGATTCTGTGCCTCTCCAGTCCTCCAGACCTTGATTTCCAAAAGAAATGTTAAATTTACTTTCATCTGAAAAGAGGACCATGGACCACTGAGCAACAGTCCAGTTCTTTTTCTCCTTACTCAAGGTGAAATGCTTCTGACATTTTTTTCTGGTTCAGGAGTGGCTTGGTTTATTCTTTTATTTACCTTTATTTTACCAGGAAATAATCCCATTGAGATTCAGAATCTCTTTTTCAAGGGAATCCTGGCCAAGACGGCAGAATAATAGTTCCATTTTAAAAATACATATACAAACATTTAACAGAAAAAGACATTTTGGCAATTTAAACATCATCTCAACATATTCACCAGCAGCACTCAGTAACAGCACATGTGCATTTAGTACTCAAATAGTTCTTTATCCTCATTTTAAATTGTGTCATTGTCGGTAAATAGTCAAATTTTAGCTTATTCTGCAATTTATACCAGGAAAAAGGTGCAAAAACTTTAAAAGCACTTTCACCTAAGACAGTTCGAGTTCGTGGGATATCATACATGATTTGGCCATATGATCTAAGATTACACTTCCTGGTAGTGACTTTTGGAGTCAGAAGAGAACATAAGTAAGAAGGCAGTTTACCAAGTAAGTGTCAGGACCCGGTCTCGAACTCGGGTCTCCGGTGTGAGAAACTGTCTCTTAGCAAACCGAGCCACTAATTGTTGGCAGAACCCAGAAGATGAGGCAGACACAGCAGTACTTGAGCTGGTGTTTTAATAACAATAAAAAGTAAAGTCCTTCAGGCAAAAATATAAATCCACAATGGTCAAAAGTAATTCCAAAAAAAGGTAATCCACTCAGAAAAAAGGTACATTCACAAAGTAGTAGGTACAGCAAAAAGTCTCAAAAGATAATCCAAAAAACAAGTACAAAAAATAGCGTACCAAAACAGAGAATCCAACTGGAGCATCGAAGGTTCACAGCTTCGCTTAGGCTGGGTGTTAACATTCAAACACAGAGCAAAGAACTAAGGCAAACTAAGGGTTTATATATATGCAAAGGAAACAAGGCACAGGTGCAAATGATAACAAGAAACAGAAAAAAACAAAAGGGTCTGACAAAAAAAAACACAATGGGGGCCTCTAGTGGCAAAAAACTGGAATATCCGGACCAAATGCTGACAGCATCCCCCCTCTAGGAAAGGCTCCTGACGTTCCTAACAGCTTTCTCTGGGTGGAGGGCCCTGAACTGTCGAATGAGCTCAGGGTCCAGTATGTCTTTGGCAGGAACCCAGGAGCGCTCCTCAGGACAGTAGCCTTCCCAGTCCACCAGATACTGCCAGGACCGCTGCACCCGGCGGGAGTCCAGTATCCGGTGGACGGTATAAGCCGGCTGGCCTCCGATGACACAGGGCGGAGGGGGAGGTCTGCCTGCCGGGACAAGGGGAGAAAAAACAACAGGTTTCAATAAGGAGATGTGAAACGTGGGATTAATCTTAAGGGATCTAGGTAAGTGCAGACGATATGTAACTGGGTTTACTCTCCTGGCAACCTTAAAGGGACCGATGTATTTCTGGGACAGCTTGCATGACTCCACCCGTAGAGGTAAGTTTCTTGTGGAGAGCCAGACTCTCTGGCCGGGGCGCAAGTTGGGGCCAGGACGGCGATTTCTGTTGGCTTGTTGTTGATACCGCTTTGAGGCACGCAGCAGATTGAGACGGGTCTTCCTCCACGCAAGCCAACAGCGTCTGATGAACTTCCGGGCTGAAGGCACTCCGATCTCCGTTTCTTGGTCAGGAAACAATGCAGGGGCATAGCCAAACTGACTCTCGTGCGGAGACATACCCGTGGAGGAGGAGCGCAAGGTGTTGTGCGCATACTCAGCCTAAACAATGAAGGACGACCATGTGGATGGATTGTTGGAAGCCATACACCTGAGGGCAGTTTCAAGCTCTTGATTCATCCTCTCGGTTTGGCCGTTGGACTCCGGGTGGTACCCTGAAGATAGACTGGCAGTGGCCCCTATGAGCTGGCAGAAGGCCCTCCAAAACCTTGAAGCAAACTGAGGGCCTCTATCAGAAACCATATCTTGAGGAATGCCGAAGACTCGGAACACGTGGTTAATAACCAGCTCAGCTGTTTCCTTAGCAGAAGGCAGCTTGGTCAAGGGGACAAACCTGGCCGCCTTAGAAAACCTGTCGATGATGACTAGGATAGTAGTATTGCCATGTGATGGAGGAAGGCCTGTAATAAAGTCCAACGAGAGGTTGGACCCTAACCCTATGTGACCAGGGTCGATGAGGAATCGATAAAGGATGAAGGAGTCCCTGAGGACGGTGGTGAGAAGACTTGCTCTGACAGCACACGGGACAGGCCTTGACAAATGTGGCAACGTCTTCTTTTATGGTGGGCCACCAGAACTTTCGCTGGATAAACTCCAGGGTCCGACCTACACCCGGATGACAGGTGAGACGAGAGGAGTGTCCCCATAGAAGGACCTGGGACCTCACTGCTTTGGGGACAAACAACCGATTGGCAGGACCTCCTTTCGGATCTGGTTCAGTAGCTTGAGCTCGCCTCACGGTGTCCTCAACTTGCCATGAGATCGGAGCCACAATTTTAGAGGTAGGAAGGACAGGCATGTCAGTATCTTCTCGAACGGCAGGTGCATGGACTCGGGACAAGGCATCAGGTTTGAGATTCTTCGACCCGGGCCGATAGGTGAGGATGAACTGAAATTGATTAAAGAAAAGAGACCATCGAGCTTGTCTGGAATTCAACCGCTTAGCCTGTTGGATATACTCCAAATTTTTGTGATCTGTAAGTACTTGAAACAGTTGAGAAGCCCCTTCGAGCCAGTGCCTCCACTCCTCCAATGCCATCTTAACCGCTAGCAGTTCGCGATCCCCTACATCATAGTTTCTCTCGGCCGGGAAAAGCCGGTGTGAGAAGAAAGCGCAAGGGTGGAGCTTTTTGTCTTTTCCCCTCTGGGACAGGACAGCTCCAACACCAACCTCCGAGGCATCTACCTCTACTACAAAAGGTTCATCAGCTGTAGGTAGCGTCAGGATGGGAGCAGAGAGGATGCGCTGCTTGAGTCCTTGAAAGGCAGTCTCAGCTTCTTTACCCCACAGAAACCTTGTGTTGCCACCCTTGGTTAAAGCTGAGAGAGGAGCTGCCACTGAGCTGAAGTTCTTGATGAACTTGCGATAAAAGTTTGTGAATCCTAGGAAACGCTGAACTTCCTTAAGGGACTTAGGGGTGGGCCATTCCGCTACTGCTTCTACCTTCCTGGAGTCCATTTGGATACGACCGGGTTCCACTACAAATCCCAGGAATTGTACTCTGGAGGAATGGAATTCACATTTTTCCGGCTTTACGTACAAATGGCTGTCAAGGAGGCGTTTGAGAACTTGTCTGACATGTTTAGTGTGTTCTTGAAGGGAGCTCGAAAAGATGAGGATATCATCCAAGTAGACGAACACAAAGATGTTAAGCATATCCCTGAGTACATCATTAATGAGTGCTTGGAACACAGCCGGGGAGTTGGTCAGGCCGAAGGGCATCACCAAGTACTCATAGTGACCAGTGGGCGTGTTGAAAGCAGTCTTCCACTCATCACCGTGTCTGATCCGCACAAGATGGTATGCGTTCCGCAGATCAAGCTTAGTGAAGACGCTTGCTTCCTGGATTAGCTCAAACGCTGTGGCCATAAGGGGTAGGGGGTAGCGGTTGCGGACAGTTATGGCATTGAGCCCCCGGTAGTCAATGCATGGACGTAATCCACCATCTTTCTTGGCCACAAAGAAAAAACCTGCTCCCGCAGGCGAGGTGGATGGACGAATGAGGCCTGCTGCCAGTGCATCATTGATGTAGGTATCCATTGCCGCTCGTTTGGGAGGAAATAGGGAAAAAATCCGACCTCTGGGGGGGCAGGTGCCCGGAAGCAGGTCGATAGGGCAATCGTAAGGTCTATGGATGGTAGCATGGTGGCCTTCTGTTTGCTAAATACTGACTTGAGGTCATGGTAACACTCTGGAACTCGGGATAAGTCAATGGATTCTAGGGACTCGGGAGGGGAACTTGGGGAACTCGGGAAGATGCAAGTGGCTTGGCACGTAGGACCCCACCGGGTGACAGTGCCCACAGACCAGTCGATGTGAGGGTTATGGCTGTGCAGCCAGGGGTAGCCAAGGACAAGAGGGAACTCGGAACAGGGGATAAGATGAAAGTTTATCACTTTTGGTGTTGGGAAACTGAAAGTCTCAAGGGAGCAGTGACTCGAGTGACAATTCCAGATCCCAGAGGGCTTCCATCCAACGTAGTAACCCTCATGGGATCCATGAGAGGTTCAGAAGGAACGCCATTTTGCTTTGCCCAGATACCATCCATGAAGTTTCCTGCAGCTCCTGAGTCTACCAAGGCTTGAAGGGGTAGGTCATGGTTGTTCCAGGAAAGGGTGACTGGAATGAGCAAGCGGGAGTTGGATGGATGGGAGGAGGTTATGTTTCCCGTTACAGTCCCCCCTGGCCTGCACGGGACAGTGCGTTTCCCTGTAGCCCGGTACACGCAGAGCGGAAATGGCCCGGTTTGCCGCAATAAAGACAGCATCGCTCCTTCATCCGGCGCTCTCTTTCAGCCTGGGAGATGCGTCCGATCTGCATGGGTTCTGGAGGGGCTAGCGGGGATAAAGATAGGGACTCGGAACTGGGACTGATAGGAGCTAGGGCGAGAGGTCTACGGTTAAGTTCCCTTTCTCTCAGACGTTGATCTATACGTGAGGCCAACTTGATCAAGGACTCAAGATTGTCTGGTGGTTCCCGAGTGGCCAGTTCGTCTTGGATGGCGTCGGAGAGACCCTTCAGAAAGCACACCGTGAGGGCCTCATCGTTCCAGCCACTTGTTGCTGCCACCGTGCGGAACTGGATGGCATAGTCTCTCACGCTGCGCCGACCTTGGCGAAGAGTCAGGAGCTGTTTGGCTGAGTCAGGACCACTGGTAGGACCTTGGAACACTCGCTTGAATTCCTCAGTAAAGGCAGAGTAGCTGGTACAGCAGGGACTTTGGGCATCCCACACAGCAGTAGCCCAGGCCAGGGCCTTATCTGACAGCAGGGTGATGATGTATGCGATCTTGGACCGATCGGTGGGGAATGACGAGGGTTGCAGCTCAAAGGAGAGAGAACATTGGGTAAAGAAACCCTTACAGGCACTCGGATCACCTAAGAACCGTTGGGGAGGCGGAAGACGAGGTTCAGTCAGGGGGTTAACTGCCACGGGTACTTGAATATTAGGTACTGGAGCAGAAGCAGTTGCCGGTGGAAGTCGATCAGATATCTGCTTTATGGAAGTCAGCATCTCAGAAAGAAGTTGAGAGTGTCTTACCATCAAGGCCTCTTGCTGAACCAAAGTGGCTTCATGACGTTGAACAGTCCCCTCGTGTTGTGACAGTGTGGCCAAAAGCTCCTGGGTACTGGGCGCCTCTGGGTTCATGTTGGCTCTGTGTTTCTGTCAGGACCCGGTCTCAAACTCGGGTCTCCGGTGTGAGAAACTGTCTCTTAGCAAACTGAGCCACTAATTGTTGGCAGAACCCAGAAGATGAGGAAGACACAGCAGTACTTGAGCTGGTGTTTTAATAACAATAAAAAGTAAAGTCCTTCAGGCAAAAATATAAATCCACAATGGTCAAAAGTAATTCCAAAAAAAGGTAATCCACTCAGAAAAAAGGTACATTCACAAAGTAGTAGGTACAGCAAAAAGTCTCAAAAGATAATCCAAAAAACAAGTACAAAAAATAGCGTACCAAAACAGAGAATCCAACTGGAGCATCGAAGGTTCACAGCTTCGCTTAGGCTGGGTGTTAACATTCAAACACAGAGCAAAGAACTAAGGCAAATTAAGGGTTTATATATATGCAAAGGAAACAAGGCACAGGTGCAAATGATAACGAGAAACAGAAAAAAACAAAAGGGTCTGACAAAAAAAAACACAATGGGGGCCTCTAGTGGCAAAAAACTGGAATATCCGGACCAAATGCTGACAGTATGGCCTTAAAAAGAAAAATATACCAGTGTTCCAGCCTGCGATTGTGCAGAGATGGCCAACCAACACTCTCATACAAGTTGCAATAAATACGAAAATTGGAATTAGTCACAAATCACAAATTAGTGCTGCATGATATATTGAATCCAGCATTTTCAAAGAAGCTTTGTTTGCATGCATATATAAAATATCACCATAATCCAGCATTGACATAAATGTTGTTTGTATAAGTATTTTTCTTGTAGTAAAAGAGAAACATCCTTTGTTTCTATAATAGAAACCCAACTTTACTCTTAGTTTTTTTGTTAGACCCTCTATATGTTGTTTGAAAGAAAAATTTTCTTCTAAAAGGAAACCAAGATATTTATAGACTGATACTTGTTCAATTACTTTCTCATCTAGTGTAGCAATTTGACTAGCATCTTCTGTTTTCCTTGATTTAGAAAAGCACATAATTTTAGTTTTATCAGAGTTTACTACAAGTCTCAATTTCTGAAGATTCTTCTGAATAATTATAAAGGCAGATTGCAGATCCTCTATAGCACTTGTCAAGGCTGGAGCAGAACAATACAAAACAGTATCAGCCGCATAAAAATGACATTTAGCATTTGTTACATTTTTACACAAGTCATTTATATAAATAGTAAATAAAATGGGACCCAAAATGGACCCCTTGGGAACACCATTTTGTATAAATAATGAGTTTGAAGACACACTATCAACATGAACACTTTGTGTTCTGCCACTCAAATAGTTGCCAAACCATTTGACAGCTTTTGGAGACATTCCAATATCCACCAATCTCTGAGACAGAACATAGTGGTCAACTGTGTCAAATGCTTTTGAAAGATCTAAAAACAGTGCAGCACAATAATCTTTAGAATCAATAGCACTTATAAAATCATTTAACACTTTCATAGTGGCATTGACAGTGCTATGATTTTTACGAAAACCTGATTGCGAGTCATGTAAAATATTTTTTGTTAATAAGTAGTCTTTTAACTGATCACCTATAAGCCCTTCTAAAACCTTGGCTAAAGCAGATAGCTTAGATATAGGCCTATAATTATTTGGGTTTGATCGGTCACCACCCTTTAATAAAGGAGCAGAAGGAGGTCTATAGCATCCCGCAACTGTCAAAACATAATTCTGCGATGACTCAATTTTTAACACTAGCCATTCAAATTGTTTAGGCACAGACTTGGTTCTAGGAATGTGACGGCTGTAGCCCTTTTCCTGAAGCCGTCTGAGCGTTGTGACTGTTGATGCAATGACTCCAGCTTCAGTCCACACCTTATGATGCTCTCCCAAATTCTTGAATTAGCTTTTCATGTCAATCTTCCCAAAGCTGTGGTCATCCCTGTTGCTTGTGCACCTTTTCCTACCACACCTTTTCCTTCCAGTCAACTTTCTATGAATATATTTTGATACAGCACTCTGTGAACAGCTAGTCCTTTCAGCAATGACCTTCTGTGGCTTACCTTCCTTGTGGAGTTTGTTGATGATTGTCTTCTGGACCATTGCCAAGTCAGTAATCTTTCCCATAATTGTGGTTGTATGTTCTAAACCCAAGAGGTACCCAGTATTTATACTCAAAATGAATCAAACTAATCCAGCTCAAAATGGAATATTCTAGAGGTCTAATGGCTGTACAGTAAGTCGTAAACATAATAAAAAGAAATAAAAAAAAAAACTCTTGAAACATTTCAGTTTGTGTGCAATGAATCTAGAATATGAGAAAGTTTGCTTTATTTTATTAAATAACAAAAAATAAAGAACTTTTGCATGATATTCTAATAGAGTGTAATGGATTATTGAAAAATAAATAAATGAAGGCTGGGGACTTGGTTCTGTGCATTGGTTGTTGGTTGATTTTGAGATGAACACAAGCTTGCATGGGTGGGGTTTAAGGAAATTAAATGATTGGAGTCCTGAAAAAAAAGAAACAAACAAACATATGCACAACTGAAGATCATTAACATGCATTTAAGACTCAAAGATATGGAAAGATATTATTTAAGGATTTAAAAAAAATTAATTGCAACTTTTTATCTCAGAAATTTTCTTCTGGCAAAAAGACAAGAAGTTAAAATTGCAAAATATAAAGTCAGAATTTGTGAGAAATAAACTTGCAATTCTGAGAACAAGGGAACTGTGAAATGAAATTCACAATTCAGTTGCAATCACCTTTTTTATTTTTATTTTTTTTATGTGGCAGAAACAAGTTTTCATATTTTATGCCAGCCAGAAATTGCAATATGTAAACTCACAATTCAGAGGGCGAAAAATAAGTCAGAATTGCAAGGAATAAGCCTGAATTCTGAGTTTGTAGTCTTGAGTTTATATCTTGAAATTCTGACACAATTGTAAGAAAAAAAAAGCTCAAAATTGTGACGTTAAAACTTGCAATTACCCTTTTTTATGTTTTAATCCCATAGTGGAAACAAGCATTCATACGCACTAATTCAAAGTGTAAGGAAAATATATTGTTGCATTTTATTTTATTTATCAACAAGCCTGGTGTACATGTACAGGGGTTCCAAGATTGTTCGAAAAATCTGAAGATTAGCTACTGCTAATGTGAATATGTATTGTGTCCTGCAGGGGGAGCTGCTGAGCCCGTGTCGTTGTAGTGGTTCTGTACGCTGCACTCATGAGCCCTGTCTTATTAAGTGGATTAGTGAGAGAGGATCCTGGAGCTGTGAACTCTGCTACTACAAATACCAGGTCATCGCCATCAGCACCAAGAACCCGCTACAGGTAACTCACTGCCTGCCTGGGCTTATGTGGATTTTAGTACAAAAGTGCAAAAGTATGTTGCAAAAATATTATTTATTATTTTATTTCATATACTTCATTCTCCTACTCAAAATACGTAAAAGAGAGGGGTCTAATGCCCCTGTCACACAGATAGGAAAGAGTTTAGATAAGGTAGAGTGGGTAGAGCTTAGTCTGACATTATGCATTTTTTGAAGTCAGAACACTTGAGCTCTGAGGATCATATTACTTCTGGTTGGCTCATTTTGAGCCAGACAAGACCAATTCAGTGATTTGTTAACTTGAGACTTGATCAGCTCGGATCACTGAATAAGTGTTTTGTGAATCAATGCAATCGGATCAGTTGAATTCACAAATAAATCATGAATCAGTTCACTGAAAGTAATTCAATTAATGATTTGTTCACCAATCAGACATTGTTTATTAGGTCTCAGAGCATGTCTCAAATTCTTTACTTCAAAATAACAATACTTTTTTTTCTGAAATGTAGTTGAGGGACCCATATCCAAATGTGAAATATGTACATACAATTTTCATATGTAATATATTGTCATATGAATTAAAAACACACGAAACTACTAGAAACTGGAACAATTTAATTAATAGAAACACACACACACACGCACACACATACATATATACATATATATGTATGTACATATATATGTATGTATATACAGGGAAGTTGTGGCCTAATGGTTAGAGAGTCGGACTCCCAATCGAAAGGTTGTGAGTTCGAGTCCCGGGCCAGCAGGAATTGTGGGTGGGGGGAGTGCATGTACAGTTCTCTCTCCACCTTCAATACCACGACTTAGGTGTCCTTGAGCAAGGCATCGAACCCCCAACTGCTTCCCGGGCGTCGCAGCATAAATGGCTGCCCACCGATCTGGGTGTGTGCTCACAGTGTGTGTGTGTGTTCACTGCTCTGTGTGTGTGCGCATTTCGGATGGGTTAAATGCAGAGCACAAATTCTGAGTATGGGTCACCATACTTGGCTGAATGTCACTTCATATACATACATACATACATACATATATATATACAGGGTGTGATTTGTGAACAAACATATACAAAAAAAAATTCTCTCATTTTTTCCCCCTTGAAAATATATCAAAGATCACAGTGGAACTATAAATATGTAGATTATTTTAGGCAGCTGTTACTAAATCATTTTATAACAAAATCATTAATTAATTAGATTAAAGCATTAAAACAACAGCCCTAATACATATATATATATATATATGTTTCATTTGCGTACACCGCATGGCCAAAAGTGTGTGGACATCTGAATACGACACCCACGTGTATTCTTGAGAAATGACATGGGCAATAAATTTCAAAACTATGGGCATTAATATGACATCAGTCCTTTCTTCCACTCTTCTGGCAAGGCTAGATGGCAGAACACGGCTGCAAGGAACATTGCATTCATTCAGACAACAGAGCATCAGTGAGGTCACACACTTTGGCCATATATTGCATCTTGGGTTACCATGTATGAAATATGAATACGGTAGTCATTCAGCACCATAATATATAGCCATATGATCCCTGTGCCCTTGCACCACCACAATACTGAGAGCAGTAGCACTGTGTTTGTCTTATTCCTTTCATACTGATAACTTATATGCTTGTCTGGGTTCAAAGCTTCTGCTCTCACTGATTTTACTTTCAGTCTCTTTTGATTTTTTTTGATCTGACCATCAGATGATAAATAGGCTATTTTATTTGTTTGTTTTAGCTATTTTAAAGGTGCACTACAGAACTTTGGCCTCTCTATTGACATTTGTGGTTGAAACATAAAGTTACGAATTACCCACAGAGTTTGTTTTTTAACATAAGTTGAATTTTTCGATGGTTGATTTTAGGGGTGTGCAATATGACCAGAATCTTATTTCACGGTATGAGAAATTTTATTTCGCAGTAACAATATGTACTTTCGATATAGCTATTTTTATTTTATTTTTAAATCAAATTAGCAAATTACAAGCACAACAGAACAAATAAATATGAAATAAACTTTTTATGTATTCAGCTACTGTAGTCTAGGTTAATTTAACAGGTAGTAAGAAATATTACAGAAGCTGAAGTGTATAGTCTGCATAGTCTTCAATGTATCAATCAAACAAGGTTAACATGAATAATGACAGACATCAGCAGGTAAATAAGGCTGCTGTCCATTTAAGACCAACTGCATGGATCCAATACACTGAAAACACATCCGGTTTTCATCCAACTGTTTTACATTTATTTAACATATAACTGACTGTGTTTGCTTGAATACTTCACATGACAGGCATTATGATATAACTGTGTGCGTATTTGACCATTCAAGCACAATAAAACATGAAAGAGATCTGTCGAGAGAAGGGCTTTCAGTTTGTGTTGGCTGTGTGTCAGTCAGCATGAGCACCACATTTTTTCAACTGCATATTGCACTTAATAACTCTACCAAGTGCGTCCCACTCTTTTTTTTCATTCATGCATGTTTCCTTATCACTCAAATGGTGTATAATGTTTAAGCAGTACTGTGTTACACAGATATATCTGCATACCATGGAATACACGATGTAGCAAAATCTCTTAACGATAGACACTTTATTTCACAGTAATGATATATACCGTCATACCGCCCAGCAATAGTTGATTTGCCTATGATTAGATCTCTCATTCTGCATCAGCTAGAAGAATGACTATAGGGCATATGTGAAAGAATATGTAGTGTAAGCAAGTAGACCAATTTGTGTTTATTGATATGATATAAACCTGAAATGTAAAAACCACGCTAATTGATCAAAATATAAATCATGAAAGCAAGAACAGTGTTTTGAAAACTGATCTTTTTAAGTACTTGATCAGTAATGGAATTGTATTCATCTTTACATCAAAGATATTTCATAGTGCTAATAATAAAACAATCAATCAATCAATACTGCTCAAAAGTTTGGGGTTGGTAAGATTTTTTAAGTGCTAAATAAAACAGTCCATAATCCTGACATCACTCCCCCCACCTGGAAGGTGTGTCCCATGCTGTAACAACTCCACCAGGGAGGAGGGCGGGTGCCCTAGAGGCTGGTGAAGGACTGAGACAAGGAAGGCCTCCAAGGCGGATCAGGGAGCTTGGGAAACCATAGCGGAGCAGGGAGTTCAGGGGGCCATGGCGGAACAGGTGGAGGAAGGAGCCAGGGAAACAACATGGTGGTCCAGATGGAGGGAGGAGCCAGGGAGACAGTAGGAGGGACTTGGAGCATGTGGCGCCAGGTGGGACCCAGACCACAGCGATAATAGCGACCCACGGTGGAGCCGACAGAGAAAGGAGTCATGGAGAAGGAAGGGTTGACGACTCCAGATTGCCAACCTACTGTGGTGGAGCAGGTGGCAGAGGAACCCGAGGTGGAGACAGAGAGCAGTGTGGAGCGAGTGGACTGATGGGCCATTGCAGAGAGGAGGGAGCAGAGTCTGGGTCTCAGAGGCTGGAGGCAGAGACCAGGGATTCTGCAGCCACTGTGATGATGGAGGATAGCAGACCTGTTGAGCTGCCAGACGACAGTGGTGGAAGATGAAGGAGAGGGAGGGCGGGCATACATTAGTGAGCCTCCGGGCTTAATTTGGGACTAGGAGCCCTCTAATGGCTGGATTTGGGAACAGGAGCCTTTTCTGGGCTAGACATGGGAACAGGAATTTTCTCTGGGCTAAACTCAGGAATGTTAGGAACAGAGTTCACTGATGGAGGAGGAAGGTATGGGGGCAGATCGGTAAACAAGTCAATTAAGTTTTCCTCTGCTTTGCATTCTCCCAAATCCCTTTTCAGCTCACCCTCAGCCACTGTGCAGGGGGTGGAGCTCCTCTCTGCACTCTAAGTCTGGCCATTTTACAGATTGGGGTAGACACTCTCCAGACACCGGATGATTGTTTCCCTCCAGCTAAATTCCAGTGGTGTCTTGGAGATCGATGGGGCGATGGTAATTGGCCCCGATCCAGAACAGCGAGTTCAGCGTAGCATCGTCAAACAACCGTTAAAACGGCATGCTGGCTGAACTCAACCACATACTCCAATAGGGAAAGGTCTTATTGTTCTTTTGTCAAGGTAAACTTCCAGGCGAGGGGATCCATAGAAAACAATGGAAACAAAAAACACTGGATAAACACGTAAAACAAACAATGGGCAAAATGCAAATAAAGTAACTTTATTAGGTCGGGTCTTCTGTCATGGTACGCTGCTGGAAGGAATGAAGGAGCCATGGATAAACAAAACTGTCATTTACTAAATCCAACACACAGGGTAAATCCACAATTGGAAGGGAAAGAAGACACACGTACACATCTGGAAGACCCGACAAACACAGACTGAACAGTTTACATACACAGGATAACAAGGGAATTGGGAGGAACACAGGTGTACAGAATGACTAATGAAACAAAATGTGACCAGGAACAGGAAAACCACAAATGGGCAGGAAACACAGGAGAAACTGGTTAACGGGCATGTGGAGAGGGAAAACAACACAAAACAGTCCATAATCCTGACACATTCCTAGATTGGATTACCCCTTTTTTTGGATTTATTAGGGCCCGAGCACTGAGGTGCGAGGACCCTCTTGTATCTGCTTTGTTTATTAGGGCCCGAGCACCGATGGTGTGACTTCCAACTTCCAACAGGAAGTCGGTTATTTTTAATATTATGAGCAAATTTTGTGTAATTTTGGTCATTTCTATGTGTTGTATTTTAACTAACTCCTCCTAGAGATTTCTTCAAATCAACACCAAATTTGGTATGCCTAATCTAAAGGCCTTTGCGATGTTAAATTGCGAAGATCTTGAGTTTTCGTTGAAGGGCGTATCCGTGGCGGCCTGGCGAATTTCGATGATTCGCCATGAAAAATGAAGTTGCTATAACTCAGACATACAATGTCCAATCTACCCCAAACTTCACATGTTAGATAAGACTTCTGCCCTTAACAGATTGACATGCCCATATTCAGTTATAGTCATAGCGCCACCTGCTGGCAACAGGAAGTGACATGTTTTACGCTGCGACAAACTACTCCTAGAAATCTTTTGACAATAATGTATTTTTTGTGGTCAGTCTAATCTAAAGGCCTGTGCAATGTTAAATTGTGGAGATCTTGAGTTTTTGTTAAAGGGTGTGTCCATAACGGCATGACAAAATTTGATGTCTCGCCACAGCAAGAGAAGTTGTTGTAACTGAGCATAAAATGTTCAATCTTTCCCAAACTTCACATGTTCGATGAGAGTCCTGGCCTGAACACATCTGAAAGCCAATATTCCATTATAATGATAGCGCCACCTGCTGGCAACAGGAAGATTGGCACATATATGTAATAAACATTGACATATTCTACTTATAGTTTAAACGCATATTTCTCACCGTTCACCTATTTACTAAAGCCACTTGCTGCCGGTGAGCCCGGGTGCGAGGGCCCGTTCATCGCTGCTTGCAGCTTTATTTTAAAAACTGTTTTTCTGATCCACGTCTTCAACGTTCTTTCCAACACAGTGTGTGACATGTTGTTCATGAATGTATTATGAAATTTAATTTATTCCTGTCATGAAAAGCTGAACTTTGAAAGTTGCGTTTATTTCAGTCTTTAGTGTCATTCTAATCGTTTTAATCAGTCTAAATAATTCTAATATGCTGATTGTTTGCTCAAGACACATTTCTTATTTGTGTCAGTGTTGAAACAGTTGTGCTGCTTCATATTTTTGTGTAAACAAAGATACATTGTTTTTCCATAATTCTTTGATGAATATAAAGTTTAAAAATAGCATTTATGTGAAATAGAAATATTTTGTAGCTTTGCCTTTACTGTCAGTATTAATAAAACATTTCTTTTTAAATCTTGCTGAGCCCAAATCTCTGAACAGTACTGTATCTTTTATATTTTATCGTTCTATATTATTATGATTGATAAGTCACTTATATTATCTTTTGCCTGTATTTTGCAGTGACTTGTGTTTTTTTCATGTGTGCTAAAATGTGATACTGGTACTGTTCTATCTATTAGTTCATATTTTTGTTTGTCTCCAGTGGCAGGCCATCTCGTTGACAGTGATAGAGAAAGTACAGATAGCTGCAGCTGTTCTGGGTTCACTGTTCCTGATAGCCAGTATCTCCTGGCTGGTCTGGTCCTCCCTCAGCCCCTCGGCCAAGTGGCAACGCCAGGACCTGCTCTTCCAGATCTGTTACGCCATGTATGGCTTCATGGACCTGGTGTGCATCGGTAGGTCATTGGATGCTCAATAACTGCAGCCACCTGGTCATCAAAACCAACACTTGTGTTTTTTTCTTGTTTGTTTGTTTACCAGCCTGAGGAGTGTCAGACAATGTCTGTGGGGATTTATTATTATTATTATTTTTTTTAAATAATAGTACATCGTGGGGTCCCTGGCAACTGACATATGTTGGAACCAGCTGAGAGTGAATAAAATATATTGAATTAAAAGCCCACTTTCCTCTTAAAACACAAATGTACAAGCAGAACTGAGAGGAATGTATTTTTCAGGCAGCCATGAGTAATTACTGCATTTCATTTAATATCAAGCATTTTCTGTGTATCTACTGAATAAAATGCCTAGAATTGGAAATACTGAAAGACTGAGAAATTGAAACTGATTCCTACATAGGTGCGATTTAAAGCCACTTCCAATTCAAATTGGCCAATATACACTGGCTGGCAAAATACGAATATGTACACAAATCCATTAAAAATATATACAATTTTACAACCCTCCAATATTTCATGACAGAATATAAAGCCTAGAAATAACACAAGCAATGCTAACTTGAAACGTAATGAATACCACACCGTGTTTACTAGGCCTACTACTATTTATGTATCTATATGAAGGTATTTATTTTAATTAAACATAACTAGTATATAGTTATGTTAAATAACACATTAACTAACATTACTAATGGAAACGTATAAAGTGTTACCAAAATGTTTATACATATATATATATATATAGTTGGAGAAGTTGGAGGTTTTTTTGTCATGTTTGACATGGGCAGTGTAGTGCTTTACCTGGAATTAGTTTTGTCTTTTTTATCAAACTAAAATAAAACAAAACTTAGGAGTTAGGGCTTAACAGAAGCATATTTCATATTAGCCTGTCTTGAAAGCTTTATGTCGAAAAATCTATTTCTCTATTGAGAAAATTGATTTTTTAACTTCCAGTACCCCACTGTTGCTCTCATATGGTACGTTCATTACTTGCTCACTCTCGTTTGGAATGAACCTTCAAGTGAATTACTTCACAAAGGGCTCTATCATAAGGCTATTGCACTTTACAACCAATTATCCCTTTAAGGAAATATTTAGTTTGTTTGCCATTTACATGATTTTAATATGGATTTTAAGATTCTCAGTTGATCTCATGTGCCCAAAGACTATCAGCAGAGTAAGAGTTGCAAAGAGCCCATATTTGAAGCAAAAATGTTTTCCACAACAATCTTAATTTTGCTGCTACATTAACATTTCCATTTAAAATGAAGGTTCAGCAATATGTACAGATTTGTGTAGGGTGTTCTAATTTCTGAGAAAGATATTACGATTGGGATATGTAATGACTCTATGAAAAGTGAACAGGCCAAATATTCAGGACTTTCTGTGGTATGTAATACATTGTCACACTGGTCCAAAGTATTAAAGGGAAGGATATGTTGAGTTTGATCTCTAGAGGAAAGGCGAGACAACGAGAGAGAGTCTAATCAGGCCAGCTTAAGGAGTGATCTTTTTAATGCATCACTATGAGATGCTTCCTCGCTGCTCCTCGCGATCTGGATACAATTGAGGCAGTAAATAACTCACACACACACACACATTTTGTGTCCTTTTTTTGTCTCTCAGAGGAAATATGCTACTAATTAAATTATAAAATTGTGTTTCAATTAAGCAACAGCTGAACTGTTTAGATTTAGATTGCTGTAACAAAACCTCTTTCAGGGAAGATGGGGGGTTTTGAATGCCGCAGCAAAAACTAGAGCAGCACTTACAAAAAAAAAAAAAAAAAAAAAAAAAAAAATAAACAGTTCACTGACGCTTTTCCTGAAATATTAAAGAACAACAAAGATAAAAACAGTGTGGGAGGAAAAACAGAAATGTGAGGTTAACTGTGGGTTAGATCACTCAGAAATAAAAATTACTCACCCTCATGTCATTCCAAACCCATTAGACTTTTTACTCTTTGGAACACAAATGAAGATCGTTTTAATATGCTATATTTTAATATATTTTCACATTTTTTGTCCATGCATTGAAAGTCTACATATTCAACATTTTCAAAA
The DNA here is from genome assembly GCF_963082965.1 of Carassius carassius. Lineage (NCBI taxonomy): Eukaryota > Metazoa > Chordata > Actinopteri > Cypriniformes > Cyprinidae > Carassius > Carassius carassius. Next base: position 22,143,419 of record NC_081760.1, on the reverse strand, counting down.
AGCAAATAAAGATATTGTAAATGTAATCCATAAGAATCAAGCAGTTTAATTCGTGTCTTCTGAATAGACATGATCACTTTATGATGAACAGATTTCATTTAAGCTTTTATTCACATACAAACATTGTCAATGTGGAAAATTTAAGTGATTCTAGTGCAGAAATGTTTCGATGTGACTAACAATTTCATTTTTATTTTGGATATGCATCCAAAAACTCTCCAGTTACATCCACATTGTTCTTTTTCCATTCTCTTTTGTCCAAACATTTAGCTCTGTCTCTCAAAATCCTTATTTTCTGCAATTTTCAGGTTTTTGTATTTGACAGTGACATGAAAGATACCAGTAACTAGGAAACTATTCACACAGCAGCAGAATACAGCAGACAGTCACATTTACAGTGCTATGGATGTTTCCTTTTACATTTATGCATTTAGTAGACACTTTTATCCAAAGCGACTTACAGTGCATTCAACCTATACATGTTTTTATTTTTAACAGTATGTGTGTTCCTTGGGAATTGAACCTACAACTTTGTGCGCTGCTAATGCGATGCTCTACCACTGAACCACAGGAACTTTTACACAGTTGAGTTATGAACTGACTTTAAATTTTCTTTACTCACACCCGAATTTAATATTTTGGTTAAGCTGCACTGGGTTAATGGAGTCACACTTAAAAACAAATTTTCACAACATACAGTGCTACTGTACAGCCAGTCTACAATGCGCACACACACACACTTGATGTGTATATTTCACATATTCCTGTGGGGTACTGGTAACTTATGAGCCATTCCTGTAGTGGTCTTCCACCCGAGACGCTATTCCGTTTTGTGTCTATGTCACTCCTGAATGCTTCACTCTACACTCAAGTATTCGAAGCTACTGTCGGATAATGGATGAATTTATGTCTCTGTTGAACTTGTGTATCAAATAATGTCATGTTAACTGTAATGAGGATTCCCAGTGTTATGGAAGTCACTATTTTTAATATCTATTTCAGAGGCATTACAGCTATTGCAAGAACCGAAAAGGGCCTCAAATTTAGCTGTTCATTGATATACATTCAGGACATTCACACATTTACCTTCACACTTGGGTCGAATGTGTGGTCCAAACAAGAGACTGGGCAAAATGGATTCTGTTCATTCTGTATTTTTGGGTCAGAACTGCGGTATGTTTGCATGGAAAAATTTAATTTCCAAAGTGTCAATACTAAATGGCAATTGAGTCTATCTGGTGTGAATGTTAATGCAAAAGTTCCAAACAAAAATTAGGAAATTAGGAAATGTCAGGAAATGGAGTGAGCGATTTGACCAAATTATATGTCATTCGGCGATTCACTTTCAGGATTTAAAATGATTACATTCATATCAGCATTTCATACTTCAATGAGACAAGCCCTCAGAACAGACCTCAGTGACTAGACAATGCCCCCAGTGCAGATCCCTATGGCAAGCTATGATTGTGTCATTCCAGGACCAACTGGGGCCACTGCATTGCTTTATCAAGAAGGACGTTCTTTGTCCTTGAGCCCACTTATAAGACAGCTGTTTTCTACTGGCTAAACGACAGCTCTACCTTCATGCTTTTCTACTTTCTGATGAGGATAAAACTTGAACTGAATTAAGCTAGATGATGGCAATATTGTCTTCTGTATAACTGCTTCGCAGCTAAAGCACATACAGTATTGCAACATTGACACTGGTATTCAGCTGACCTGAATCAACACTAAACTGAACTGAATAAAGAAAGCTGCCTGGTTCAAAAATCTATAGACGATAGAAAATGCGGCCTTTTTTGCTTACAAATGTGACTGCATCTTAAGTTTGTCTCAAAACAAAATCGGGTAACACTTTACAACAAGGTTCATTAGTTAACTACGTTAACATGAACTAACAATGAACAATACTTCTACAGCATTTATTAATCTTAGTTATGTTAATGTCAGCACTTACTAATGCATTATTGTGTTTGTTGACATTAGTTAATGAACTGTGAACTAACATTAACTAACAATGAACAACTGTATTTTCATTAAATAACATTAACAAAGATGAATAAAAACTGTAATAAATGTATTGTTCATTGGCTGTTCATGTTAGTTAATAAATTTACAGATCCTTATTGTAAAGGGATACCAAAAATTTTGTATGCACACCTACTGTATACTCACAACAACTGTATTCTGCTGCTGTATGCATGTATCCATCTGAATAAATGCACAGGTATTGAACAGAGTGCTTGCACTAAAACTGTAGTTTGATGTACAAGGTTTAGACAACTCACAGATCGGACATGAAGTCAAATGGAAATCACAACATGAGCGTCAACAACAGCAGCCATCCACATACAATATGGCAGCTGCAATGCAAAATAGCCTAGTGCCTGCAGTATAAATGGGCATCACTGTGCTGTAGAACCTGAAGTGGAATGGCTGTTTTCGACTCTTTAGTGGCTCAGAGGGAATAATGAGTGTGTGCTGTAATCGTTACTGCAAGAAAAAAGCTGAACAATAGTGATGTCGGGATTGTTTTAGTGGCTCATCTATTTGGGCGTGCGTGTGCTGTAGATCAATGGCAGAGCTCCTCAAGAGTTTCTCACCATGATGTATGGCTCTGTCTCAATAAGCAGCCAGTTTGGGAGGGAGACAGAACAAGAGTCCATTCTGTCCGATTAGGTGGAGAGAATGGAGATAATGCCTAAAGGTGATCGTTTCATTGAAAGCACTATCACTGGGAATATCATTAAGCTTTTATTATTTCCCCTCCCGACAGGAAGGGGTCATCAGATCCTCTAATGTTATTATGAACAATGTATCACACAGCATTTACATTCATTCATTTAGCCGACGATTTTATCCAAATGTATGTGTGCTTTATTTTGGATAAATGCTGATGAATTCAGGTACCAATAAAACTGTAATATCTTCTCGGTTTAAGAATTTTTACCACGTTTAAAATATATATATAACATTGAAATATGATTGTGACATGTGGGGCGGGGCCGAGAGCCGTGGGAACGGAGCAAGTTTTTATGTTGTTGTTTTATGGGGTTGCTGCTTTTACTTTAGTTTCGTGTTTGTTTATTTGATTATTAAAGTGTTATGTTTAAATGTTCGCCGGTTCCAGCCTCCTCCTTCCCGTAGCTACGATCGTTGTTACAATGATGTAATTTTGCACCTAATTATAGTCATTGGTTAAAATCATCTGCCATAACATCGATTAATCTGAAAGGAAAGCCCTATGGGGACAACTAATGAAGGAGAATGAGAGCAAGAGAAGAGAGACAGGTAGCAAAGTAGCTTTTCACAGCCGAGCCCTGTTCCCATCCACTGTGGGACTGGTTGGGAGCCAAAAAAAAAATCCCACACCACAGCAGAATAAACTGCTGATAAAAATTCAAGCTTTGCCCTGAGAATTTCCTTCAGCTATCCTCTCAGCTCAAGGAAAATGTGTGTGTGTGTGTTAAATCAATACACATCTCACATTCTCTCCTTGTAATGAGAGGATGTGCAGTCTATCTAGGGAAGAGCGACTGAGAGAAAGAGAGAGTCTGGAAAATCAGGTTGCAGCAGCACCAATAGGCATCTTCATGATACTAGAACACTAATAAACTCCTCCACAACCTAATTTCAACTCGTACATATTTGCTGCATATAAATGCCAGCGTGAATACATTAATTCTGTTCTGTCTATAGATACTTCAGTTATAACAGTAACCACTACAACATCAACTCTAGGATTAGCGCTTTTCCCCACATTTAACCGAACGAATGTGACTGATGTGATATGAACACTGAAACAATTTCAATGCATTTCCAGCATGTCTACTTTTCTCAGTACTGGGGCTTTGGTTAAGGCTCTTGTGGAAAAGTGTATTGAAGATTCTGAGTTGTTATTACCTTCTCACACACTGCTTGTTTTAGTGGTCTGCAGTGTACAGTGATAATGTGTGTTAGTGGTATGCCTCATTGATTGTGGAGCAGCTAGAGTGAGAGGAGAACCACAGGGCTCAAGGGAGGGCACTAGCCTTTCACAGTCATCCGAGATCGCTTTCAACTCCACTAGAAACAAGCCTTTGTAATCTAACATTCGCAGAGAGCTGGATTGAAAAAAACTAAAAGCTGTCATCAGGGCTCAGAAAGTGAAAATCGAAAGAGGGGAAAGATAGTAGCAGTCTGGCGCGTGTGTGTGTAAAAAAGAAGTGTAGAGTTCTTGCAGACATTCAGAGGGGAACCCAGTGTCACATAAAATATTAATGCAGATCAACATGTCTTTCTATTTGGACCTCTGAAGAAACAAATACAATGGTGTGAGTTAAACCAAGCTGGAGGTGTAAAAGTAGAAAGAAATTACATTGACAACACCTCAACACTTTCCTGATTTATATCTACACCATGTTTCTTCACTAAGTCCAGAGAAGAACTGGTCCTAGGACTTAGCCTTGATTTTCCAAAAGTTCTTCAATGTGCACTGCAAAGTTCTGTGATCATGTCACTGAGATTTGAAATGTTGCAATTAAAATACTGAAGTAAAAGGTTTCTCTAAGTATAGGGAACATTTCTATAATAACATTGTAGTCTCAAGACACACACTGTTTACTCATAGCAGAATTACACTGGATTTAAGAGGTTATGTAATTAAATACAGAAGAGTGGTGCACTATTTGATGAAGTAGTCATTTTAAATAATCATGTACTTAAATGTTGTGGAAATGTTAATTCAGTTGGCTTGTAAAATGTCATTTTGAGAACCAAATTAACTGTGAGGGGGAAATGTAATCGAGTATGAGTATACAGAGTTTTGAAAGTATTCAAGTGTTTTGAAATCGAAGAGAGTAGAACTCCACTTATTGTAAGGTTTTATCGATGAAGCTCATGTGTATTAGTGTGAGAGTAACTAGCTACTAGTTATTACACGGTTCTTTGGAATACATGACTTTGACTGGCCAATCCGAACTCAACTGCCGCCATCTTGCGTATCCGGGTAACTGTACGCAAGTAAACTGTAGTAAACTTTAAAAATAAATAAAAACTTAAATATTAATATTACTGTAATATTTTTGCAGTTACTATCTTGCTAGCATGATTGTTTCTTAGCAGATTTAAGCATATCGTTCAATAACCAAGGCTGCATTTGTTTGATCAAAAATAGTTATTATGAAACATTATCACAATTTAAATGGGAGTGTACTATAAAATGTAATTTATTCCTGTGATGCAAAGCAGCTGTTACTCACATGATTTTTCAGAAATTATGCTGATTTGCTGCTCAAAAATAAATAAATAAATAAATAAATAAATAAATCCTATAATTATCAATGTTGAAAACAGTGCTATTACATATTTTTATGGAAAAATGGTTGAATAGAAAGTTCAACGAACAGCAATTATCCTAAATGTTTTTCGCTCACTTCCGATCAAAAGAATGCACCCTTGCTAAATAAAAAAATAAAAAATAAAAATGATTAATTTCCTTAAAGAATCAATTAAAAAGTCTTTCAGCAAATTGAACCACTTCGTAGGCGGACATATTTGTTTATGACACTGCCTAACTGTACATTATCCCTCACTTAGCAACTCTTCCTTTCCTTCTCTTTCAGCTCTAATTGTCCACGAAGGTCCCTCCGTATTTCGCATCTTTAACCGTTGGCAGGCTGTTAATCAGCAGTGGAAAGTCTTAAACTATGACAAGGTGAAAGACAATGAGGAGCATCAGAAGACCGGTGCCACATTCCGAACCCTCTCTCTGCCGCTGACGCAACGAATGGAGCCGACCGGCACGGAAGGTGAAGCTTCCACCTCCACGTCCTCCCTTATGGCTGCAGTTGCAGCAGCCGCAGTGACCACCGCAACCCCCAGCACAAACTCTGTCCCGTTGGCAGCAAGTGCCATGACAGACCCGCAGGACTCATCTGAGCCCAGCAATGGGCAGCCCTCACTGCCAGACCACCACTGTTCTTATAACATCCTTCATCTCCTTAGCCACCACCTGAGGCCCCAAGAGCCACGCGGACAGACCAGCAGCAGCAACCGCGAACTGGTCATGAGAGTCACCACAGTGTGAGGCCTTTGGTGAAGTCCAGTTTACGGTTGAATCTCTGCATGCAACGTATTTAAAAGAAAGGATTCACTGAGGAGAATTAAACTGTTACCCGACGACCCAGTACAGTGCTGTCCGAGTTTAAGCCGTTTTTTTTTTTACAGTATTGAATAAATCAAGGAAACAGTTTCTCTCACAGTGGCTACAGGAAAGATTATGGCCATAAAGCTTCCTATGTGAGCAAATGAGAAAGGTCAAAGGTCAGTGGGGTGGAGTCTCTGAGTGTATTGTCAGCTCAAGGTCACAGTCAAAGCTGTGACCGTTCTGAAGCACAACCTTAATGCAATCCAGTTTCTACACTGACAGCCACTGCTGAACTAAAACAGCTCAGAGTGAAGAACAAACGTGTTTGTATGTAAAACACAAACATTTTACGATTACTACGTTGTATTTTCAGATAAAATCCTATTATTAATGTCACTTGCAGCATTGAGCAAGTCTAAATCTGTAAAAAATGGGGTACTGAAGGATCAAACTGTTGTGTTTACACACGCAGGCAGAACATTTTTTATCGAAATCAATCCTCTTTGTCTTCTCTCAGTCTTGTACATCAAATAACAGGAAACAACGTTACAATGGACACAAGTTGCAGCAATCATACATTTTCGAAACTACAAAAAAGTGGCCCAGTTTATGGCAAATTCTTGATCAACTGACTTATTTTGTTTACATTTGTTAAATTTGTGTCAGAAAAAAGGTTGCTACATTAAAAAAAAAAAAAAGACAAATCAAACTGTTTTAACTATTGTATGTGTCTGTTTCTCTTCTGGAAATAGCTACTGCCACATAGCATTCAATCAAATCCATTAATTTCAGTAATGCATTTAATGCATTTCCTTTCCAAGCAATCGAGAGCACTTGAAATGTTTACATTAATCCCATTTTTATTATAAAACTTAATTTTTTCTCAAAACAAATACAGACAAAAAGTGGACCTACTGTAAGTGGCTCAGTGCTAAAAAAGACAGGAAACCGCACCAGTGCCTCTTCCAAGCCTGACCACAGTCTGTTAGTCTGCGAGTAATCATATCTGCCTTCTCCTTCTGTTAATGCTCCGCTCCTTGGGATTTCTCAATTTTAGAAAGAGAGGAAAAGACTGAACAATTAAAGCTCAAGCAAATGAACTGTTTGAACAGTGCACCTCCAGGATAAACTCATCACAAATGGAGTTTAATGCATTTAATGACAGAAATGAGGTACAAGTTCTATGAAAACACTTCAATAGATCAGTGTGGGAGTGGTGATTTGAAGATAAAGAGTGTATAGGCCCATTATGTTTGAATAATCACGGAACAGAAAAATCATTGCATAACAAACTAATAATTAAAATTGAGTTGCAGCAATGCAAAGCATTCACAGCACTTCCTCTAAACAATGCTAAATGTACACCGAGAGCAGGGAGAGTGGGGGGGATAGGGAGTGTCAACAGCTCACACTAGCTGCATTTAAAGATGCTTTCAAACTGCTGCTGACGTGTGGTTAATTCCATGTGAAACAATAAAACCAAGGCACAAGAGACCGTAAGTGTTTTGACATTTCCTTCACTAGAATCCAGCTAAATTCCAGACAGATGGAAACATTATAGTCATAATGAAAGAGGAGAAAAACCATGAGGTGAAAAAAAAAAAAAAAAAATTGGAGGAATGTTCCATCTGCTCTACTAGTGTCTTTGTTTGCTCATCCACAACGACTGATGATCTTCAGAACCTGCAGGTGATCTGCTACTCCAGCTCCACCAGTAGATCTCCCTCTCCGACTGTATCTCCAGCTTTACAGTGCACACTCTTCACCTGAACAATAACACACATTCTATTAGGAGAGATCTGAAACAGCTATGTGTGTTGAAGTCAGTCAGAGATGTCAAATCAAACACTGGACACAGGAATCTTCAGAGAAACAATGGAGAAAATATTTAACAACAAACAAATGCGTCCATATTAAGAAAGATAGAAAACACTGCTTCATTAAAATCGCACAAGAAATATCTTTGCAACCACTTGTAGACATTGTTTCTATATTACTATATATCTTCCTACACAAATGCATACAGATGATTCTTTAATCAGGGCAACACTGCAGGCCCCTAGAACCATTTTAAATTGCTTTCTTTTTCTATAATTTATCATTAGAATTTAATCATTTTAATACTTTTAGGATACAACCGATGTTAATGCTTTAGTGATTCTAAACTTTGCTATGAATTAACCTAAAAGAAAAATACACACACATGCTGCATGAAGCTGCATTATTTTAGTATCACCGAGATACTATTATAGTTTTATTAATATTTTAAAGTTGTTAGATTCTATATTTTGAATTTTCATTTCAGATTTAGTAATTGCTGTTACTTTTTATGTATATATGTTTTTTTCAGTCCTTTTAATACATCAAATACATCAATCAAACTAATTCCAAATGAAAAATGTCAACTAGCTAAAAAAATGTTTTACATAAAATTATTTTTATGGTTTTAGTTTAAGTTAAATATTACAAACCTGGCATGAAGTACAATAAAATATCCCGCCATCAATCAAAGGAACCATAAACACCTTAACCATAATCTGTTTTAGCCGTCTTACAAGGAGGGAGAGAATTCGTACAGTAGCTAAGTGGTCTGGTCAGAATAGTGTGGATAGTGGTCAGTGTCTATAATCACTCGCTCTCTCTCTCTCTCTCTCTCTCTGTAATGTAGCTATGTGGAAGAGTGTGTTCTTTATGTCATATCGATTTATGATGCACAGAGTAGTGAGGAGGATTATGTATCAACTTATGTATGGTATGTGTGTCTGTGAGCTCACCTTGGCAGTTTTTGCTGCGGTCATGCTGTTCTGCATCTTCATGGCTTCAATCACACAAATCTCCTGTCCCTCTGCAACCTTCAGAATGCCAAAGAACAATAAACCACAACAGCTATTCCGCAATCAGTACTTTATAATAACTTCTTGAACCACGTGACTCAGAATATTTCACAGATTTCTGCAGGTCTAGAACATAAAACCTCAGCACAAAGAGCAGGGGAATATTGTAATATCATTTCATAAAGGCTCGTGCATTAGAAGAGTCATGACGGTTAACAAACGCACAAAGCTCACTGTAACGTGAGAGCAAAATCAATAAAAGAGACCTCTGTTTATTTCTATCAAATTATCCGTTAGGGAAATGGATTATGGAAATAAGCGAGCACTGAGGAATTACTGGTTCCCTCCATCCACAAGGGTTCATTTCTGTCTCATCTATACAGAAGTGCCGAAATCAGGTGGTGTGAACGTCACTGCTCTGTGTGTGTGTGTGTGTGTGATGCTGCTGAGTGAATGAGATGTTTTACTGGAAGGGCTCAGATGTATTAGCCAGAGCCAGTCGGTCTGTGCATTATATAGAAGTCATTAACAAACTGAGTCAGGACACATTCAATACAAGTTGACAGCAACACACACACATGGACATTGTGTCATACTGAAGTCCACTGTCAGCTTTACAGATGAAGTCAATTTAATGCAAATCACGTTATTTATAGCCATAGTAAATTCCGTCCTCATTTACTCGTCATTTTAAACCTGTATGACTTTGTTATGTGGAACACAAAAGGTGATCATTTAAGAACACCTGGAAGTTTGAAAAACAACTTTATTATTTACTATTGAAAGCTACACCATGAAATTGATTTTGGTCAAACTTAGCCAGAAGTTACAATTTGAAGTTAAAAATGTCTTGAGTTTGTTACTTATAAACATACAACTTTTCACTTCACAGGGTGTTCATTTTGTATCTCATTCTGACGGCACCCATTCACTGCAGAGGATCCACTGGTGAGCAAGTGATATGCTAAATTTCTCCAGATTTGTTCCCATGAACAAACACACTAAACCTTGGATGGTCTGAGGGTGTGAGCGTTTTCAGCAAATTTACATTTCTGGGGGAACTGTTCTTTGAAATTTTTTTAAGCAAATTGATCTGAGAACTAGGAAAATGATACACAAGCCACATGTACTTTTTTGCTGCATGAAGGTGATGGTGAGTAAATTATGACGGCATTTTTATTTCTTGGTGAACTATCACTATAAACTAACTCAAGATAAAGTGTACTGGCATACTATATTTATTTCCAGTATCAATCCATCCTTTCTCATCTTGTTTCTAAGTGACTGGCATTTGACTACGATCTCACTGTTGTGAAATATTTAGGGGTCAGCTTCCTTAAAAGTAACAATTATTTCACCCTTTGAACAATCCAAATTAAACGTGAATCCACTTGTTAAACACGGAAATGGGGAGGAATAGAGTTCTACTGATTGTGCAGTGTATTTGCACTATTTCCAGTAAGTGGCTTACATTATCTCCTGGTTTAACGGACACGGCCACCACAGATCCTGGCATTGGAGAGCGGAGGATACTACTGCTGTCTTCTGGAATCTTCTCTGGCATGTGTTTACTGAGGGATGATGCCAGTTTACTCAGCACACGCAGCTTAAACTGAGCACATGAAACACAGAGAAACGGTTACACAGGGACCTCAAATTAAATACAGAATACTATGATGATACAAAAAACCAAATTAATCAATCAGACACTGCAAAAGAACATCAAACCCACACACAAACACATTTCCCCCAATTTTTCCTTTAGATTCAATTTTTTTTTTACAATATAAAAGTCTAGTGCACATCTTATTCAGACCAAACAATAGCCCTGTATGCTTCTTTAAATAATATCACAGAAGATTATACACCCAAAACAATTATGGAAAATGACTTGCTTGCAGGGCTTGCAGAGTGTACCCATGCATATTTAATTTTCTTGCCTTAACTGCCTTTGACAATTTTTTTTTAAATCTGATAAGTTTTGGTAAACCCACATGAGTAATTCATCTTCTGAACTGTAGCATCTGAGTGATTTATAAACATGACTTTGTTTCCAGACAGACTCATAAGACATCCTTCTGTTTGGAACTGCTGATTTTCACAGGTTCTTGTCATTTTTGTGTGTATTATGTAAATGGTTTATTTGGTTATAATAACCCCATTAGGCCCTGATGTCAGATGCTGTAACTGCATCTTTTCTTTGGCGGCCGTTCAAAATGAGTTGTGTATTCTGAATGCGGTCATGCAAGAAAACACACACTAGAGGTTTAAAAGAGCTCTCTTCTGTTCACCAATGCTGAATTTATTTGATCGAATTAGAGGACAAACAGTAATATTGTGAAATAATATAATTTAGAACAACTTTTATCTAAAGTAATATATTGTAAAATGTAATTTATTGCTTTGATGCAAAGCTGATTTTTGTTTTGCATCATTACTCTAGTCATCAGTGTCACATGATCCTTCAGAAATCATTCTAATACACTGATTTGCTGCTCAAGAAATATTTCTTTTCAATACCGATTTTGAAACTGTATAATAATTTGTAAGTTTAACTTTTTTATTTTGTCTCTTTAAGATTTTTTTTTTTCGTCTCTACGGGCAAACTTCTGAATGGTTTGGCCAATATTTAATTATATTATAGCAGATGTTTCACTATTTCCCAGTACTTTTCTTTTTTTGAGGCTATACGTTTTTCCCATTTTTATCTCAAAGCTCACAACAAATAGCTAAGAAATGTTTAGAGAGAGTAAAAGCTCATGGTTTTCTCCATAGCTTCCCATCTTCACCTTTAGATGGCAGCACAAATCTGTATCCGATCACATGCTGGGCAGGGCTGGGCAGCTAGCGCTTTATTTAGCTTTGTGTGTATAAGACAGATGAAAGGCTTGGTCAGTGCCCAGTCTAATTCAATTAACAGACGAGTGAAGCCTGGCCCTCCGCACTGCTCAGTGAATGAAAAGCAGTTTTGTCAATTGAATGATTACCAATGCAAACACACACGACCTCACTCCCTCTCACAGCAGCAGCAGTATGCCAAGAGCATCCACCCCCTGCTCTCCAAACAGACACTAATGGAGAGCCATTAGCTCATAACAGCCTGCAGAGCAAATGAAGAGCTTATTAATAGAGGCACAAAAAGAACGGGGCACTGACACTACAGGATGGAGGGATGAGCCTGTTGTGAGATGGATATTTGAGTACAATGGGGGACATTCCTCCACACCATTTTCACAGCATCATTTACAGAACTCAAGTGCTCAGAAAAAGCTTCATAAATAGATAATAAATATAAAAAGTTTGTGAAAAAATTGTTTCAATGTTTTGCCAGTCTATCCTCAACAAAAGTGCCATATACTTCCATTTTCCTAGCTTTTTATGGGTGTGTTCAAACTTGGCAATGGTTTGGTTGGATTCATTCCATGTGTGTAGAAATTCAGCCAATTTCTGGCACTGTTTTGACTCCTTTACATTCCATAAGCTCTCTCTGCGAGTTATAAGTTGGTAAAAATATCACCGTATGAACACACATCCAACAAGCAAATTTAGCACAGCACACAGCATTATTCGATAAGTTCTGTTGCAAAATATACACCTAAAAATAAATACCTAAAAATACAGTTTTTAGGTATTTTTAGGTTCTGTGTTAAAACTCACAGCGTGAATGCTAAGTAAACCAGGAATAAATGGATCGATTTCTTTTTTTTTTTGGTGACAAGTGTAAACAAACCCTTCATGTTTCCCACCCTCAGTGGTACTTCCTGACCAGCGTGTCATTGTGAAGTGCCCCTTGTATACAATTGATGATGTCATTTCTGAGCTATATTTAGCAGAAAGGAAAAGGTGGCTCACTCATTAAATCACTGGGTAGCTCTCTGAAGGGAATATGTCTGCTTTCCAGGAATTCAACCAAGGAAGCCTTACATCATGTGTGTTAAACTCAGGTCACACACGGTAAGGAAGGGTGATGATGCGGTGACCGGGGTCAAATCACTAAATCTCTGAGCAACAAAGTGAAGCCACAACTGAAATATTTAGTGGTTGCCAGCAAGTGCTTAGAAGTACCACAACACACCTGGGTATATGAACTTGAAATATAGAAATATAAAGTGAATAACTTAGGAAAAAAAAAAAACTGAAACAAATTTTCCTAATTTTTTTATATTTTGATTCTCTATGCTCACCATGATGACTTCATTTATTTGATCAGAAATACAGTAAAAATTGGAATATTGTGAAGAGTCATTACTCCAGTCTTGAGTGCCACATGATCCTTCAGAAATCATCTGTTCATGAAAAAAAAAATCTTAGTACCAATGTTGTAACCAGTTGTGCTGCTTCATATTTTTGTGGAAATCATGTTTTTTTTTAACATCTTTACTGCCACTTTTGATCAATTTAATGCATTTTTGCTGTATAAAACTAAAGATTTAATGGCATATTACCAGTATAACAATTTGAGTAAAAAAGGTGAATAAAAAAGTTTGATATGTGAATTTTAAACTGCAGAAACTTTGGATATGGCAGATCTGTAATCTGTTATGACAAAGCCCAATTTACAGCATTCATTATTTCAGTAACACTGTTACATTATCCTTAAGAAATCATTCTAACGTGCTGAATTGGTACTCGAGGAACATTCTTATCTGATGAATATAGTTCTGCTGCATAATGTGAAGACTGCAAAAAAGTGTCTTTTCATTCAGCCGCTAAAGCAGTGAGAGCACTAAAGTCCCTGTACACTTGTGAGCCAAATCTTAATATTTAAAAAATGACCAAAAGCAGCATTTCTAAACAAACAGATCAGTCAATATTCTATTGCTATTTTGAGAAACTAAGGCTATTCCAAGTACAACCTGCAACATTGAAGAGAAGACTTAGGACTCTTGAGTTTCAAAGAAAATACCACATCTGCTACTGACAGATAATATAAATGGACTGGAATAATTAAGGTCAGAAAAATCGCAGTTTGAGATGTTCCTCTGCAAGGCTCGCAAAGTCTGCTACACACCTATTGGAAGCACTGCAGAAACCATGATATGAGACTGCACCTGAATAATTTAATAAATCGATTGCCAGAATACACAAGGCTCCATTCTAGAGCAAGGGGTTGTGGGTGGAATTAGCCCGTAAAGCATGCAAATATGCACACGTCAAAAATCTGCCAGAAACATTACACCATCCTGGCACCACTGACATCATTTTCAGTGCACCTTGATTTGGGACACATTTATCGTAATCTTGCATGCCATTTAAGATGGACAATATGCAAATTTGGGATGTAGCTTATAAGGTCAATATCAGGCTTTGATTATTAATAATAATGATACGGTTTCTGGTACTCACTAATTAATTTTTACTCATGAAGTAGGTTAGGGAAGGTGGTTTAGGCTTGAGATGCTCTACTAATGGTCTCACAGCATTTCTGAGTGCCATTCCTGAGAAGAAACATCTAAATTACTTTTTCTGACAGGAGGAAACTCTGAAAACGGTTAAACTCTGGTTTCTGCTGGACATGGTGGCGAAAAAGACAAGCGCTGACGACCTCAGCCCCACTGTCCCGTTAAGCACAGAATGAACGGAAGGCATCCCATAATTGCCGTGAACCCAGGGAAACTTTGAAACTTTGAAGCCGAGACCCCCATGAAGCAAACAAGTGTGCAGTCTGGAAGCCGGCATTTCCTCTTCTTTTACAGAGTTACTGTGTTTTAAACCCTGTTTGTTTGTTAAAGCTGTTGATGCGCTGATGCTGATTGTTTAGGTGGCTTTGGGTAAACTATGATGGGACGGCTTGGGTTGATTTGTAGTTGGGTTGAGACACCTGTGCGTTGTTTTGGCCACACGAAGTGTGAGAGTCTGTGTTTGCGTGTTTGGCAGATCGACCGGAGTGTAAAGACAGGATACACACTCCTGTGAGCGACATCATATAGCATATATCACCCAGCATGAGGCACACCAGAGAGTGCACATGGACATAGTCTTAAGGTACGTTCACAACAGATGCAAATGCAATTAAAATCAGCGTTGGTGAGTATATGAAACCGTGTTTCTCGCCAGTCGGCCAGTATTTTTTTTTTATTAATTCTAACAATGCCTGATAACTTGATATGGTTTAATACAAAAACTGTGTTGCAATTAAATAATTAATGATTTATGAATTTATAACTCTTGATAAGTGTTTTCAGTGTCTTTGTTTGCAGCAAATGCTGCTCCACACGAAGTCCATCTATGCAAGTGCTATGAGTCGGAGTCCCTTATAATGTGCATTTGAAAATGGAACATCTACCAACCATCTTCCAAAGTTTGAAATGAGAATTATTATTATTATTATTATACATTAAAAATTATTATATAATACTTTACAAAAAAAAAAAAACGGTTCCGAAATGCTCTTATTCCTTTATTTCTTTATCATTATAGCTGTGGTGTGGACTTCACTATTCCCTAATCAGAACAATTATTAAAACAGTACCGTTTTTGATTATAGCTTTTATCCTTGATGTGATTTTAGCCATTATGGTACTTATCAGCCACTGAAAGATTCACACAGGCAATACTTGAGGATGAACTACAGACAGATAACTAACAAAAACATCTGAGACAAGAACGGTCTTTGAAAACATTCATATTAGCAATGGTTCTCAGCTGATGGATCACAAAAAAAAAAAAAAATTCTGACGGGGTCTTGGACAACAGGAAAAAACGATTATACAATACAATAATAATACAATTATACAGTAATAAAATAATAATATATTTTTGTATAATCATGAACGGACTGGATAAAGTAATAAATAAATAAATAAATAAATAAATAAATAAATAAATAAATAAATACAAATATTAACTATTTAAAAAAAAAAAACAAGATTACTTTGTTCATTATTGCCCAAATAATTTTTTGTCATTCAAGGTAGTTTGTTAAACCAAACGCTGCAGTATTTTGGCATGGGTTAGGCATGCTCATCCTTAAAAAGGACCCTCATCTGTTATACACTGTAAAAAACGCAAGAACAAAATGTATGCAAGATAAAAGAAAATACGATCTGAAAATTAATTTAGTCAACTGAGTCAATTTAGATCGAATATGAACATTTGTGCTGTGGACCATTATTTGTTTAATAAATAATTCTTAAGCTAAATTAAATATTCCAATGGTATAATCGAAGAACATTTTGATTAACTTTAATATGATATGTTTTGGCTAGGCTAGCATCTCCATAATCTGGGTTTTGAAGTAAAACCAGTTGAGAACCACTGACATATAGTTCAAGCCACTATGAGGTGCTTGTTTAAAGACTTACGGAAGTGCCCCGATACTGCAGAGTGATTTCTCCAGCTGCTGTCCGCAACAGACACTGCATTCAGACACAAAACAGTAAAACATAATGTGTGTTAAAGTACACCGGGGTTGTGTTTATTCCACAGCCATGGTGAATTCTACGTTCTGACTGGCCAACATGTTTCTAGTGTATTGATTCATTTCATTAAAATACACAGCTGGTTTGCTGACCTCATTACAGCTGTATTATAGGTGCCATAAGAAAATAGTTCTACACACAACAGGTTTTAAAGGGCAAAGAAAACATAGATAACTGTAGTATAATACAGACCATACATTAACACCATATTGATTATACATTATTAATATTTAATTTAATGTTGTAAAAAAAGTAGTTCATTTCCTTGAAGGGGTTTATTTTACATAAAATTTATATTTTAAGATTGTATCTAAAAACATACTTGTCATTGATTTTGTCAGGGATCCTAGTCAACTTATAGTGAAAAAAAATTCACAATTCAGCTGATCATTCAGAATCAAAAACTCCAAAGAGCTTCGTAATAAGCTGAATAACTGACTCTGGATCAGTGGCGAGGTCAGTAATCTCAAAGTTGACAGATGTTTGTGCAATAGTGTGGTCCTCTATTCTGTGCCTCTATCCAATAATATTAAAGGCTAATGTAATGAAATGAAAGACAAGAAATCCCATGCAGGGACTCAAAATGCTCAATTTTTTTGGACATTTACAAGAACCATTTGAACACAGCAATTCAGCAAAATACAAGAGGCTTTCCAAAGATAAATGTGTCCGTGTAGGACAAATGAATTCGGTAGAATGAATCAGACTTCCAGAAATCTAGTTCTAAATCTAGACTTCTAGTTTAGAAATCGGTTTGGAACAAAACCATTCACTAGAATCAATCACTCTTTCTAAAGCTAATTTATGACAAAAGAAGGAGCAGCATTTGAGATGAATCGATTCACTACAAAACTGAGCAATGCTACACGCGAGCAAGCACAACAGTGTGGTTGTTCACCTCCATTCTTTTGGCTGTAGTAATAAATAATAAGTAATAAAAATGTGACATTTAAGAGCAAAATTACACTTTACAGACTATAAATACACAACATGTATGTATACATGGTTATTTTGCAGTTTTATTTCCACATTATTGGAAACTTTGATTGACTAAATGGACCGGACAGCAATCTGGTTTGGCCAGAACTACCCGGGCCCTTATGTGGCCTCTGGACAACTGGACTGATTGGACAGTTGCAAAAAAATTATTTACAACCACGGTGTAAATATTACCACCTAAGGTCATAACTTTTCAACTTTTTCAATAATGGAGTCAATTATTCCCTACATACGCATATGTATGTTTGTCAACCTGGAGATTCCTGTGTTTGCCGTTGATGGTGATGGGCAGTAATGCTGAGGCCAGGTTCCATTCTCCAGACACTTCAACCTTCTCTCCATCTATCTCCACCTAAACCAACAAACACATATGGGAGGAGTTAGACGGAGCACAACAAAAATCTGTGTTATAATTGAGTTACTATGTGTGAGAGAGAGGAAAAAGCCTGAGCTGATCTGTTTGAAAGAAACAGTGAGACAAAGAAATCAAAATGTAAGTTTCTGAACTCATGTAAGGTCAGTCAGTAGTTTCTGCACCCAAATCCACCTGATGCCTGTTAGGGGGGGTGGGGGGTTTCATGTTAGTCTTTTCTTTAAACCAGTGTCTCTGGTCAAACTGATTACCCTCAGCCCTCAAACACTTGTCTAAACAACAGTTCTGAATAATCCGTTACATTCCCAAACCAGGCTGGGACACTGGAACCTCCAGGGCCCTCTCAGGAGCAGGGGGTCCAGTTTGATGTGCAGTTCTGGGAGAGAAACACACATCCAGCCCTCAGCTCTAAGAGAGAGAGAGAGAGGGGTCCAGAGAGATCAGGTGAGGCCCCTGAACCCCAGAGGCTGCTTTTATCCCTGACTGAAGGGCCACAGGTGTCTAAACACACAGTTAGTGAGTGACGTCTCAGGGAACGTGTGAGAGCTGCCGCTCTGTGAGGGTCTTTCAGTAACAGAATAGGAAGACTAAAGATCCACTGTAGATCCTAAAGTGATTTAGACTCAAGATGAGGGATTGATTTCAACGCAAATACCAGCACAAAGAAGATGGGTGCTGGTGAGGGAGCAAAAGCGCTCACTAGGAGTACTATATCAGACGCAGACCATACCTTCTCACAGAAATCATCTGGATAAGCTGGCTGAGTTATGACTTAATGAGGACAATATTTGTTGAAATGGTGTGAAATCTGACATCTTTGCTTATTGGAATCACAAAAGTTTGTAAAGCCACAGAAAAATTCCTTGGTTTGACAAAGACAAGACAAGAAAAGAAAGCTTGTAAAACAAATAAAAAACACAGATGAAACATAATATAGTGGCCATTCATCTAGGGTGCTTCTCGATCTATGGTCCGATACCAGTGTTGGGCAAGTTACTCTAAAAATGTAATCCATTTACTTATTATTGATTGCTCCTTTTAAAAGTAATCACATTACTCTTCGGATTAGTTTATTTCAAAGGTAATTAGTAACTAGTTACATTACAAGTTAATCTACCTTTTTCTCAGTGAAATTTATGAAATCCCAGCATAAATATTTGTTATTAAAGCATCAACATTCACAGAACAGTTATTTTTAACTAAAGCAAGCGGCTGCTGCGTGCATGGTTTGGCATGACAGAATGCCAGCAAAGAGCGCTGCATTTATAATCTCTAAAAGACATCTCAGTTCATCGCAATCAATGTAACGCGGCAGTAACGTACAGTCATGCCCAAAAATATGAACATTATGAAATAAATGTCAGAAAACCTTTTTTATCAAACAGCACCTACATCACCACATGTTGTTTAGGAGTGTTTCAAGAAAAATTCTCCTAGCTCATCCAAAAACAAACTCCAGCATATTCATTTATCAGACACGACTGGAACTTCAAATGGGACTGGCTTCTATGTTCAGATGAAACAAAAAAAAATTAGCTTTTTAGCAGCAAACACTCAAGATGGGTTTGGTGAAAACAGGGATAAAAAGTACCACATGTATACAATGAAATATACTGCTTATTTTTTATGTTGTGGGCCTATATTTCTGCTGGAGGTCCTGGACATCTTGTTTAGATACACTGCATCTTTGATTCTATCAAATACCAACAGATAAAAATCAAAAAGTGACTGACTCTGTTAGAAATCTTAGAATGGACCATGTTTGGATTATCCAACCATACAATAATCCAAACACAAACCTCAAAAACACAAATGGGTCACTGGGCACAAAACCAAACATCTGCTACGGCCATTGCGGTCCTCTGACCTGAACACTATAGAAAATGAGAGGAATGAACTGAAGAGGAGAAGCACCAACATGGAGATGGGAATCTAAAGGGTCTGGAGTGATTCTGGATGAAGGAATAGTCTCTGATCCCTTGCCAGGTGTTCTCTAACCTCATCAGGCATTATGGGAGAAAATTGAGAGCTGTTAAACTGGCAAATGGAGGTTTAAAAAATAATTCAATAAAAGTGTGTCCTTAATTGTGGACAATGTGCATTAGAGAAAAACATTTATTTCATAATGATATTCCCTTCATTTTAAAATCTTATTATCCAATGAAAAGTTTGATTTTTGCGAATTTTTTAAAATAAAAGATCAAATGGATTAACAATGACGATTAATTTTCACAGCCTTCTTTGATCATATTTACCAAGGGTGTCCATATTTTTGGGCATGACTGTATATAGAGACCTCAGCTTGTAACTTTACTCTAATTACTGTTTTGAAAATTATAACACATTAAATTCCTCCGTTACTAAAAAAGTCATAAAATTACAGTATTGAGTAATGCATTACTGCCCAACACTTGGACAGGATCCTGAATCGTCCACGACCGCACACAGGAAAAGTGCACTACTTAATGTATGAAGTCTTGCACAACAGCTCCTAACTCAGATGTGACATGAGATATAATATTTTGAACAATTTCACTCACCGTAAAGTCGTTTCCAGACCGAGACACACCTAGCATGTGAACGCCTTTATCAAGCTCCACACACAACTCCCACTGTCTGCTCTCTGCAGGAACAATGGACACCCTGGAACACACACACAGAGACACCGAATGTTACTCATTTGTCATAACGGGTGCTTCAAATACACTGTCTTTCTCTCCATTTAAGTAGATCACAAATCTCTCACTGTAACCATTTTCAGCTATAAAGTTTCTTTCCTCTACACATGAACTAAACCCAAACCCGCACACACACACACACACACACACACACACCACCTGGTTTCTGGCTGTTTGACTGACAGCTAGGAGACCTAAAGTAAATGTATTAGGAGGAATGCAGTGTTTTTCCACTGTGGTGGGCTGCATTCACTACAAAGAGAAAGTCCACCCCCCACCAATAACTTTTGGAACACATAAAAAAAAAGAGAAAAGAAAGAGACTGAGAAGGGGAAAACTGGAGAGATGTTTAGACAGATGGCCTCTCTGCATCTTTTCTTTTATTTAAATTTTAATGTAAATTGGTGGCCATTTTCAGATGAAGAATAATTATAACTAGTTTCACTGGCTGAGTCTGAGGGGTACATTAACAACCAATTAATTAACAATTTAAGAACAAAAAAAGAAGAGTTACATTAAATGCATTAAATACAACTTCTGTTTTTGTGGTTATACTTTCAAAGCAGTTTGATAGGTGCGTACACTAAATGTTTATTCGCTTCAACTGTATTCAAACTGTTTGTATGTACATTAGGAGGTTATTGTCTTAACCTTGTATTTAGCCTGGTATATTGTGTTAATGATTGGAGAAATAATAGATGGATTTACACAGCAATATAAGGAGAAGTATGGAACATGGTGGCCCTGAAGCATAAGCTTTCTTTTACAAACACACAGAGAGATACCGGACTGATGCAGATATTCAGTACTTTGTCTGAAAGTTTTAAGGAGAGAAGATCCTGTTGGATTATTCATTATCACGCATTATTATCGGTCCCTATGAACAAATAAACTCATCTACATCTTTGATGGCCTGACGATGAGTAAATGTTCAGCAAACGTTCATTTTTGGGTGAACTATTCCTTTAATCTGTGGATCTGTGTCTCACCTCAGATCTCCCAGAAACTTCTGAGATCGAAGCTGTGCTGCTACATAAATAGCCGCAGCCGTAGCCATCAGCTCCCGTCTCTCTCTTGCTGTTAACATGTGACCTTTGAACCCATCAGGATACACCTCAGGGAGAAACTTAGTGCTGATATCACCAGACACAAACCGAGGGTGGACAATGATCTCTCTCAGTAGAGGAATGTTATGGGTCACACCTGTGGGAATGAGAAAACTGGACATTAAAGGAATGTTGTGCTTTTGTGCTATTTTGGCACTTACAAATTTCTGCCTACTTATGGAATTTACCTCTGATGACATAATTATCGAGTGCTTCTTCCATTTTCTTCAGAGCTTCTTCACGTGTTTTACCGTATGTGACCAGCTAGTCGACGTCAACAATAATAAATCAGACTAGTCTGACAGTTGAAAAGAAATGAGACTGTAAAGATGGTCTTGGGTTACTATTCTATTACCTTAGAAATCATGGGATCATAGTAGATACTAATGTCACTTCCTTCTTGAATTCCACTGTCCACTCGAACCTTCAAAAGAACAGCTAAATTACAATAATCATCAAAAATCGAATTCCCAAAAAACGTGATGCATGAACTGGCCTGCATAAAGAGCTTTTGCAGTATGTCTTTTTTTCATTTGCCTTTTCCACAAAAAGCGTTTTTCATAAACTAATCTTTAAGGCAAAATTCAGCGGGACACAAAACTATTAATAACCACTGAACACATCACACAATGTTATCTTTTTTGCCTTTAAATGAAAGAATAATTTGTAAATATCCTCAGTGATGTTTGCGTTCTTTAGGCATTTAAACCTCATCCGTGTGTGTCTGTGGATGTGTGTTTCTGAAATCGAAACATTTCGCTCATCCTGTCCTGAGCTGCTTCCGGAAACCAATGATCTTTCATTGAAGAGGACGTGTCTTCTTGTTCTTCTTGTTTTGATTGATGTGGGAATCTCACACACAAACACATTTACTCTCACTTGAACACACATAATTATGTAGAGTAAAGAGGACTGGAGGCATTTTTTTTCCCTTTGTCCTTAAATCGCAAATAAATAAATAAATTATCTGTCATTTTGGATCACCCTTACAGACATATTTGAAATATTATGGTTACAAAGAGTATTTAATATAACAATTATTTTATTATAATAACAATAATAATCATATATATAAAAGAAAAAAAAAATATATATATAAATATATATATATATATATATATTTATAGAGAGAGGGAGGTAATATATATATATATAAACAGATCGGTGTACTAACATTGGGCAAATTGAGTGGCTCCTGGTACTGTGACAGCCGGCCGATGGAGGGGAGACCAAATGATTTGTACGGATCCTGAACAAGAGAGAGATAAAGAGAGGAAATATTAACTCTCAAATAAAGCACTGGAAACAAGAGGTCAAGTGTCTGTCCTTAAAGTTTATGTCTTCACTCAGTTCAAACTGTGGCTCAGTTAAACAGAGTTAGGATGGCCTGTGTGGTTTCTCTCCTCTTTGGCGCGAATACATTTACATTTAATCATTTAGCAGACGCTTTTATCCAAAGCGACTTACAAATGAGAACAATAGAAGCAAACAGACCAACAAGAGAACAACAACAGTATACAAGTGCCATGACAAGTCTCAGTTAGTCTAGTACAGAACATATATATGAAAGACAAGAAAAGAAATAAACACTTCTGCCATCCAGACTGGGTCATGTGGGCACATTTTAAAATGAAGAGATGAGACACAAGACCCACAGTGTGCTGGAGTCAGTTCACTGAATATAGATAAATTCAATATTCTCATCATCTGATTAGGTGTTATTTAGGCTTATTAAAATGTCTGCCTATAATTATCCTGAGCACACAGAAGACAGGTTGTTAGACACGAATCAAGGTCCAGGATTAAGCAGAGCTGTTTAAGGAGTGAAAATGCTGTGCATCTCACTTAATCTTTTTTAAAACCATTAAGCTGAACTTTAAAGCATTCAATGTCATTTCACGGCGGGATAATTCATCATCATGAAAACAAATCCTTTAATAGGACAAGACCTACTCAAGAAATAAATTAAATATACAAAAATAAAAATATTAGGGCAAATATGTCAATAAAATTTCCAGATCATCTGCTTTCCCCACAAAAAAAAGACAAAAATGGCTGAACTTTAATTGTCATGAAATTCATACACATGAAGTCAATGAATTCGATCACTTATGGAAAACATGTATTTTGTCCTTATTTATTCTAGGCTGAAATGTAACCTGGGGGTATTTTCTTTACAGAATTCATCAGATGTAGTCACAGAATCAATGATAGTGAAATCAGATCTTGTCATACCTCGAAACCAACATCCTGTAGTAGTGTATATTCCTGTTGTAGTAAAATGTATATTTTGCACTAGCACAAAAATATAAGTAACGTTCTAGAAACAGTGAAGCATATAATGTACATTATATATATATATATGTATACGTACATATATACATACATACATATTATAATATATTATATATATATATAATATATTATATATATATATATTTTTTTTTTTTTTTTTTTTTTTTTTTTGCCCAGGACTTTGTGTGCACTACTGTTCAAGCGTTTTGGATCGGTAAGAATTAATGCACATCAAGGCTGTGTCTGGTTGATCAAAAGTACAGAAAAAAACAGTAATATTGTGAAATTACTATTACAACTTCAAATAACTGTTGAATAAATGTGAATATATTTTAACATATAATTTATTCCTGTGATACAAAGCTGATTTTTCAGCAGCCATTACTGCAGTCAGTGTCACATGATCCTTCAGAAATCATTTAAGATTTGCTGCTCAAGAAAAATTTCTTATCATCAATGTGGAAAACAGTCGTGTTGCTTCATATTTTGTGGAAACTGTGATACTTAAAAAAAACAAGACATTTTATAATGATTTATTATTCATATATTTGTTAAAAATAGCATTTATTTGAAATTGATATCTTTTGTAAAATTTTAAAATGTATTTTCTGTCTCTTTTAATCAATTTTTGCTAAATAAAAGCATTAATATCTTACTGACCCAAACTTTTGAATGGGAAAGTATATTTAAATATACCATCCCATTCAACATTTTGATTGTATTTATTTTATATATATAATTTTCTATATTATTTTATACAATTATATAGTTTTTCAAAATAAATTTAATTATATAAATCACAAATGATAAACGTACAAAATTGCTAAAATTATATTTTGTACAATAACCCAATCAACAGTATATACAGTATACACATGTATATTATTTGCCCAGCATTTTGAAATGTTGGCCCAAGACTGCTTTGAGAAATACTAAGAACTTTAGTAACTGATTGTTTGATTGTTTGTTGTTTTACCTCAGCATAGACTCTGCTCTCGATGGCCCAGCCATTTATGGGTATGTCAGACTGTTTTTGCTGGAGTTTGTAGCCCTTTGCGATGCGGATCATCTGCTGCACCAGATCCAGTCCTGTGATACACTCAGTGATAGGATGCTCCACCTGAGAGAGAAAAAACAAACTCACTAACATCATATGACATGAGCAACTGTCTACAAACGTAACTTTAAATGCTAAAAATAGCAAGTAGCAAAAATTGGAATCTATCATCAGAATTAAAAGGCTACCATTTACCTCCCACCAAACACACTCAAACACAACATAGGTGTTTAAGAGAATCTTGCTAACTGGACAGCACCGCTAACAACTAGTCACTAACTATTAAACTAAATATTAAATCCTTTTCCTGCCCAAGCAACCCTTCCTCATTCTGCGTGTTTTCCTCTGGAGGTCCACACTAATGAGCTTTATAGACACTTTGATGTCTTGTGGCTCTGGGTTCAAGTCAGGTGGCAAGTGAAAGGATGATGAAGATCGACGTACTAACTAACAACAGAGTGTATGTGCTCGGACACTTTCAGCAGTGGTGCTCATGCACGGACATGAGTTCAAGTCATCTCCCCAAGCAGTCATCCTCTGTTGTGTTCTTCTTTACGTGTCATGTAATCAGTTTGAGATCATCTAATTGTGATCATTGATGTTGCATTAATTAGGTTAGGTCTGCATGTATGTTCTTTAAACACATGATGTCATCACACATTAAATCAGTAGTTCCCAACTAGGGCCCACTCCCTTACAAGGAGACTGCAGGATCAATTATATATAAAATTGAATACAATTATTATTGTTATTATTATTATAGTCGTGGCCTAATGGTAAGAGAGCTTGACTCCTAACCCTAGGGTTGTGTTTTCGAGTCTCCGGGGGAGGCGGGGCAATACCACAACTTAGGTGCCCTTGAGCAAGGCATCGAACCCCCAATTGCTCCCCGGGTGCCGCAGGATAAATGGCTGCCCACAGCTCCGGGTGTGTGTTCACGGTGTGTGTGTGCACTTTGGATGGGTTAAATGCAGAGCACGAATTCCGAGTATGGGTCACCATACTTGGCTGTATGTCACATCACTCATAATCTAACTACAATCTAAATTATTACAAAAACCAAGATGTAAACTATACTTCTTTCTATCATTTTTTGTTTTTATGCAGATCTTTGAACTTTAATTATATTTTCATACATCTGTATGTGTTATTTTATCATTGAGATACTATCATAGTTTTAATTAATACTTCGTTAAAACTAAATTAAAATGAGAAAAGTTGCCTTGGAAACCAGCTGACTGAAAAGTTTTTATAATTTATTTCAGTTAACATTCATTTTATTTCAAATACTTTATTCAGTAATTTTCTGTTTACTTTTATAACCCTGATCTGTACTCCCAGTTTCTGTTGATAAAAAAAAGCCTGATCAACCAGTTTTGTCATAATTACATTGGGGGCCTTGATATTTAATGACAGCATGAGCACAATTCTTAATTATGGAAGACTTTCTACAAAGAGTTTCTGGATCTTATAACTGCCAAAATAAGGGGTTTGTTTACTTTTTTCCTCATTTTAAGAGTTTTTTTCTGTGTGTTCTTTCAGTGTCAGAGTTGTTAATGTACTTAAACCTAATATATAATTGACCTTCATTTTTAATTTAATTCTACCTGAAATGCAAGTGTATGATTGCATGAATAAAAACTCTCTTAAGGAGAGTCTAAGAGTACAGTTTTCTAATGGTCAGAGCAGACAACGCTGTTAACAGTTCTCATGAAGGCTGTCTGCCTTGTCGTTTATGAGCAGCTCAAACAAATTGCACAGCAAATGTAAGGCTACAGTACAAAAGTGTTAAATATGTTAAAGATCCCTCTCTCTCTCTTTCACAATCACATTATTAATTCCATAAACAAAGAAAAATTGATATTAAAGGGGGGTACAATGGTGTTTTGTGTATTCAGAGCTGTTCACAGTGTTAAAGAGATGGTTCTCTTACGAGAGCTCTCTCGTACTGCGTCTTAGCTAAGACGCTACGGGAAAAGTCTCTTTTCACGAAATACTGAAGCAAAAAATTATCCTTAATTTTGTATTTTTGTAAAGCGCATTTGCAGCATTACACAGCCATAGGCGAGACGGCTCGTCCGCTCATTGGCTTGTTCTGCGGCAAATGCACAGCCTATCGAGCGCGGGCTGATGCAACATCAGACCAATAAGGGCGCTTCGCGCCCTTCTTGTCACTTCCTGCCGAAACGGGTGTGGCCCAACCTATAAAAGGAGCTCGAAAAGGCTGACTCACCTGATTTTTCATCTCTTCAGCGAAGCTCACGCATCGCTGGATCACGAAGGAAGCAAGCGCCGTCTGAGAAGCATATCAGCGGGATGAGCCATTCTGAAGCTGCTGGCCTTCGCCACCTTCCACTGCCGTTCCTGCTGCGCTGTCCGGCGCCTATATCCTTTCAATTCTGTTATATCCAACTGTTCTTTTTGTGTGTGTGTGTGTGTGTGTTCGCCTTGCGACACACACTCGTAAAAGAGCTTGCGTCTTTTTTAAGATGCCTTCCTGCTGCTCGTCAGAGCCCCACTCAGCGAAGGAGACCGGTACGTCATCTGTGTCTCCTGCCTGGGTGAAGATCATCCAGCGCTCGCGCTCGCTGACGGCGGATGCCCTCACTGCGAGCTGTTGCCATGGTGACTGAGGACTCGCCTGGCCTTTTTCTCTGATCCTGCATTCTCCGCTGCGCTGAGGCACCGTGAAAGGGCCGCGTCGGGGGAAGAGGACACGCGCTCTCTGCTAGCTTCAGGCAGTGAGGGCTGGGCGAGCTCCGAGGATCTTGCGCCTTCTGCTCAGAAGCCCAGCAGACGAGCTGACATCGAGAAGGAGCCGGGGCGAGTCTCGGCCGCGATTGGTCTGCACCAGCGCCCCCCCTCTCGTTCCCGGCTGGATGGTATTTTCCTTTCGGATGAGCGTACTTCTCAAAGCCCGCCTCATTTCTTCCTGAGCTTCACGAAGAGGTGGCGAAGGCTTGGAACGCTCCATATTCAGCGCGAACTCGTTCGTCTGTCTCACTAGCATTCTCCACACTGGATGATGCTAAAAACAGGAACTACCAGTCACTTCCGCCGGTGGAACAGGCGATAGCGACGCACCTTTGTCTGCCCTCTGCTGGACGGCGGCAAAATCGGTGTTGCCATCTAAAGCCTGCTGTGTGACGCTGCATCTGCACTACTCACGATGGCTGCTTCATCGAAGCGCAGGTGTACGAGTTCCGCTGTGGCCGAGCTCTCACCCTGTTTCAGTTCCAGGAATTGTGACTGTCTCAGCGTTTTCTGCAACGCGCAAGCCTGCACAGTTGCCCGCTTGCCTGCACACAAAAGCCGTTATCACAACAGCTTCAGCAACGCAGCTCGAGACCCCCGTTCTCGCTCTACCGGCCGTCGCCCCGCGCCGCGGGGACCGCGGCAGAGGATTACGGTGAGGCCGGGAGCCCCGAAGCCATCCTAGGAAAGCCATCTATGCCTGCTGCATGACGCTGCATCTGCACTACACACGATGGCTGCTTCATCGAAGTGCCGGTGTACGAGTTCCGCTGTGGCCGGGCTCTCACCTAAGCGCGCCGCTGTTTCAGTTCCAGGGATTGTGACTGTTTCAGCGTCTTTTGCAATGCGCAAGCCTGTACGGTTGCCCGCTTGCCTGCACACAAAAACCGTTATCACGGCTACCCAGATATTTCCCAAAAAAGGTGTAATTTCTGGTGTCCCGGCCACGGCCGATGGTGCTATAAATGTAGTGACGATGCCCACTGGTCAGTGCCCATCTCCACATATAAGCACAGCCCTTCACACAGGGCTCGCGCCCATAAAAGCGACTCAAGTCGATCACGCGCACTACATAGTAAACGTGCCCACTCCTCAGTGCCCACATACATTATGTCACACACGGCGCGTGGTTTCTGTAAAAGCGAAACCCATGCACGTACGCTCTGCCCAGGCAGACAGCGAGTCGAAAGTGGTAAATGTGCACGCTTGCAGCCCACAGTTACTCCCGAGTCCAACGGGACCCGCTCAGCCCTCCCCCAATCGGTTAAGCACCGGGATGGGGTCAAGGACGAGCGATCTGCCCACTGTGATCAGCGCGCTCCCCGCCTCAAATGCCACAGGCGTAACGCCCATGGTGCAGCGCACTCAAGCGCCGACGTTGCCCAGTCAACAGAGCGCGCTTCGCATCCAGCCTTTAGCCATTCATGCAGATGCATGGTCAGCGCTTCCAGGGGTTTCGGATTGGGTGCTAGGCATTATAAAGAGAGGCTACTGGCTACAGTTTTTTTCGACGCCCTCCGCGCTTTTTAGCGCGCGTCGAAACTACGGTCTAAACAGAAGTAGCACACATACTTCGGGCCGAAATATCAAAACTGTTGAGCAAAGGGGCTGTAGAGCCTGTGTCTCGAGCTCAAAGCGAGGGGGGGCTGTACAGCAGATACTTTCTGGTGCCCAAGGGAGACGGGGGTCTCAGGCCCATACTGGATCTAATACAGCTGAACAAGGCATTGATGAAACGCAGTTTCAGAATGCTTACGACCAGGAAGCTCCTCGCGCAGATTCGCAGAGGGGACTGGTTCATGTCAATAGATCTGAAGGACGCGTTTTTTTAAATACAGATAGCGTCAAACCACAGGCGATATTTGAGATTCGCCTTCGAGGGCCAGGCATACCAGTTTACAGTCCTGCCGTTCGGCTTGTCCGGGCTCCTCGTACGTTTACGAGGTGCATGGAAGCAGCGCTCGCTCCTCTTAGACTCAGAGGTGTGCGAGTGCTGAATTATTTGGACGACTGGCTGATTCTGGCTCGATCACGAGCGGAGCTCGTGGAGCACAGGGCCGTTTTACTCGATCACCTCGAGAAGCTCGGTCTCAGTGTCAATTGGGCGAAGAGTTCGCTGAACCCCAGTCAGACGATTCTGTTTTTGGGTATAGTTCTGAACTCGTGTTCCATGACACCACAGCGCGCGTTGGGCATTCAGCGCGCAGCGAGTTCTTTCCGCTGCGGCGCGACCATTTCGCTCAAACACTGTCAGAAGGTGCTGGGCCTCATGGCCTCAGCATCTCCGGTTCTGCAGCTGGGCCTGCTCCGCATGCGCCCCCTGCAGCTCTGGCTGAAGGCGCGGGTGCCGCGCAGAGCATGGGTGTCTGGCCGACTGCGTCTCAAGGTCAATCAGAGCTGTGTCACAGCCCTGAAACCCTGGACAGCAAACGGCTGGTACCAAGAAGATGGTGTCGACGGATGCCTCCACTTTGGGATGGGAAGCGCTGCTTGAGGGCAGACCGTCCTTTGGCCTGTGGTCAGAACGGGAAAAGCTCCATCATATCAACTGTCTGGAAATGCTGGCAGTGGAGAATGCGCTGATGCGCTTTTGTCCCCAAATCAAGGACCATTACGTCTTAGTCCGTTCGGACAACATGTCTGTGGTGTCCTACATAAATCGCCAGGGCGGTCTCGGGTCCCGAAACCTGTACAGGCTGGCGGAACGCCTCCTGGTTTGGGCTCAGCGCCACGTGCGTTTGCTGAGGGCAGTGCATGTGCCTGGGCTACAGAATCTGGGTCCAGACAGGCTGTCCAGAGGCAATGTTCCTACGGGCGAATGGTCTCTACACCCACAAACAGTCTGGCTGTTGTGGGAGAGATTTGGCAGGGCGGAGGTGGACCTCTTCGCGTCCCACGAAAAC
Organism: Carassius carassius; assembly: GCF_963082965.1. NCBI lineage: Eukaryota > Metazoa > Chordata > Actinopteri > Cypriniformes > Cyprinidae > Carassius > Carassius carassius. Next base: position 22,112,872 of record NC_081760.1, on the reverse strand, counting down.
GCTCACTGCCCCGCGTTCTTTTCCAAGAACGAAAGCGCGCTGTCACGGAAATGGCCGTGCTGCCCGCTTTATGCTTTCCCTCTCGTCTCCCTCCTTCCGCAGGTGATAGAACGGGTGAGAGAAACGAGATGTTCAATACTGCTTGTAGCACCTCTTTGGAAGAACCAACCATGGTTCCCAGATTTGATGCAGTTAGCAGATGTCGCCCCGTCGCCAGTACCGTTGAGGAGGGACCTCATCTCGCAGGCCAGGGGCTCGATTTGGCACCCTCAACCGGAGTTGTGGTCCCTCCATGTGTGGGCGCTCAACGGTTACCCGCTGATCTCGCAGTGGGAGTGCTAAATACCATCACTCAGGCTAGAGCTCCGTCGACACGACGTCTGTATGCCTTGAAGTGGTCGGTGTTCTCCATCTGGTGCACAGCTCGAGGATGTTCACCCCTTAGTTGTGAGGTGACGGAGGTTCTCTCCTTCCTACAGGAGTTGTTGGATAAGGGCAGAGCCCCATCCACGCTCAAAGTTTATGTGGCGGCCATCGCAGCGTTTTCTGAAACAGCGCTCTGTCAGTCAATAGGAAGGAATGATTTGGTCATCCGGTTCCTTAGAGGAGCTAGGAGGCTGAATCCTCCCAGACCTCCATCAGTCCCTATGTGGGACCTCGCGGCGGTTTTGGAGGCCATGAAGGGTCCCCCCTTTTGAGCCTATCCAATCAGCTAGCCTTCAGCATCTGTCGTTCAAGACAGTATTCTTGTTGGCTCTCGCTTCAGTGAAGGGTGTGGGTGATCTGCAGTCGTGAGCCAGTCGTGCTTGGAGTTTGGGCCTAATGACTCAAAGGTCATACTCAAACCTAGGCACGGTTATGTGCCGAAATCCCTCAACATGCCGTTTCGGGCTCAGGTTATTGCCCTGTCTGCCCTGCTGGTGTCAGGAGAGGATGGAGACTCGAGTCTTCTTTGCCCTGTCAGGGTTTTAAGAGCTTATGTGTCTCGCTCTGCTGCCTTTCGACAGACTGAGCAGCTGTTTGTCTCGTCCGGTGGACATTCCAAGGGAATGGCTGTTTCGAGACAGACTCTATCCAGATGGATAGTTGACGCTATAGCGTTAGCTTACGCTTACAGGGGCCTTCAGTGCCCGCTGGGCGTTAGAGCACACTCCACAAGGGGCGTCGCCTCGTCGTGGGCGTGGTCTACTGGGATCTCCTTGCAGGATACATGTATGGCGGCAGGTTGGGCCTTGCCGTCTACATTTATCAGGTTCTATAACCTGGAGGTTCCCGCCTTGCAAGCAAGGCTGCTGTCGGTATAGTCGAATCAGAGCCCTGAAGGGAACTCGGAGTTCGTGAGCGTTATGCGCTGCCGACTGTTATATGGGCAGTATTGCGTAAGACCCGCATTGCCACATTGGTCAGACTTTGCCTCGGCTGTGTGATGTCATATTGCCGCATCTACGGATGCTGCTAGATATGGGATATTGGACGAAGCGCCCTTATTGGTCTGATGTTGCATCAGCCTGCGCTCGATAGGCTGTGCAGTTGCCGCAGAACAAGCCAATGAGCGAACGAGCCATCTCGCCTATGGCTGTGTACTGCTGCAAATACGCTTTACAAAAATACAAAATTAAGGATAATTTTTTGCTTCAGTATTTCGTGAAAAGAGACTTTTCCCGTAGCGTCAAAGTCAAAGTCAAAGTAGCCTTTATTTATATAGCGTTTTAAACAAAATACATTGCGTCAAAGCAACTGAACAACATTCATTAGGAAAACCGTGTCAATAATGCAAAAATGATAGTTAAAGGCAGTTCATCATTGGATTCAGTTATGTCATCTCTGTTCAGTTAAATAGTGTCTGTGCATTTATTTGCAATCAAGTCAACGATATCGCTGTAGATGACGTGTCCCCAACTAAGCAAGCCAGAGGCGACAGCGGCAAGGAACCGAAACTCCATCGGTGACAGAATGGAGAAAAAAACCTTGGGAGAAACCAGGCTCAGTTGGGGGGCCAGTTCTCCTCTGACCAGACGAAACCAGTAGTTCAATTCCAGGCTGCAGCAAAGTCAGATTGTGCAGAAGAATCATCTGTTTCCTGTAGTCTTGTCCTGGTGCTCCTCTGAGACAAGGTCTTTACAGGGGATCTGTATCTGGGGCTCTAGTTGTCCTGGTCTCCGCTGTCTCTCAGGGCAGTAGAGGTCCTTTCTAGGTGCTGATCCACCATCTGGTCTGGATACGTACTGGATCCGGGTGACTGCAGTGACCCTCTGATCCGGATACAGACTAGATCTGGTGGCCACGGTGACCTCGGAACAAGAGAGAAACAGACAAATATTAGCATAGATGCCATTCTTCTAATGATGTAGCAAGTACATATGGTGTTATGGGAAGTGTTTCCGGTTCCGGTTTACCTAATTAATGCAGCCTAAAAATCCTTTAACGGATTTGGATAATAAAAGCATATTAGTATGTTATGTGTATGCCAGGTTAAAGAGATGGGTCTTTAATCTAGATTTAAACTGCAAGAGTGTGTCTGCCTCCCGAACAATGTTAGGTAGGTTATTCCAGAGTTTGGGCGCCAAATAGGAAAAGGATCTGCCGCCTGCAGTTGATTTTGATATTCTAGGTATTATCAAATTGAGTTTTGAGAACGTAGCGGACGTAGAGGATTATAATGTAAAAGGAGCTCATTCAAATACTGAGGTGCTAAACCATTCAGGGCTTTATAAGTAATAAGCAATATTTTAAAATCTATGCGATGCTTGATAGGGAGCCAGTGCAGTGTTGACAGGACCGGGCTAATATGGTCATACTTCCTGGTTCTAGTAAGAACTCTTGCTGCTGCATTTTGGACTAGCTGTAGTTTGTTTACTAAGCGTGCAGAACAACCACCCAATAAAGCATTACAATAATCTAACCTTGAGGTCATAAATGCATGGATTAACATTTCTGCATTTGACATTGAGAGCATAGGCCGTAATTTAGATATATTTTTGAGATGGAATTGCTATCTTGAATACAAATGCTAGAAACGTGGCTTTCTAAGGAAAGATTGCAATCAAATAGCACACCTAGGTTCCTAACTGATGACGAAGAATTGACAGAGCAACCATCAAGTCTTAGACAGTGTTCTAGGTTATTACAAGCAGAGTTTTTAGGTCCTATAATTAACACCTCTGTTTTTTCAGAATTTAGCAGTAAGAAATTACTCGTCATCCAGTTTTTTATATCGACTATGCAATCCATTAGTTTTTCAAATTGGTGTGTTTCACCGGGCTGCGAAGAAATATAGAGCTGAGTATCATCAGCATAACAGTGAAAGCTAACACCATGTTTCCTGATGATATCTCCTAAGGGTAACATATAAAGCGTGAAGAGTAGCGGCCCTAGTACTGAGCCTTGAGGTACTCCATACTGCACTTGTGATCGATAGGATACATCTTCATTCACTGCTACGAACTGATGGCGGTCATATAAGTACGATTTAAACCATGCTAATGCACTTCCACTGATGCCAACAAAGTGTTCAAGTCTATGCAAAAGAATGTTGTGGTCAATTGTGTCAAACGCAGCACTAAGATCCAATAAAACTAATAGAGAGATACACCCACGATCAGATGATAAGAGCAGATCATTTGTAACTCTAAGGAGAGCAGTCTCAGTACTATGATACGGTCTAAATCCTGACTGGAAATCCTCACATATACCATTTTTCTCTAAGAAGGAATATAATTGTGTGGATACCACCTTTTCTAGTATCTTGGACAGAAAAGGGAGATTCGAGCTTGGTCTATAATTAACTAGTTCTTTGGGGTCAAGTTGTGGTTTTTTGATGAGAGGCTTAATAACAGCCAGTTTGAAGGTTTTGGGGACATATCCTAATGATAATGAGGAATTAATAATAGTCAGAAGAGGATCTATGACTTCTGGAAGCACCTCTTTTAGGAGCTTAGATGGTATAGGGTCTAACATACATGTTGTTGGTTTAGATGATTTAACAAGTTTATACAATTCTTCCTCTCCTATGGTAGAGAGTGAGTGGAACTGTTCCTCAGGGGGTCTATAGTGCACTGTCTGATGTGATACTGTAGTTGACGGCTGAATGGTTGCAATTTTATCTCTAATAGTATCGATTATTACTGCTGTGGTGTTGGGAAATGTCAACACTTGTTGAGGCTTTATTTTACGTTAATTTAGCCACTTTATTGAATAAATACCTGGGGTTATGTTTGTTTTCTTCTAAAAGAGAAGAAAAGCAATCGGATCTAGCAGTTTTTAATGCTTTTCTGTAGGATATGTTACTTTCCCGCCAAGCAATACGAAATACCTCTAGTTTTGTTTTCCTCCAGCTGCGCTCCATTTTTCGGGCTGCTCTCTTTAGGGTGCGAGTATGCTCATTATACCATGGTGTCAAACTGTTTTCCTTAACCTTCCTTAAGCGTAAAGGAGCAACTTTATTTAAAGTGCTAAAAAAAAGAGAGAGTCCATAGTTTCTGTTACATCATCAAGTTGTTCTGAGGTTTTGGATATGCTAAGGAATTTGGATACATCAGGAAGATAACTTAAAAAGCAGTCTTTTGTGTTAGAAGTGATGGTTCTTCCATACTTGTAACAAGAAGTAGAATTTACAATTTTGGCTATATGAATTTTGCAAAGAACTAAATAATGATCTGAGATATCATCACTTGGCTGAATAATTTCAACACCATCAACATCAATTCCATGTGACAGTATTAAATCTAGAGTATGATTTCGACAATGAGTAGGTCCTGAAACGTGTTGTCTAACACCAATAGAGTTCAGAATGTCTATAAATGCTGATCCCAATGCTTTGTTTTCTTTATCAACATGGATATTAAAATCACCAACTATTAAAACTTTATCTGCAGCCAGAACTAACTCGGATGTAAAATCACCAAACTCTTTAATAAAGTCTGTATGGTGCCCTGGTGGCCTGTATACAGTAGCCAGTACAAACATAACAGGGGATTTATCATTAACATTTGTTTCTCTGGATAATGTTATATGAAGCACCATTACTTCAAACGAGTTATACTTGTAGCCTGCACTCTGAGAAATCCTGAAAACGTTGTTATAAATTGAAGCAACACCTCCACCTTTGCCTTTTAGACGTGGCTCATGTTTATAACAGTAATCTTGGGGGGTGGACTCATTTAAAATAATGTAATCATCAGGTTTTAGCCAGGTTTCTGTCAAACAGAGTACATCTATATTATGATCAGTGATCATATTATTTACAAAAAGTGTTTTCGTAGAAAGGGATCTGATATTCAATAAGCCAAGCTTTATCATTTGTTTATCCATATTGCTTCTGTTTTTTATTTGTTGAACCTCAATTAAATTGTTAATCTTAACTTGGTTTGGACGTTTTTTGTTTTTTCTAGTTCGGGGAACAGACACAGTCTCTATAGTGTGATATCTAGGTGAAAAAGTCTCTATGTGCTGAGAATTAACTGACCTCTGTGACGGGAGGCAGCTAGCAGACGGTCGGTTTAGCCAGTCTGTCTGCTTCCTGACCTGGGCCCCAGTTAGTCAAGTATAAACACTAAGACTATTTGCCATATTTCTAGAGAGAAGAGTGGCGCCACCCCAGGAGGGATGAAGACCATCTCTTTTAAACAGGTCAGGTCTGCCCCAAAAGCTCGTCCAATTGTCTATGAAACCTATGTTATTCTGTGGGCACCACTTAGACATCCAGCCATTGAGTGATGACAATCTGCTATGCATCTCATCACCACGGTAAGCAGGGAGGGGACCAGAGCATATTACAGTGTCTGACATCGTGCTTGCAAGTTCACACACCTCTTTAATGTTACTTTTAGTGATCTCCGACTGGCGAAGTCGAACATCATTAGCGCCGGCATGAATAACAATCTTACTGTATTTACGCCTCACCGTCACCCAGTTGCCCTGCTGCAAGGGCTCTGTTGCCGGAACCGAACAATGTACAGGAATCCCTGAGCTAGACGCATCCAAAGCCGTATCTAGAGCCCTAACATTCTTACTGTCCTCAATTAAAGTTTGGATGCGTGTCTCTAATTCTGAAATCTTCTCTGTCAACCTAACTATTTCCCTGCATTTATCACATGTGAATCCCTCATCAGCGACAGAGATAGATAAACTGTACATGTGGCAAGAGGTGCAAGTAACAATGACGGGAGAAGCCATTACTCACCGTGCTTGATGAAATATTCTTACTGCGGTTGTTTGATGAACTTGTGAAAAACTGGAGCGAGGGAGAGGAGAAAAGAAAACAGCGATAGGTTCGAATGAAAACGCTAATGACAAGCTAACGAGTGCTAACGCTTTGCAGGTGTACTGCACTCACGGATATAAAATAAAAGTGAACGATCAAAGTTAATCTGATAAGGAAAAGCATGCCCCCGCACATGTTGGCCAGAGGAGAGTGAGACTGCGCACATCAACGTGCTTCAAAATCGTCGGCAGCGCTGCATAGGATTTGTTCGAGAATGCCTCCAAATAAGTGCATTTTTGGATGTGAGGGAAAGTTTACTGTGTTCAGCTTCCCAAAGAACCCAGCGTTACACGAACAGAGGATGCAGTTTGTTTTTCCGGGGCAGCAACGGAGTGTATCACGTGCATTTGTGTGTTCTGGTCATTTGAGTGATGAATGTTTTATAAACAAGGCTCAAGTCGACGCTGGATTTGCAACATCATTTGCTATTAAAACATGGAGCCGTCCCTGTGATAAAACACCCCATTCATGTAAGTACAATTGCATCAGATTTCTGTATTTTGTTGGAAATCAGCACATAAGTGAATATATGTTAATGGAAACAACACGAAACATCAGTGTTATAGCTCCGCTCATGGCACGCCTCCAGGAGCTTGGCTTTTTCCGGAAAGAATCAAAAAGCTGTATTTTTCTTTTATAAATATGATAAAACTAAAGACTTTTTGGGTATATGAAGGATGCAGCACTACTCTATAAGTACTCAAGATTAACATGAGATTAGGTGAAACTGTGTATGTTATGTACCCTTTTACGGTTCATCAATAGCAGTGATTCTCAGCCCTGACTTTAACACAATATACAAAAGGCTATAATATGATTAACTGCTTGTGGCTTTCATCATTTCAAAAACATATTTCAACAGAGCAAAAAGGGTGTGTTTTAAACATAATCATGTTTGATACATACAAACCTGTAGACGGGTGTTCATCTCCAAGAAGTAGAAGTTCTTTTTGGAGTCAACAAGAAACTCCACAGTGCCAGCTGAGGAGTATTTCACTGCTTTTGCCAGAGATACGGCCTGCTCTCCCATCGCTCTCCGGGTGTCTGGGTCCAGAAAGGTGCTAACCAGGCATATGAAGTCAAACATAGCAATGTAGGTATTTGCACAAGTCTGGAAGTCTACTGTATCCACACAGCTCTCAACGGAATTCACTTTTCTATTTCTAGTTCTCTAAAAAATTATGCCGATATGTCTTGCCGATAAAAGGAGTAACTCACATGTGCTCAGGGTGTGCTAGTGATTAGATCATGTCTAATAGTGCGATTAGATCACGATTTAACAAATTATGAGCTCTAAAAGATTGCAAAATAAAATGTTAAGGTTACTACTGCATCTTTCTGGGGAAAAAAATGAACTGATGAATATATCGTTTATATATAGTTATTTTCAAATCTTCAATGTACAGTCGTGGCCAAAAGTTTAGAGAATTACATAAATATTCGTTTTCAAAAAGTTTGCTGCTAAACTGCTTTTAGATCTTTGTTTCAGTCGTTTCTGTGATGTACTGAAATATAATTACAAGCACTTCTTACGTTTCAAAGGCTTTTATCGACAATTACATGACATTTATGCAAAGAGTCAGTATTTGCAGTGTTGGCCCTTCTTTTTCAGGACCTCTGCAATTCGACTGGGCATGCTCTCAATCAACTTCTGGGCCAAATCCTGACTGATAGCAACCCATTCTTTCATAATCACTTCTTGGAGTTTGTCAGAATTAGTGGGTTTTTGTTTGTCCACCCGCCTCTTGAGGATTGACCACAAGTTCTCAATGGGATTAAGATCCAAAGCCGCAACCCCACACATGAATGGTGTCAGGATGCTTTACTGTTGGCATGACACAGGACTGATGGTAGCGCTCACCTTTTCTTCCCCGGATAAGCCTTTTTCCAGATGCCCCAAACAATCGGAAAGGGGCTTCATCTGAGAATATGACTTTGCCCCAGTCCTCAGCAGTCCATTCACTATACTTTCTGCAGAAGATCAATCTGTCCCTGATGTTTTTTTTGGAGAGAAGTGGCTTCTTTGCTGCCCTTCTTGACACCAGGCCTTCTTCCAAAAGTCTTGGCCTCACTGTGCGTGCAGATGCGCTCACACCTGCCTGCTGCCATTCCTGAGCAAGCTCTGCACTGGTGGCACTCCGATCCCGCAGCTGAATCCTCTTAAGGAGACGATCCTGGCGCTTGCTGGACTTTCTTGGACGCCCTGAAGCCTTCTTTACAAGAATTGAACCTCTTTCCTTGAAGTTCTTGATGATCTTATAAATTGTTGATTTAGGTGCAATCTTAGTAGCCACAATATCCTTGCCTGTGAAGCCATTTTTATGCAACGCAGTGATGGCTGCACGCGTTTCTTTGCAGGTCACCATGGTTAACAATGGAAGAACAATGATTTCAAGCATCACCCTCCTTTTAACATGTCAAGTCTGCCATTCTAACCTAATCAGCCTGACATGATGATCTCCAGCCTTGTGCTCGTCAACATTCTCACCTGAGTTAACAAGACGATTACTGAAATGATCTCAGCAGGTCCTTTAATGACAGCAATGAAATGCAGTGGGAAGGTTTTTTTGGGATTAAGTTCATTTTCATGGCAAAGAAGGACTATGCAATTCATCTGATCACTATTCATAACATTCTGGAGTATATGCAAATTGCTATTATAAAAACTTAAGCAGCAACTTTTCCCATTTCCAATATTTATGTAATTCTCAAAACTTTTGGCCACGACTGTACTGTCATTATAAAATAACTTTATTATGGTTTATTTAATTCTAACATAAAAGTTATAGTTAAAAACTAACCAAAACTAAAAATAATTATATACCTGTACTGGCATCGGCTATCGGCCAAACATAGTTGAAAACTATCAACATATCGGCAAAATTCCAATAACTTGCATCCCTAAATTAAATTAATTAAATTAAATAATTTAATAAATTTTAATGCAACACAGTGTAGTCATATGTGTATATCATATTTTTCCCCATTCTTCCACAATGACTCTCTCGCACATAACTTGGTGCATCAAAACAACTCTCAGGTTGGCTACAGTTATTAAAAAAAAAAAGAAAAAAAGATAAAAAAAAACTGCTTAAACCTGGGTGCCTCCTCCACCACTTTCTGGTTTCTCCTCTGGATTGAGCACTCTCTCTCATTCAACCACAGAGCATTGCCATGTTTGTCCGCCAACACCTGCAACAACAGCAGAAATCATTAGCAAAAATATCTAAAAATGTTGCCACTCAAACAAAAATAAATATTCCATGTCACTGTAGACAATCTCTGCTGTAGAGAAAGATGCAGATACGGTAAAAAAGTCACATTGAAAATTTAGAAAGAACACAAATTTGATGGTTCAAAATCCAGACTCTTTCAAAAACAACTCCACAACAGAGTAAACTATGTAATTTGTCATGCATCTAGATTTATAATCTAGAATTGAATCACATTTACAGGTTTGTAACATTAACAAGCATTTACCCAAAGTGACTTACTTAGCAGAGAAGGTATACATTACCCATTTATGAGTTCTCTGGGAACTGAACACACAACCTTAGTGATGCTAGTGCACTGCTTTACTGTATTAGCTCCGGGAATGTTATTGAATCTAGAAGCTTTATTTACAATTAGCTGATCAGAATGTGCAACCTGAAGTTAAGCTGCTTACTCAAGGGCACAATGACAAGTAAAAAAAAAACTGAGGATAGATCCAAAAACCTGCTAGTTACTAGCCCTTCACCCTAACCACTACACCAATTACAACTAACTTCCTCCTACCTAGAAGGTAATCTAAAGCCGAGTTCAGACGATTTTTCGATTTCTCAAAACCTGTCGGCGAGCCAAAACTGGGCTAAAATCATTCAGTCTGAATTTGGCTTAAGTGTATGGTGGCAATTGTCCAGTAAATACCTGAATCTCAATATGTCTGGGGTTATCTATGAACTTCTCAATCAGCAGACGGTCATCTCCAAAACTAGATGCTGCCTCCTGGGAGGAAAAACGAAAGCCTTCCCTGAAACAAAATATCAAAACTTCATAAGACTTCATCGCTTTATAATAATAATAATGTTACAAAAAGATTATGATTATTCATATTTGATTATATAATCAACCACTTGTTTGTTATTAACTTCTGTTTATAGTTAGTGATAAGGTTTTTTATTATTAACTTCCATTAACTCCCATTCATGTCTAGTTACAGAGAAATGAGAGAACAACTGACTGTGAACTAACAGATCTTACTTGAATTAGCTAAACTGCCTGGATCTGGGTTGGGTATACATTGTAGGGGAACTTGACATTTGTGGCAAGAGGCTTACTCTTCAGTAAATAAGCATCTAATTTGACTGAGGACTGACTCTCACTATCTGTCTGTCTGTCTGTCTGTCTGTCTCAGTCTCCACTGAATTGCTTGAGTGACTGCTTTGCCTCTCAAGATAAATCCAATTAAAGCTTAAACAAAAGCCTGGCTTCACCTTATGGCAATAAAAGACAAAAAAAATTACAGCAGCATATTCCACTGATGTTTTTATTAATATTCTCAAAAACACAGGAAGTTAAGGAGGGAGGGAAGCAAGAGAGAGAGAGACACACAGAGAGAATCTGAAGGCTCGATGTGTATATGTACAGTCTCTCTCATAGTTCACTACATTAATACATGGATGAGCAAATTAAAAACAATAAAGGTTACAATCTGGTCTAGGGGTAGGCGATATCTCGATATTTAAAATATATCGAGATATTTTTTAAACACGATATGGATTTTGACATATCGTATATATCGATATATTGTTTATATTTAATTCTGATTCCGCCTCTTTGCTTGTTTGTCTTCTCTGTGCTGTGCTCGCCCCCCCGCCTCCTTGATTTTGTTCCCCCTCGCGTGTTGTCTCATAAACATGGCGGTGTCCACAACCAGATCAGAGCCTGCAGAACTAGTATAAAAAAAAAAGACAACTGGCTCCATTATATGGAGATACATCGGTTTTAATACGTCGGACGAACAGCAGGCAGATGTCTACTTTAGGGCCCTATGATTTCCGCGATGCAGAAAACACGGACGGAATCGCGGAATCCAGTCATAAAAACGGAATTTACAGTTTAACGTGGAATGTCACGGAATTTGTCAAATTTTAAATGAATTAATCAAAAGTAGGTCATTGCACTCACATCAAATCGCGATATGGACTAATATCTGTAAATATTAAGCCGGAAAAGTCTATTTAAATATGAATCCTGCATGTTCTGCTTGTCTGTGTTAATGAATGGCGCAGAAGCGCGTCTTCATTCATTAAACACACGGAAGCGCGTGACGCTCCGGTGATTTCAGCTTCTGTCGACTCACTAAATGAGGATGTGAACATATGAACAACATCTCCAGAACTGCACTGAGAGTAACTCCATGAGCATCTGACCTGACACAGAACTGTTAAGGTAAACCTGTCAAAATAAAAGTATTTGCCAGAAATCTATCTATTACTAGTTCAGCAGAATGTTCATAGCCTACTACTACTACTATTAAAATGAAACTAATATAATTTAAGGAATAATCACACAACATTTCTTCCATGTATTATTTAGTATAGTAAATCCCTTTTGTTTACCAAAAAATAAAGTTTGCTTAATTTTCAATTACAACCCGAATTCCGGAAAAGTTGGGACGTTTTTTTAAATTTGAATAAAATGAAAACTAAAAGACTTTCAAATCACATGAGCCAATATTTTATTCACAATAGAACATAGATAACATAGCAAATGTTTAAACTGAGAAAGTTTACAATTTTATGCACAAAATGAGCTCATTTCTATTTTGATTTCTGCTACAGGTCTCAAAATAGTTGGGACGGGGCATGTTTACCATGGTGTAGCATCTCCTTTTCTTTTCAAAACAGTTTGAAGACGTCTGGGCATTGAGGCTATGAGTTGCTGGAGTTTTGCTGTTGGAATTTGGTCCCATTCTTGCCTTATATAGATTTCCAGCTGCTGAAGATTTCGTGGTCGTCTTTGACGTATTTTTCGTTTAATGATGCGCCAAATGTTCTCTATAGGTGAAAGATCTGGACTGCAGGCAGGCCAGGTTAGCACCCGGACTCTTCTACGACGAAGCCATGCTGTTGTTATAGCTGCAGTATGTGGTTTTGCATTGTCCTGCTGAAATAAACAAGGCCTTCCCTGAAATAGACGTTGTTTGGAGGGAAGCATATGTTGCTCTAAAACCTTTATATACCTTTCAGCATTCACAGAGCCTTCCAAAACATGCAAGCTGCCCATACCGTATGCACTTATGCACCCCCATACCATCAGAGATGCTGGCTTTTGAACTGAACGCTGATAACATGCTGGAAGGTCTCCCTCCTCTTTAGCCCGGAGGACACGGCGTCCGTGATTTCCAACAAGAATGTCAAATTTGGACTCGTCTGACCATAAAACACTATTCCACTTTGAAATAGTCCATTTTAAATGAGCCTTGGCCCACAGGACACGACGGCGCTTCTGGACCATGTTCACATATGGCTTCCTTTTTGCATGATAGAGCTTTAGTTGGCATCTGCTGATGGCACGGCGGATTGTGTTTACCGACAGTGGTTTCTGAAAGTATTCCTGGGCCCATTTAGTAATGTCATTGATACAATCATGCCGATGAGTGATGCAGTGTCGTCTGAGAGCCCGAAGACCACGGGCATCCAATAAAGGTCTCCGGCCTTGTCCCTTACGCACAGAGATTTCTCCAGTTTCTCTGAATCTTTTGATGATGTTATGCACTGTAGATGATGAGATTTGCAAAGCCTTTGAGGAACATTGTTTTTAAAGTTTTCCACAATTTTTTTACGCAGTCTTTCACAGATTGGAGAGCCTCTGCCCATCTTTACTTCTGAGAGACTCTGCTTCTCTAAGACAAAGCTTTTATAGCTAATCATGTTACAGACCTGATATCAATTAACTTAATTAATCACTAGATGTTCTCCCAGCTGAATCTTTTCAAAACTGCTTGCTTTTGTAGCCATTTGTTGCCCCCGTGCCAACTTTTTTGAGACCTGTAGCAGGCATTAAATTTTAAATGAGCTAATTAAGTGGATAAAAGTGTAAAATTTCTCAGTTTAAACATTTGCTTCGTTATCTATGTTCTATTGTGAATAAAATATTGGCTCATGTGATTTGAAATTCCTTTAGTTTTCATTTTATTAAAATTTAAAAAAACGTCCCAACTTTTCCGGAATTCGGGTTGTATTAAAAGATAAATTAAATGAATGTTTTATGCCTTCATTTGATAACCAGAAAAATGTGAATACACAGAATTTCAGAGGGGAAAAAACATTTTTCATAAAGCTATTTTAATAAAAAAAAATGTAACAAATTAAGTTGTTTTTATGCATTTAAATAATTACACTTGCTTAAACACAGAATTAGATAACAAAAAACATCTGGTGAAGAAAACAATAAAACATTTCATAAGGCCCTAAACATATAATATTTGGCATATTTAGTTTTTGGGGGGTTATTTTTCCTGTAAAGATATTGAGATATATATCGTATATCGAGATATAGCAAAATATAACGATATATGTTTTTTGCTCCATATCGCCCAGCCCTACTCTGGTCACTTTGTTTCCATTCCTGATTTCCCATACCACTGACCCAAAACAAATTCAAATAATTAATTAACTAAATGGTCTAATAAAACTTAGAACTGCTTGAATAAGAACCTCAGACTGACTCTCTCCAAAGACTCTCTCAAAACTTACACAGTGTCACTGGTTCTGATATCAGTTTTATAGCATTGCTGAATCTGCCTTTCTCATGTCTCACCTGGTTTCCTCATCATTCCAGGCAATCCTCATCCCTTTACCGCCTCCACCAGCAGATGCCTTTATCATAACAGGGTAGCCTTTAAGAGATGGACACAAATTCTGAGTTTGCTTTATCACTTTACCTTTTTCTTGACAGATAAAAAGCATTATAAAAATGTCACCATTTGAATGATTCTTACCAATTTCTCCTGCAATTTTAACAGCCTCTTCTGCATTCTGAAAAAAAAAATAGATAAACATCAGCTTGCTTAGTAAATGCATATCTGTTTGTGAGATGTGGCCTGCAGTACATAAGGCGATTCAGTTCCTCATCATGTCCAGCAGGGGGAGTAACATAGCATAATAGTTTTACTAACTACTGTAGACCGTTTTTGTGATTGAATGTTAAATGTTCAGATTTAAACAAAATTCACCTGGTTAGCAACTCATATTCATGATAATTATGTCTAATTGGTTTACTCTTATGAAACCAAAATACTGTGTGGTTAACTGGACTGATTCTTCAGCTATGGGCACGTTTGGATCAGAGATTTTGAATGTAATAAGTCATTTTATGATGGATTTTCCTTTTCAGTTTCAAAATTAAAAGTCTGGCCCCGGGACAAGGGTTTAACAAATCTATAATTACAAAAGTAGGAAAAATACATGAAGGCAAGGGTAAAAAAAAATGCAATGGTTTTAAATGTGATTTAAATTTGATTTAAATATTATGATCTAAAACATTTAACAGTGTAACAAATAGAAAATTTGAATGAAATTGGCTTGTTTTAATTAAAATAATCATACATCAGCACCTGACACACCATTAACTGAAGTGACTTTAGTTAGTGACCCTTATTCAAATCTTATTCTTGTATAGTACATGCAACTGCATATAAGCCACTATTCAAGAAAATCTTCATTTGAATCAGAATCAGAATGAGCTTTATTGCCAGGTATGTTTACACATACGAGGAATTTGTTTTCGTGACAGAAGCTCCGCAGTACAACAGAATGACAGCGACAGAACATAAAACACATAATAAAAGAATATAAAAATACAAAAAATACAAATAAGTAGATAAGGAATAACAATATACAAATTGACAATTGTAGGCAGGTATATTACAAAAATGCAGTTATTTATGTACATGTATATTATGTGCAAAATTTAAGTGTATACTAAGTATGTGTGTTAGATAAATTAAGTGTATGTGTATATAAATATAAAGTGTAGTGTGTTCAGTGTGTATCAGCTGTTCATACGATGGATTGCCTGAGGGAAGAAACTATTCCTGTGTCTGGTCGTTCTGGTGTTCAGAGCTCTGTAGCGTCCACCAGATGGCAACAGTTCAAAGAGGGAGTGTGCTGGATGTGAGGGGTCCAGAGTGATTTTAACAGCCCTTTTGCTCACTCTGGATAAGTATAGTTCTTGAATAGATGGGAGAGTTGAACCGATGATTCGCTCAGCAGTCCGGACTACCCTCTGTAGTCTTCTGAGGTCAGATTTAGAAGCTGAGCTGAACCAGACAGTTACTGAAGTGCAGAGGATGGATTTGATGATGGTGGAGTAGAACTGTTTCAGCAGATCCTGTGGCAGGTTAAACTTCCTCAGCTGGCGAAGGAAGTACAACCTCTGCTGGGCCTTTTTCACAATGGAGTCAATGTGAATGTCCCACTTCAGGTCCTGAGAGATAGTGGTGCCCAGGAACCTGAATGACTCCACTGCAGTCACAGTGCTGTTCATGATGGTGAGTGGGGGGAGTGCAGGGGGGTTTCTCCTGAAGTCCACAGTCATCTCCACTGTTTTGAGCGTGTTAAGCTCCAGGTTGTTGAGAGTGCACCAGACAGCCAGCTCTTTAACCTCCTGTCTGTAAGCAGACTCGTCACCGTCCTGAATGAGGCCGATGAGTGTGGGGTCATCTGCAAACTTCAGGAGCTTAACAGAGTGATCCTTAGATGTGCAATCATTAGTGTACAGGGAGAAGAGCAGTGGGGAGAGAACGCAGCCCTGGGGAGCTCCGGTGCTGATTGTACGGGTGCTGGATGTGTATTTTCCCAGCCTCACTAGCTGCTGCCTGTCTGTCAGGAAGCTGTTGATCCACTGACAGACGGAGGTGGGCACGGAGAGCTGAGTTAGTTTGGGCAGGAGGAGGTTTGGCATGATCGTGTTAAAAGCCGAGCTGAAGTCCACAAACAGGATCCTCACATAGGTCCCCGGTCTGTCTAGGTGTTGCAGAACATAATGCAGTCCAATGTTTACTGCATCGTCACCAGACCTGTTTGCTCTGTAGGCAAACTGAAGAACAGTTCATCAGTTAATTACCAAATGTGCTTTTTTGTACAAATAACATAAAAACAAATAATGAGTGTTAAGTCCCACTGTAACATACATTTCTGGAACATACGTTTTATGTTCCAGAAATTATAATTAATATATAAAAATAGATATAATAATAATTAATAAAAAAAATAGAGAAAAAGAGAGAGAAAAATATATTAATAAGTCAATTAATTATAGTAAATACTTGGAAGACTGACACGTTTAATCTAAAACAGTGGGACATGACCATATTATGCATTTTTTGCACACTGAAAGAACCAAAGAATCAAATTATAAATATTTTCCTGCCAAAAATACTAATGTGACTCCTTATTGACTGCAAGTAATTTTAACACGTTTAGTGACAATAGGTCATATTTAATTGCTTTAAGAAATTTGTTACAAATTGAAAATAGAGACAAAGTAATTGTTTACAAACAATTACTGAAATAATGAAACAACCACTGAAATGTTCTTTCTCACCAGATGTCAAAATACATTAACAGCAGAGTTCTACACCAGCGTTAAATGAAGTTAAGCTAAGGTGAGAAATCCAGCAGAAGGGACTAAAGAAGAGATGTTCACGTGTGTTTGAGAGCCAGACTGTGATCAGTTTGCTGATGTTATCAGGGTCGTTGAGGAGGTTTTCACAGATGGTAATTGCCATACAGTCAGAGTGTCATGCATCACATCTTTGCTTTATAGAGCCCTATCAGCTCAGGAAGTGTCAAAACGACCATTAAAGGCAATTTAAACAGCAGGCAGGAGGAGGAGATGGATGGAGGAGGGAGAAAAGGAATAGAGACAAGAGAATTGAGTTTAAAGAGGATTGATATGTAGCTTTATTGTGGTTAAGAGTTTTTTTATATGCTTTGCAACAGAGAACACACACACACATATAAACATACATACATACATCTCTCTCTTGCTAATATATATATACATTATTATTATTATTATTATTAAACCCAAACACAACAACAGAGTAAAATGCAATGCGTATCGGCAAGAATCTGGCGATACGATACGTATCACGATACAGAAGTTGCAAAACGATATATTTCGATTAGGGCTGGGACAACGCGTCGAGGTCATCAATGACGTCGACGCAAAAAATACGTCGACGCAAAATATGCGCATCGATTCGACGACCTGTTTTTATTTCTCTAAAAAACGTTTGCAAAACGTTTACCTTATGTGCGCTGAATATACGCGATGGCTGGATCAACATTCTGTCCAACGTTATATAACCAATCCAGGGGTTTTTCTGCATTGATCTTTTTTTTTTGGCGGCTGTCAAAGCCTTATTTGATCGGTGAGTGAAAGTGACAGGGCGCGTACGAGAGAGAGCCCCGGCTGCGCGCGCACTCACAGTCTTCAAACAACACGAGCGCTTCTTGCTCTCTCCCTCCCTTGTGCATATTAATCAAAATCATTAAACACGATAGAAAAAGGGCGAAACACCAAAGTTTCACGTGCGCTCGCGCACTCACAGTCTTCAAACTACACGAGCGTGCTCTCTCTCTCTCCCTCTCTCATGCATTCGTGCATATTAACCAAAATCATTAGACACGATAGAAAAAGGGCGGAACGCCAAAGCTTCACGTGGAGCATTCAGAGATTTTTTTTTCTCCATGACAGGCTGCTGGCTCCCACTGTTAATTTATTTTTATTTTTTTGGAAAAGCTATCTGTATTAGCTTAAAGCCCTCAAGTTTACATTGGTTACTGTATTCTTTTAATTGCTCTAAACAAGTATTTTGGGTGACCATTTTTATTGAATGCTAGACATCAAGTTGTTGTTATTTTCATCTGAAAGAAGAACTTTTTTTCAGTAAGCTAGTCCCTATGTGTTCAGTAAGCTTGTTTCAGTAAGCTATGTGTTTTCAAGGCTTCAATGTTTTATTGAATGCTATCTCTATACAAGTGCAAAGTAATGCATTCTTAGTCAGTCTTTTATTTTGTAATTTTAAGAGCAATAACCATATTGCAATGTTAAGGAATTCATGTTTTTTTTCATTCAGATATGTAAATCAACATGTATAAATTGTTAGTAGTCGATTAATGGGGAGATAATCGAAATCGAATCGGTCCGGAAAAATTAATCGTTAGATTAATCGATGCATCGGAAAAATAATCGCTAGATTAATCGTTTAAAAAATAATCGTTTATCCCAGCCCTAATTTCGATACTGTTAGCAAGGCGATATATTGGGATATTTCTTATTTTAAGCATAGGATATATTAATTTTTCAATTGTGACAGTGTCATAAAATTGATCCGAACAAAAAATAACATCTGCTTAATATCAATGAAAAATAATGTTTTTGCAGGATTCCTAAAAAAACAAAACAATTGTAAAACATAAAAATAAATACAGATGTTGAACATTCTCAGTACTTTTCAACTTTCAGTTTGTATTTGTTTTGTGTGGAATCACTGAGACCGCGACGCGAGCACCGCCCCAACTGCACAAACCGCCCCACGAGAGAAAGCTGCAGCCGCGTGGCGACCCTACCACCTGCTGCACCCTGAGTGAGGCCCTTCACATGGGATGCGGCAAGCGGCAGAACAGAGTTGGCAACCCGCGCCCCAGTCCCTGGGCGGACATTACCACAAAAGCCCAAACGACATAACACTTTATGTTTAGCTTTGTACACCGAGGCGGGAACTGGAACAATTCTTTCTTCCTCCATTACAGCTATACAGCGAACTATATAAACACTAATGATGTGGCGTGCAAAAACATAGTATTTATGTCTATGGTGGCATGCCTTAATGCTAGTATTTCCTGTCACTGTTTAAGTTCAGAGATGAAGACCGCTATCTAGCCGTCGGGAGACAAACTCAAGTTACCTAAACATAGGTGTGATCGACAAAGGACAAAAAAGCAGGTAACTATACGGTGCACTTACCCCCCAACCCACCACACGCACACAGTGACATAATTTATATAGTATATAATAAATTAATAAAAAATATTGTACTTGTTTTTTGTTTAAATGAATTTATAAATTAAATAATTAAAAAAGGGAAGAAAATTTTAAATACACATCTAAATTAAATGATTGAACAAAAAAAAAAATCATAAAAGGAGTAATGTGGGAAATATGCTTCAAAGACTGGGCAAAATAGGGATGAAATCCAAAAAATCTGTCAATAACTTGCTGCTGACGTGCACGAAAACAGCCATTTATTGGGCATTTCTTGTCCTCCCAGATGTTTTGTTTTTCCTTATTTCTATGGTGTCCTTTAAATCTATTAAAAATAACATCTTTATTTGCCTCTATATTTTTGAAAGGTATCTTTTCTTGTGTTTTTGTTCAGCCATTTTGTCAGTGCTTTATTATAGACTTCTATGATTGCTAATTCACAACAGAAGACGATTATTAGGTTGAACGTTCAGAGTACGATTCCATAGGTTATATTTCAGCACGAATTTCGCGAATGGACAGCGACTCTTTAGTAGCACGTAGAACGCGTTCATGTCAAGTAAAGTTTTTGGGAAAAGCACGTGGAATTGCGGCGAGTGTTTATAACCTTGAACGTTGAGAGCGCTCTTCAGAGCTAAGATACATTGTTATCGGGAAACTCGACCCAGATCAGATTTAAGCATTCATTAAAGTGAATCGGTTCAAAGGAGTCATTAGTTCGCAAATCGGACGAGAAATTAGTGGACAGATATGCTCATAAGCTCCGCGCATATAACGTTACTCCCAAATATATTTTTAGGTCTCACAGATTAAATTTCAGGAGCATATGCGACAAAAATGTTGGCAATTTCGAGCCGTGTAGAAGCTGCTAAACTTTCTAGCTAGAAGTAAGCAATAACCAACATGGCGTTACTTTGCAAAGTTAGACCAGAATCGTTTAACATTAATGTTATGGAATCATGACAAAAATGGTAAAATGGTAAATGGACTGCATTTATATAGCGCTTTCAACAGACCACATGGCCATCCAAAGCGCTTTACAATTTGCCTCACATTCACCCATTCATACACTCATTCACACAACGACTGCGGTGTCTGCCATTCAAGGCGCCATCCAGCTCGTTGGGAGCAGCTGGGGTTAGGTGTCTTGCTCAAGGACACCTCGACACTTGGTCAGGTGGAGCCGGGGATCGAACCACCAACCTTCCGGTTTGTAGACAACCTACATGAACCACTGAACCACTGCCGCCCGCACAAAAGTGATCAATTGATTGATTCAATTTTACTAGACCTGCGTATAAAAATGAAAGACAATTTATTGGATTTGCTTACATGAATCACCCGTGTTCACGGTCTTCGTCAGTCAACTGAAGCTGTAAACGTGAGTAGATGGTTGGGTGTGTGCGCATTCAGAACGGTGCGCGTACACTTTGAACTTCAATCTTGACAAATTAATGGACTACTTGCGGAGTGACATGACGACATGATTCAAAGGCACGAAAACATTGACAGCGGTAAGCGATCATTATGTTTACCAATACCCGACCCATCGCAACCGCCTACCACCCCACGCACTTTTTTTTTTTGCATGATTTACGAGAGCATCATTTTCAGGTGGGAAAAGCCGGATTTCCAGATTTTTCCGGAAGAATCACACCCCTGCTAAAACACCTAAAGTTACCATGAATCTTGTATGATTTATTTTTTTCTTTATATGTCGATATTCCGTTTTTGAGAGTGGATACAGTATCACCAAACCAGGGTATATACAGAACTTCAGGTTAAATTTCATACCTTTTACTACCTTTTTAATACCTTCAAAATATTTTTTAATACCAGCGCGACTTCAAGCTGCAACTGTAGTGCCGTAAATTAAATATCTTTCCAAATGGAATAACATATTGCATCACAATGTAATGAGGTCATTATAACTTAACAACTCTGGACTCAAAAACTGCCCACAGAGATAAGAATGGCAATAAAGACAGAAGAGGAAGGAGACATCTTCTTCATAGATCATTAGTCAGTAAGTCTGAAATGTGAGCAATCTAAAAAAGCTATTAACCATGAATGTGCATATTTAACAGGTAAGTTAGTCTACTCCAACCTCCATTTAATTAAATAAATTTTCCAATATTATAGCTACTATTACCGAAAATCAACAGTAGGCTAAATAATAAAATGATCACAAATGCGTGAAAATGTTCAAATACAAACAACTATGTAAGCATATAGGTCTACCAAACAGGGTTTCCAGGATTTAACAAATTTTTTTTTTTGCGATTTTTGCAATCAAAATTACTGATTTTGCTGCGGCTTCTCTCAAAATTTGCAATTATATTTTCAGAATTTCTTATTGTTTTGCAGTGAAAATATTCCACAGAGAACATTCTTCTAACAATGTTATGACTTTTCTGACTTGGAGAACCACTGTAGGGCACCAGACTAATGTTTGACGAAACCAGCACCAGTGCCATAAAGTTCATCAGAAGGTGGCTCCAGCACCTAACAGCAAAGCACTTACCCTAATCACACATGTACATCTCAGAGATGTCTATCTGATGTCTGCATTTACATATGCAATATGCATTTTTAAGAGTGCTTGTTCATCTGCAGTACGTCTCTAAGATGCGCGAACGAACACCACCTCACATGACATCGCTCAGGTCCTACTCTCAACATATAAATAAATCTATGCAAATTTTAAAAGAAAGGCCTGCACTTAACATAAATTTAAAATGTATCGAAAAAAAAATTGGCTCGAAATACATGGGTAATGTGTCCTGGCAATCATTCCCTGATAGCTAAATTTTGGTTCATTCACACTGCCAGTGATTTCCCGGAATCTGTGCGTTCACACCGTAGACTGTATGAAAAACATGGACAGTGTCCATGACGTCACCCATAGGTTATTGAAGAGCATTTTTGAAAGCCAAAAGTACTTCTTGGCAGCTTGTCACTCCTGGATAATCGAAAATAAGCAAAAAGGCAGGAGCTAGTGGCTGAAACCACACCCACCTAGCTAGATGGCGTTGACCGTTGTGGCAATCCACCTGTCATTCAAGTGGCCACACCCTTTATGCAGTACTTTAAAGCTTTATATCATTTAAAAGGATTAGTTATGAGACAATAGCTCACGAGATGACAAAATACAGATAGTTGGTTCACTAGAATGAGAATTCACTAGAATATTTTAATAGAATATTTAAGAAATTTCCAATGACAAAATACTTGTCTTTTAATTACAAGTAGTAAGACAATACAGTTGTATTTTGAAATCTTTTAATTAATCTAGGGCTGTAACTAATGATTATTTTGATAATCAAGTAATCTACTGATTATTTTGACTATTTTTTTGTAACACAAACAGACCTAAGAGAAAACCAGGCTTTTGTGTGACTATTTATATATAAACTAACGATGAAGCAATAATAACTGGTTCAAATAAAATTTGAAAACGTACTCGGTTACTAAACGTAACCTCGGTTCTCTCTAGAAGAGCGAACGAGTACTGCGTCTTAGCTAAGACGCTACGGGAAAAGTCTCTTTTCACGAAATACTGAAGCAAAAAATTATCCTTAATTTTGTATTTTTGTAAAGCGCATTTGCAGCAGTACACAGCCATAGGCGAGACAGCTCATTCGCTCATTGGCTTGTTCTGCGGCAACTGCACAGCCTATCGAGCGCGGGCTGATGCAACATCAGACCAATAAGGGCACTTCGCGCCCTTCTTGCCACTTCCCGCCGAAACGGGTGTGGCCCAACCTATAAAAGGAGCTCGAAAAGGCTGACTCACCTGATTTATTTCATCGCCGAAGCGAACCAGAGTGAATCGTACGCACGGCAGAGAACGCAGTACTCGTTCGCTCTTCTAGAGAGAACCGAGGTTACGTTTAGTAACAGAGTACGTTCTCTTACGAGAGCTCTCTCGTACTGCGTCTTAGCTAAGAGGCTACGGGAACCCAATGCAAAACGCCGTGCGCGCAGGGATCACACACCAATAAACCTGAAGCAACGCCCAGGATTTACAGTGCACAGTCACCTGAGGGACTCACAGAGAGTCCAGGACAGAAAAGGGGGGAAGCCCTCCGTCCCATATCTAGCAGCATCCGTAGATGCGGCAATATGACATCACACAGCCGAGGCAAGCCTGACCAATGTGGCAATGCGGGTCTTACGCAATACTGCCCATATAACAGTCGGCAGTGCATAGCGCTCGTGAACTCAGAATTCCCCTCAGGGCCCTGATTCGACTATACCGACAGCAGCCTTGCTTGCAAGGCGGGAACCTCCAGGTTATAGAACCTGATAAATGTAGACGGCGAGGCCCAACCTGCCGCCGTACATATATCCTGCAAGGAGATCCCAGTAGACCACGCCCACAACGAGGCGACGCCTCTTGTGGAGTGTGCTCTGATGCCCAACGGGCACTGATGGCCCCTGGAAGCATAAGCTAACGCTATGGCGTCAACTATCCATCTGGATAGAGTCTGTCTCAAAACAGCCATTCCCTTGGAACGTCCACCGAACGAGACAAACAGCTGCTCCGTCTGCCGAAAGGCAGCAGAGCGAGACACATAAGCTCTTAAAACCCTGACAGGGCAAAGAAGACTCGAGTCTCTATCCTCTCCTGACACCGGCAGGGCTGACAGGGCAATAACCTGAGCCCGAAACGGCGTGTTGAGGGATTTCGGCACATAACCGTGCCTAGGTTTGAGTATGACCCTTGAGTCATTAGGCCCAAACTCCAAGCACGACTGGCTCACCGAGAGCGCATGCAAATCACCCACACGCTTCACCAAAGCGAGAGCCAACAAGAATACTGTCTTGAACGACAGATGCTGAAGGCTAACCGATTGGAAAGGCTCAAAAGGGGGACCCTTCAAGGCCTCCAAAAACCGCCGCGAGGTCCCACATAGGGACTGACGGTGGTCTGGGAGGATTCAGCCTCCTAGCTCCTCTGAGGAACCGGATGACTAAATCGTTCCTTCCTATTGACTGACCGGACGTCGTTTCAGAAAACGCCACGATGGCCCCCACATAAACTTTGATCGTGGATGGGACATCTGCTAACTGCATCAAATCTGGGAACGATGGTTGGTTCTTCCAAAGAGGTGCTACAAGCAGTATTGAACATCTCGTTTCTCTCACCCGTTCCATCACCTGCGGAAGGAGGGAGACGGGAGGGAACGCATAAAGCGCTCTGCGCGGCACCCGAGCCTTCAGCCAGAACTGCAGGGGGCGCATGCAGAGCAGGCCCAGCCGCAGAACCCGAGATGCTGAGGCCATAAGACCCAGCATCTTTTGACAGTTTTTGAGCAACACGGTCGCGCCGCAGCGGAAAGAACTCGCTGCGCGCTGAATGCCCATGCCATCATGGAACACGAGTTCAGAACTATACCCAGAAACAGGATCGTCTGACTGGGGTTCAGCGAACTCTTCGCCCAATTGACACTGAGGCCGAGCTTCTCGAGGTGATCGAGTAAAACGGCCCTGTGGTCCACGAGCTCCGCTTGTGATCGGGCCAAAACCAGCCAGTCGTCCAAATAATTCAGCACTCGTATGCCTCTGAGTCTGAGAGGAGCGAGCGCTGCATCCATGCACCTCGTAAACGTACGAGGAGCTACGGACAAGCCGAATGGCAGGACTGTAAACTGGTATGCCTGGCCCTCGAAGGCGAATCTCAAATATCGCCTGTGGTTTGACGCTATCTGTATTTGAAAATACGCGTCCTTCAGATCTATTGACATGAACCAGTCCCCTCTGCGAATCTCCGCGAGGAGTTTCCTGGTCGTAAGCATTTTGAAACTGCGTTTCATCAATGCCTTGTTCAGCTGTCTTAGATCCAGTATGGGCCTGAGACCCCCGTCTCTCTTGGGCACCAGAGAGTATCTGCTGTACAGCCCCCCCCCCTCGCTTTGAGCTTGAGACGCAGGCTCTACAGCCCCTTTGCTCAACAGTTTTGATATTTCGGCCCGAAGTATGTGTGCTACTTCTGTTTTGACCGTAGTTTCGACGCGCGCTAAAAAGCGCGGAGGGCGTCGAATAAAAAAAAAAAAAAAAAAAACTGTAGCGAGTAGCCTCTCTTTATAATGCCTAGCACCCAATCCGAAACCCCTGGAAGCGCTAACCATGCATCTGCATGAATGGCTAAGGGCTGGATGCGAAGCGCGCTCTGTTGACCGGGCAACGGCGGCGCTCGGGTGTGCTGCGCATTTGAGGCGGGGAGCGCACTGATCACAGCGGGCAGATCGCTCCTCCTCGACACCGTCCCGGTGCTTAACCGACTGGGGGAAGGCTGAGCAGGTCCCGTGGGACTCGATATGTCTGCGAGTAACTGTGGGCTGCATATGTGCACATTTACCATTTTCAACTCGCTGTCTGCCTGTGCAGAGCGTACGCGCACGGGCCTCGTTTTTACAGAAGCCACGCGCCGTATGTGACAGTGTATGTGGGCACTGGGGAGTGGGGACGTTTACTATGCGGCGCGCTCGACCGATCTGTGTCGATCTTATGTGCGCGAGCCCTGTGTGCAGGGCTGTGCTTACATGTGGAGATGGGCACTGATTCACAATTCCTGGAACTGAAACAGCGGCGCGCTTGGGTGAGAGCTCGGCCACAGCGGAACTCGTACACCTGCGCTTCGATGAAGCAGCCATCGTTAGTAGTGCCGACGCAGCGTCACACAGCAGGCTTTAGATGGCAACACCGCTTTTGCTGCCGTCCAGCAGAGGGCGGACAAAGGTGCATCGCTATCGCCTGTTCCACCGGCGGAAGTGAGTGGTAGTTCCTGTTTTTAGCATCATCAGTGTGGAGAATGCTAGTGAGACAGACGAACGAGTTCGCGCTGAATATGGAGCGTTCCAAGCCTTCGCTACCTCTTTGTGAAGCTCAGGAAGAAATGAGGCGGGCTTTGAGAAGTACGCTCATCCGAAAGGGAAATACCATCCAGCCGGGAATGAAAGGGGGGCGCTGGTGCAAACCACTCGCGGCCGAGACTCATCGCGGCCAACACGAGCATTCGCCCCGGCTCCTTCTCGATGTCAGCCCGTCTGCTGGGCTTCTGAGCAGAAGGCGCGAGATCCTCGGAGCTCGCCCAACCCTCACTGCCCGAAGCTAGCAGAGAGCGCGTGTCCTCTTCCCCCGACGCGGCCCTGAGATCGACTTCCTCGGACGACGCGCCGGCAAACAGCGGGCGCTGCCCACCTGGAAGCGATGCAGGGGGGGCCGGTGAAGCACGGAGCTGAAGACGGTTCCGGAATCCGCTGGAAGCGATGCTTTTACGGCGCCTCAGCGCAGCGGAGAATGCAGGCTCAGAGAAAAAGGCCAGGCGAGTCCTCAGAGTCACCATGGCAACAGCTCGCAGTGGGGCATCCGCCGTCAGCGAGCGCGAGCGCTGCATGATCTTCACCCAGGCAGGAGACACAGATGATGTACCGGTCTCCCTCGCTGAGTGGGGCTCTGACGAGCCGCAGGAAGGCATCTTAAAAAAGACGCGAGCTCTTTTACGAGTGCGTGTCGCAGGGCGAACACACACACACATAAAGAACAGTGGATATAACAGAATTGAAAGGATATAGGCGCCGGACAGCGCAGCAGGAATGGCAGTGGAAGGCGGCGAAGGCCAGCAGATTCAGAATGGCTCGTCCCGCTGATATGCCTCTCAGACGGAGCTTGCTTCCTCTGTGATCCAGCGATGCGTGAGCTTCGCTGAAGAGATGAAAAATCAGGTGAGTCAGCCTTTTCGAGCTCCTTTTATAGGTTGGGCCACACCCGTTTCGGCGGGAAGTGGCAAGAAGGGCGCGAAGCACCCTTATTGGTCTGATGTTGCATCAGCCCGCGCTCGATAGGCTGTGCAGTGGCCGCAGAACAAGCCAATGAGCGAATGAGCCGTCTCGCCTATGGCTGTGTACTGCTGCAAATGCGCTTTACAAAAATACAAAATTAAGGATAATTTTTTGCTTCAGTATTTCGTGAAAAGAGACTTTTCCCGTAGCGTCTTAGCTAAGACGCAGTACGAGAGAGCTCTCGTAAGAGAACCAAGTAATTACATGGTTTTATTGAACAACACTGTTAAAATACATAACGTAATATTTATATACATTATATGAACATAACTTACTTAAAGTCCCCATGAAATCAAAATGAAAGTTTTTTGGGTATTAGTATCAATATGTAAGTCTCAAAAGGGTCATATGATGCGATTCCAAATTTTCCTTTCTCTTTGGAGTGTTACAAGCTCTTGGTGCATAAAGAAGATCTGTAAAGTTGCAAAGACTAAAGTCTCCAAAGAGATATTCTTTATAAAAGTTAAGAGTCAACCACTCCAACCTAAAACAGCTCGTTCTAATACATGCCCCCACGTCTACGTCATGATGTGGGAAGATTTGCGCAGACGCCGCCCAGATATTCATGCAACGAAAGGCGGTGTAACTTTTATTCTCATTGTTACCACCGGCACCATGTTGTGGAGATGCTGTGTTTTTCCTTTCTGAAAGCAAAAACTACTTTGTTTGGTCTTCCAAAAGAATACACAACTAGAAAAAAGTGGTTAAGTTGTATTTACAACACTGTTCCAGAAAAGTTCAACCCAAATATTCAGATGTGTGCAGCACATTTTATGAAGGACTGTTTCCTGATCCTGGAAGTGTATACTACACTGCCAGCTGTTCTGACTCACAGTCTGTAAGTACGTTTACATATTTAAAGGATTTGCCACTGACACGAGTATTGAGCAGTGTAGAGTAATGCTTGTTTGTTGTTTCTCTGATCACAAATATAGACATGGTTTCATGTTTACGTGGCGCGATACAATGCAACGCGTAAAAAAAAACAGTATAAGACAATGGTTCTCAATTTCAGTACATCAACCCAGCCCACCCACCGCTCTGCACATTTTGTATGTTTCTCTTATCGCTTCAGATGTTTGTTCTATTCGAACGCAAGTGCCCTGCGAAGTGGACATCACAGGATATTCTGCCATGATTCCAGTTCGAAGCAAACGTATATGTTCCATTCAAAGTGCATTGAAGTGTGCAAGACGTAAATTTAAATTGTAATTTTTTAATTTTATTTACAGAGGTATATGATGTCACACTTGTCTGTGTGTGAAGACGTTGCAAATCCATGAATGAATGTTCTGAAGTGAGGTAACAGATTTGTCCTCAGCTCAGTAAGTAGGGAGCATTGAACACTGTGTTGGGACCATGTCAATCGGAACAGAGTTCAGGCACAGAGCTCACTTCTAACGAGTTGATTAATTGAATCAGGTATGTTAAAGAGACATGCATAATATGCAGAGCTGGGGTACGCAAGGACTGGAATTGAGAACCGCTGGTATTTTCCTTATAATCCGTAAATATGTTCCCACTGGATGCAACAAATGCCTAGTTTGTAATGGGTTTTAATGTTTTAGTCTCTGCACTCCGGGACACAGCATCACAATATAGTGAGGAGCGTAACATTTCCCTCAGACGCTTGAGGCATTCAGCCAATCACAATGCTCTGAATAGGTGGCCAATCAGAGCACACCTCGCTTTGTAAAAATCTACGCGTTTCAAAAAGGCGGGGCATAGAGGAGAAACAATAATGTACAGTATGTGGAAAATAATTAGTTTTTTTTAGCATTTCATTAAACCAAAAACACAAAATAATGTTCTTTTTAGCAACATCATATGACCCCTTTAAGGTTATCTATAAGACAGTGTGCTCCAAAATAGTGGAAAAAATTTCACATTTAGAAGATATAAGCAATTAAAGCTTGCAGTTCTGCCAGTCACTTCTGCCAAAATGGATAAACATTTTTTTTGACATCACATCGTACTTCATCAAATTTTCTGACCAATCAAATGCTCTCTAGAATCCGAAGCGCCCGCCCCCTACACTATAATTAGGTGCTGAGGCTGCGACTGAGATCGGTCACTTTGTTCACAGTGTATTTCCTGTGCAGTAAATGGCACTTAGCGCACAATGTAGGCAATAGGGAATGATTCATATAGTATAAATTTGCTTTTGATTTTGGAAAAATGAGGCCTGGTTTTACATTGTGGCACACAAACCTACGGCAGCATGCATAGTCGAGTCGGCATGTAGTCAACACTTGACACTTAAACTACACAACATCAGCATGATTATGATCACTACTTTGTTTCTACTAAGAGTTTCATATTGAATCTATGGGGTAATCTATTAGATTGTGGCTGTCAAATGCGGCTTTATCGAGCTCAACGGCTCTGGCCGAAGCAGATATAAACAATGCTACTGGTTACCTTAAAAAGGGGCTGGGCTAATCAATATGTCCCACCCTGTCTTCCTGTTTCAGTTGAATTTCCGTCACCACATAAAATAACTCTGTGTTTCAAGGCACTTCAGGGGAGCTTTAAGTACATAATATATTATAACAAATACCTGCAGAGGTCACCAATGGCCAGTGGTGACGTTTCACTGTACAGTGTGATTAAACCATGTTTAAATCCATAAAATTTGTATATTTGGCCACATGAAAACAGTAAACAGCATATTTAGACATAGATTGGTGTATTGTCCTGTGCTAGCAAAGGAGTTACGTTACAAATCTAGTGAGATAACGAACACTGTTTTCACAGATGAATGTTAAGTAATTCAAATTCACTACATATACAGAAGAAGAGTTTTACCACTTTCACACATACAGTCTTTACTGGTAAATGATGGGTAAGTTACCATTAAGGGATCATGTGTGAACAGGACCTTTTCAAAAAATTAGTAAATTTCAATCCATTCATTCGTATCATATCGTAGCCTAAGCTTTAAAGCATTGCCTTTTAAATATATACAATACATCATGTATGATGTATTATTATAGGTGATATTATTCTTGCCAAGCTCTGATTTCTGCGAGATGCACGGAAAGACCACAGCAATGCTGTGTTTGATTTGCGCTCTTTTCACTCAAAGTTTAAATTCATTCACTTCACACTCGTGGCTTTAGAGGTCTATTGTATATATTGCGCTGATCCCCTGACTCACCTGTTACTAGCAAACACCGGACTGTGCCAGCTTCAGCCGGGTATTCAGGCAGAATTATTCCTTGTCTGTTATTAATTTTTGAAGCCATTATCCGTGCCATTCGGAATAAGGTATTCGGCTTCAGGCACACCCCTATTTACATATTTTAATTTTACATGCAAACAGGGCTCCGAACCGGTTCAAGGAACGAAAACAAAAACCGGAAACGAATGAAATTTTGACAGGAACAGAACCAGAAACATAAACGAAATCAAGTTCCGAACAGAATCGAAAATTTGAAATGGCCAATAACCGGTTATTAACGGTATTTTATCGTTCCATTTAATATTTGAAATTAGCTGTCAACCAATCACGCATTCCATGTGAAGCTGAAGCCAGCAAGTGAAATGTCTGCTCAGCTGTGAACTCATCATAGGCAAGTCTCAATGACAATGCACCGCCTTCAGGGCCGGATTAAGACCAAATTAGGCCTGATGAAGCAGCGCAAAAAGGGCCTTTTTTTCTCGGTGTTGGTGCATGTGCATTCGACACACAAGCGCCAGCATGCTTAGCCTTTTCTGCCCAACTAAGGACTGCAGCTCTCCTTTGATTATTCCAAACTTTGAGAAGCTCCGTTTGCCGGGGGCATTGGACACCATCATGCACAGATAGATGCGCAAACCAATTTCGACAAGATTCAGCGATGACAAAAGCTCCTACAAAAGCACTGCTGATTCGTTCACAGTAACCGGTTTCTGAGTGTGCATGAATGCAGCAAACTGTATCAGCTAATTTTGACCGATTAATAATCAGTTAAACGGTTTAAAAAGTCATTTATTTATTTTCAGTAAATTATAAAAATATTTAAAAAGGTTTTCTGCGTGGTTAAAATACACTACGCGTATATATATATATATATATATATATATATATATATATATATATATATATATATATATATATATATATATATATATATATATATATATATATATAGAGAGAGAGAGAGAGAGAGAGAGAGAGAGAGAGAGAGAGAGAGAGAGAGAGAGAGAGAGAGAGAGAGAGAGAGAGAGAGAGAGCGAGCGAGCGAGAAAATTATTTCATTCAGAAATAGACATAATGCAGACACAAAATGTTTACAAACATTAGGCTATAATAAACACTAGGCTATTTTGTATAATCATTTGTCATTCAAATACATCGCGAACACGGAAACTTTGATTTTGTTTTGAATGAGAGACCCGCTGGTTTCAGTTTAGTTTTAGCCTAAATTAATTAGTTTTAGTTTGTCGTTAATATTGCTATAGCTTCTTATATTTTTTATTCTTGTTCTTTTCTAAATACTGTTAATTGAAATTATTTTGTTGTGGAGTGAGGGGAACTAAAATAGCCTAGCGGAGCTTCTCAAATTTCCCGGAAGCTGAACAGTTTTCATTTGCTATATTAACCTCAAAATAATTCTTAGAATGAAGTTCGGTAATGATATTTTTTTTTTTTTTAAATAGCTTACATTTGGCCAAAATCTAGAGATGACTATGCAGTAGTCTATTGGCTGTGACTATGCGTTAGATCACTATTTTTTCTTTTTCTTTTTGAGTAAAGAAAAGCTATACTTTATTATTATTATTATATTATTATTATTAGGCAAATAATATTGTTTTTTAAAAATAACGTTATTAACCGGTATTTCTTCCACCCGAACCGGTTTCGGAACGGTAATAATATCAGAGGAACACAAAACAGAAACGTTAAAATATCGATTCTGCTCGGAGTGAACCGATTGAATTCGTTTTTCGTTTTCAAGCCCTGACATGCAACATAGATAAGGTCATAGAAAGTAACAGCTACACCCAATATTGTAATCCTAAAATTCATGTCGTACTTGCAAACTCTTTGTACACATTATGGTTAATGCATGCTCGAGTAGTCGATTGTTTCCGACAGTGCCGACTAGTGGTTGAAGTACTCGATCACTCGACTACTCTATGCAACCCCTATTCCCCAACATTGTGGCTTGCGGCAACAACAATACTACAGCAAGAATAAAAATAACGCCTTCTTTCTTTGCATTAACATTTGGGTGGTGTTATGCAAATCTTCCCACACAGTGACGTAGACGTGGGGGGCATTTAAACTAGGCGTTTTAAAAGGGCATGGACCGGTCTTAACTTTTATAAAGAATATCCCTTTGGATTTGAGACTTCAGTCTTTACAAATTTACAGATCTTCTTTATGCTCCAAGAGTTTGTATCACTCCAAAAAGAAAGGAAAAATTCAATTCGCATCATATAAACCCTTTAACAAATATCTTACCAATCCCAAACATTTGAATGGCAGTGTGTGCACTGTACATTATACTATATAACATATGTCATTACCTGCATCACATATGCACTGTAGCTCAGCTAGGAAATCATTTTTTTTTTTTTTTTTTAACTCATTTTGATAAACCACCTATCTGGATGCAGGCCTAAAGAAAAGGTGTTTGTGAAAATGCCTTTAAAAGATACTCAGCATAGGTATGTGAGAAGTAATGGATTCTTGGGAAAAGATTGCAATCAGAAATAAGAATAAATAAATAAAACATCACAAATGTTGATCTGACCTTGACCACCCCATCAAAGCCTGGGATGGTGTTGACTTTGGCAGCTTTGGCAATGAGTTTGCTCTCGATCTTATCCCCCATGGCCTGGATGGCATGCGTGTCAGGACCAATGAAAGTCACCCCCTCGGCCGCCTGTAGAGGAAGAATTCATAAGAAGGGATATTTTATGTCATATAAATCATTTATTCTGAGCAGATCTTGCGTACAAATCATGATTATAGGCATCAAATCTATTAAGACAACCATCAGAAAATGTCACGTCACGCCGCACGACTCACATGACTCAGAGATAATCTGATCGTACATCACAGCATACACCCACAGTTTCTATTCCCACATCAAACCTCAACACACCTGCACATTACGTGATCCAGCTGCACTCTTCTGGTCATAATACACAGCTGTGCATCATGATCTGATTCCACTTTTGCTCACAGCACCAGTCAAGTCAAGTCAAGTTTGGACACACATGATTGATGTACGTTTCTTATGATCTTGAACTTAGACTATTGTTCAAAGGTTTGGGGTCAATAATATTTGTATTTAATTTTAAAATTTTCAGCGCCAGAAGCGAGCGGAGAAAAGATAATCCTCTCAAAAGAAAAACGTACAAATAAAGATAATAGTAGATGTATATAAAAACGTAATTTTCCCCTGATCAAAATAGCCCGTGCAAAATTGACACTAATTGTGCCAGCAAGGGTCACATATGATGTCATTAAACTACGGAGCAGTACCAAATTGTTGCAGTTTTAATGACATTCAAAACGCAATGCCTCAGAAAATCTGGAATTGGGTCACATTTAACTGGCAGTGTAAACGAGGCCTAGGAGCACTGGCCACACACAGCATTCTAACATCTTGAATATCTATATCTTTAACCTCAAAAGAGGTAAAACTTTTTTTTTGACATGGGAACCAAATCCCTTCAGAAAAAAGACCCCCGGGGTATGAACCTTGGTGAAGTAAAGAAAGGTAGCTTCAGGTAACGCCTGAAGAAACACATCTAAATAAGGAAGCCAGAAAAAAAGAACGGGAAAAAGAAGATCTGTTCTTTTCTTTGTAAGTCTCGAGAATTGGGAGACTATTGCTTCCTGGCTAATATACTAAAGATAGTATGCCTGAGGCGCACAGAACCCACAGAGCTCTGTAATTAAAAGAGGGATTTGACCCCATGACTCTTTCAGCTCCAACTGGACCCATGGTGTCATGAGATAAAGGATAAATCTAAATGAGGCCAAAAAAGCGATCTGTTTGTTCTTGACAAGTGCTTGGGAAAAGAAACAAAAAACTAAAAAGTGTCAACAAAATCAGCTTCTGTAATCGATTACAGTCGATTACAAATCACTAAAACTTTAAAAGTGAAGAACTTCCATAGGGGATTTATTTTTCACTGAATCAGAAGTTTGCTAGCCCCAAAATTTAAAAAGGTTCACAATTATCTAGTTTATTGCTAAATATGATAATAAATAATGTAAAAATATATGTCCTTTATTGAGACAAATGAATCATTAGAACAACTAATGACCATGAACCATTTCAAACAAATGACTGAAAACAACTGAGCTGTAAAATTATTATTATTATTATTATTATTATTATTATTATTATTATTATTATTATTATTATTATTATTAACAAATAGCGGTCCAAAAAACAAAACGACTCCAGAATGAAAAAATTACCAAACAAAAAAGAAACCTATATTTAAATTAGGTACAAAACTAAATCAAAATTCAAAAGAAAGAAAAAAAAAACAGTAAACTATACAACAAAAGAATCAAAAACAAAAACAACCAAAACTAACTTTGAAACAAAATTACAAAAAAACAACAACAAAACAAAGCCACAAACAAAAAAAAATAAAAATAGAACACCACAAAACAAAGTAAACAAAACAGAAGAGGAAAAAAAACAGGTCACAAAAGATAACTAAGCTACAAGGATCGCATTAAATAAAATACATAAATGGGACACAATATCAAGGTTTAAATTCACTGACAAATTATGGCGGCCCCAGTCACGCTAGAGACATTTCCCTCAAACCCCTGTCAGTGTCTCTGTTGAGTTCTGGAAAATTTAATCCAATAAATCGCTTGGGCCCATTCAGATGTCACTCAATCGCTCTCCTCCTCCTGTTCATTTTTATAAGTCCCTTATGTGTATTTGTGCATGTGGTACCTTCAGAGGGCTAAACAACCAGCAAGCCGCTACAATAAGAGTAAAAAAAAAAAAGAGTGTGAGCCTCTAGAAGCGTCAAGAACTTGTGTACAACCGTGAACAGGAGTGAGAGAACACTAGGATAATGAAAACATCTTGTTCAAGACAACATCCAGAGTGAAAAGGCATGAAAACACACACACGCTTACTCCATTCAAACTCAATCTCCTCTCCGCTATTGAAAAGCGCTTCTCTTTTAACATGCTAAAGAGGCCATAGAGGTAATCCTAACAGAGCTCTCTAGGCTGAACCTGCGCATGCCCAGGGGCTCTGGCCAATCGTTTGCGCTGTGTAAAACGGTACTAACAGTTGGGCAGAGGGGGCAGCTATTCAGAATGGGGGGCTCATTCACCTCTTATTCATGTGGGGGGTATCACTATTCAACTGCTAATGTAATGACATCTTCATTTCCACGCACACACGGAAGGCAGTGGATGGCCCACTTATCTGCGTGCGCGCGCTTGTGTGTGTGTGTGTGTGTGTGTGTGTGTGTGTGTGCAATGCAATGTAAAAGAGTGAATGGGGGGGATGGAAAGGTAGAGACAACAGCAGGTACAGATGTGGTTCAGGAATTGGTTATGAAATTAATTATTAACATTTATCCATCCAGCAGGCATGTTTATTCAAAGCAATTAAGTATACAGGGTAAGCTGGACAAAAATGTCTGGAACATTACAAAACAAAAGATTAAAAGAGATTAAAACAAAAACATCTAAAAGCTTAAAACTTAACATTAGTCTGACACATGGTTTAAATTAAATGCTTATGCTTAAACCACTTCCTGTAAGTGAACCATTGCATTAACTACTTTCCGTAAGAAATGCATTACTACGACACTCCGGACTCATTTGTAAGCCAACTCTTTTTAGGGGGATTTAATCATGGCAAAAAATGTGTGTTTAAAAGAGATGAAAGTACTATTATTATTATTAGCTAAAAAGGCATTAATGCCACATTGTTTAAAATTCTTGATAATATTTAAAGGTAAATGTGCAATTTTTTTTGCACCATTAACGGCAGCAAACAGAACCACAACAAACTTTTTTCAAACGAGTTTCACACCTCCCCCATCTGCCACTGTTCAAGTCAAATAAGTATTCTACCTACAAACTCACAACATTGGTTGAAACAATGCTGTTAAGGACAATTTAATTGAATAGGGAAAAACAAACAAAATATATATTAATATGTTTTGACCATTAAAAAAATACATTCTATATTATAAAAGTATGTAGAAATACTACATTGGTCAGGTTGTCACTCAACTCTCTAAGTTGTCAACCTACAGCATCAGCTGTGTTTCTTCTCTGCCATTCACAACTCCATTCACTGGATCCGACCTTCAACATCTTACTGGAATAAGTAGGTCACCGGGTGCTTTTTGCCTACCGTTTTATGAATACATCTCTTTTAATATACCGGTACTGCTGTTTGTCTACTATATAGTAGGGAAGTATGCATATTTGGATGCAGCCTCGCTCTTTTCTCCTTGATTGGCTGTGCAAATTATTAACCTCAAATCTGCATAATTTATCAATTGCTTTGAAGAAAAATAGCAGACATTACAGTTTGCAGTGTCACAATTCATTCCAGCCATTGCAACGCTTAGCAAAAGGTCGGGTGGTTGGTCGGTTGGTTGGTTGGTGCTGCTAGTGATGCAGAAATTTCGGTACAATTTCATTTATAGGAGAGTTTTGCACTAACATCACACATCATATCAATAAACATGAGGTGGGAAGCACGTTGTAGAATGCATATATAGCCCACTCATGTAATTCTAATGACTATGGAACCTTGCAAAATGCAGCAAAACTGCTTCCATTCATTCTGAGCTGCTAGGCAGACTTTCCTCATTAAGATGATGTAGATGTAAAGAAAAAAAAACAGGAGTTTTTGACTCATTCACTGCAGGATAACAGTCAAATCAAAAGGTGTCCTTTACATCAATGCGTTCAAAAACCTTGAGGGCCACGAAACAAATCTGAGTTCAGCTCAGCTGATTCGGGTCCCTGACTTCTTAATATTTAACACTTATTTTGACATGCTGATGCATTTTTAACAGGCTCTGTTGATTAACAGTATGATGTTCTGCCGAAAGCCTTTAAAACAGAACCAGAAAAGCTTGTTTTAAATTTTTTGCTAAAAATGTGATCTACAACTACTTCTAGGCAACCTATCAACGTGAGCCCGCCGTTGCTGTGACGACGCACCGCGTGTGTTTCCCTCCCGCCTGAATGTGATTTATATCAAAGCAGATCGTGAGAACACATCAGCACAGCTGCAGGAAACCCTGCCAGCAGAGTCTCACGTCGCACTACACTAAAGAGAGGAAGACACGTGATACACGCACCACAGATCTGTATACTGCACAATAAATAACCATGACTGACTATTGCGGACAAAAGAAACAGAAGGTAGGAAGAGAAAGAGAGAGGCGTGTCATCTTCCAACATGTATATTCTCAAATTCTGTCTGTTCCTCTTTTCTCTGTTCTGCGATGCAGCGAAGCAGGCAAAAAGAAGAAATCTGGCAGAAGAAATCTGGAATCTTAAAAAAAGCAAAAATATCTAGATCAAAAAAGAGAGTGACGGCCCCATGTGAACTCTCTGTGTGGTAGCTACCGAGTTTAGTTGCCATGGCAACACTAAGGCACAGTTGGAGGTTGGCACATGCACTTGTTCCTACCGGAGCACTTGGCTCAATTATTCTGGAGCGCAGAGGTTAAAGGGATAGTTCACCAGAAAAAAAATTAATAATAATTATATTAAACATTAACTGTACAAAAAACTTATTTTACAAAAACCGGGAGTAGAGCTTTTAAATTTATAAAAGCTTATTAAGAGCTTTTTAAACTCCCATAAATGTAGTCTATAAAGCTTGAGCTTTTGCTTTATTTATAAATGCCTTGTGAAGTCATACAATGGTAAGGAACAAAATTTATAATTCGAAAAAAAGCAAGACCCAATTCTTGAACAAATCATACTTTTGAGTCCAATATTTTTTTAAAGAATCAGTTGGTTCACTAAAGTAAATTGAATTATTTCTTCATAAATCTAATACATTTAGATAAGACTCTTAGCACTTAACATCTCTCTGGAGGGGAAGAATATCAATAAACAATTATTTAGATTTTGGCCTGTTCCTCACTCAAAGCTAAGACTGGTATAAAGCTATTATAAGTTGTGTGTCCTCTTTGAAGCCAGAACACTCCCGTTCCTGTTAAATGTTATTGCAAAGGGAATAAATATCAGGACATTGTCATTTTTGGGTGAGCTACTTCTATAGGATTACTGAATAACAACCACGTACACTACTGTTTAAAGGTTTGAGGTCAGGGTGATTTTTTGTTTCTTTGTTTTTCTGGAATTTTATTTTTTTATACTTTTATTCAGAAAGCATCCATTAAATTGCTCAAAAGTTAGAGTGAAGACATTTATAATGTAACAAAGATTTCTCTCAAATAATCTTTTGAACTTTCTTAAAATGAGAAAATGTATCATGGTTTCCACAAATATATGAAGCAGCGCAACTCTTTTCAACATCGATATTAATACGAATTTTTGATGAGCAGTAAATCAGAATATTAGAATGATTTCTGAAGGATCATGTGACACTGGAGTAATGGCTGCAGATAATACAGCTTTGCCTCAAAGGAATACATCGAATGTTAACATTTATTCAAACAGAAAACAGTTGTTTTAAATAAAAGTAATATTTCACAAACAGATGCTGGAGGAAATACAGCACTGTCCTCCAAAAGAAAAAGAAACTGAATGTGAATGTGGAATGAGTCTCTTTATCAAATGACCCTTTTGGCCTTTCTGCCTTCATTTGGGTTGCAAATAATCTTCTCACCTCAGAACTCGCACCTTTAATCAAATTACTACTGGGGGGTCTGAGCTGTTAATTACGAAAACTGTGTGTGTGGGAGGGACACTGGCAGATGTAGAACAATAAGTGAAGGGGCTACTCAGCCCCCCAACTCTAACACAAACTCATTTAAATATTTCTTTTCTTAAACTATCCAAATTTCTTTCTCACCAGTCTCTTAGCAAACTCCTTATTTTCAGACAGGAATCCATAGCCAGGATGAACCTATAAGACAGAGAAAGAGACAAAATGATTTACCTACATGCATTCATAGAATTAATGTTATACAAGTGACATTTAACAGCTTCATCGTATCACTTAGTTTATAGATAATAACATTGTCCAGGGCACCATATCATAATATATGACATTGTTTACACCAACATGGATTAGGCTCCAACTGTGCTAAATTCCCCTGTTTTATCTTACACATGTACACACACACATTTGTTTTTGTGAAAAGTGGGGACATCCCATAGCAGTAATGGTTTTTATTCTGTACAAACTGTATATTCTATGGCCCTAAACCAACCCTACACCTAACCCTAACCCTCACGGGAAACTTTGTGCATTTTTACTTTCTCAAAAAAACTAATTCTGTATGATTTATAAGGGTTTTGAAAAATGGGGACATGGGTTATGTCCTCATAAGTCACCCTCTCCTTGTAATACCTGTATCATACCCATGTCATTATACAGAGTTGAGTCCTGATATCTAGACAAAATCACAAAAAGAATTTTCTAGAATCTAGAAAATCTAGTCACAAAATCTAGAACACACACACACACACACACACTTACAGCTTGAGCTCCAGTCTGCTTGATGGCATTCATGATAGCATCCATGTTCAGGTAACTTTTACTTGTAGGGGCAGGACCAACACACACAGCTTCATCAGCCATCTTTACGTGAACCTGTCGGAATGAAAACACATGAACATAATCAAAGTCATATATATATATATATATATATATATATATATATATATACACAAAATTGCATTTTGTGACTCTCTCAAATTTTAGGGTCATTAGCATGCCTGCAACGTGTCACTCTGATGTGTTGTGGAATGCGTGTACAACGTTTTGGTAAGATTTTAGTATAGCAGGCCTATTATTAACATATTGGCTATTTATTAGTTATTTACTAGTATTAATGCTACTCAATACCTGAACTTAACAACTACTTATCTAACTAGTAAATAAGCGGCAAATTAGGAGTTTGACGCAAAAGTTGTAGTTAATGATGAATTGACCGAAATTTCTATTTAGATATTTATAGGTAAATTCTACCCATTTATTTCATTATTTATGGCAGCTGAACAGACACGATTTATTTATTTAATTAGTGTATTTTTTGTGCTTTTAAGGTAATTACATTTATACATCTTGACCAGTTCACGACCATTTCAATTTAGTTTGCTGGAAATTGAACCCACGACCCGGGTGTTGAAAGCGTCAGGCAGAAGTACTTTTACAAAAGATGTTTTTAAAATGTAGATTTTTAAAAAAGAAAAGACGCTTATAAAATGCAATACTGGTTATAACAGTTTATGTAATAAAAAAAATGTAAAAATAACCCAAAACCTTTAACATTTAAACACTTTCAATTTCATTGCTGTCCATGCCAGTTAGTCGTCTGCGCAAATGTCTATGTGACCAAGATGTCATCACACACGGTGTGAAGCAACTGTGACAGCGAGCTGACGGAGTGACAGACCTCACAATGGGGAAGCATTAATACTGACAACTGCGTCAACAGGGGAGGTTTGGAAAAGACTCGCTAGCAAACTGCTGCTTCTCTGCTAATGTTTTCCACACATGTGTAATAAGGGATACAAAGTTGTTTTTCCCTCACATTTAACGAGGGTGAAGCAAACAGAAGTGGAGGAGTTTCCAAGACACTCAAATGAGCCCAAAAGACTGAAGCAGCCACATACTGCAACCTCTGACTTTAAGGATCATTTTACTGAAGAAGCGATTATTGAACTAACTGGATATTTTTAACCGACTGTATTTCTTTGTTATCTGAAACAATTTCTCAAATTAAATTAAATTAAACACTACTTCAAGGTTTTGAATCACACAGACAAATCTTGAGACGTATTTTACTGTGACGTAAACTTGACGGCTCCCCACCATTTGTTTCAGGAGCCTAATAAGCTTCTTTTTTCTGTCAGCACCAACCCTGTTAACTAGAGAGGATGTAAGATCCAGCATACTTTGACGCGGTAATCGGATAAAAGTTGGTATGATTGTTTAAGGTCTTAATGAAAAGTCTGTAACATAGTTTGGTTAAAATTTCTCAATTGTAGTGTAACACAACACCCTTTTTACCCATTTAAAAACAGCTTTTTTCAGAGCAAGCCATTTTGTAGCATTTTCCTTTAAATGCAAATGAGCTCTCCTGACACCGCCCCTCTCTTCCGAGCCGCTCTCTTTTAGAGACGATAAATTTTTGCCGCATTCATCATGAAACTTGCTAATAAGAACATTGTTAGGAAAGGCGATTTGCAAAGATTAATTAAGAAAACCTTATACTCTCTTCTTCTGTTGGTGAGGCTGTATAACGAATGATTCGCCCAAACATAGACACATTTAGATAGATCGGGGCGCATTCCCTTCAAAAACAAACGTAATCCACTGCGTCATCAGTGGTTCAGATGTCGTAAAGTAAATATCGCCTGCTGTTTTCAATATTACATCCAACAACGGAAGACCTCAATCGCTTCAAGTCATTCTTGTTTACGTCTGCTCCGATGGTGAAACAATGGCGGACTGATGACAGTCACTCAGGACTGGTCTAAGGGAAGACGCCAATCCAGTCTGTGCTGAAATTCTACTGTCAATCAAACTATCGTGGGAGGAGCCTGTTTTAGTGACGTCACACAGACAGGCTTGATTTGAGAAAGGAGAAATGATTTAACGAGATTTAAAAAAAAAAAAAAAAAAAAAAAAAAAAAAAAACCTTCGAACACCTAAATCCTGAGGTCAGTATATGGACTTCTAACGTCAATTTGTTCCCCCATACAGAGTCCAGATTATCGCCCACTGCTCTGGTTTAAACATCATTTAGATGCTATTTAGCTGCAAATCAAACGCAAAAGATCCCCTCCTCTAACCCCCATCATTCCCACAATCCAGCAAAGAACACAGCAGGGGGACGAGCTGAGTTTAAAACACTGCCTCTATCAAACCCTCATGCATATGGAATAGGAGGGGGTGAAAACTGACAGCTATCAATCACGGCAACAGAGGATTACACTCCATGAAAAAATAAAGGTGAGATGAGCAAAAGCTTTAGTTTATCTTGCAATGCTTGAAAAAGTGTAGTGGGGTCTAATTTAGATATTAGTACCAGACTGCCTCCAGATGATTAACCTGCGTCAGACATCTATTTATTTGTTTCAAATGCTTCATAGTTTTCATGATGGCTTGTATAAGTAATCTTTTCTTTGATATGTGGAACTTTTTAATGAATTATCAAATATGATTTACAGTGTGGTCAAAATAAATGAAGAGGTTTCTATTTGGCATTTTTCTAATTGAATACAACAATTTTAATTAAATGATAGTTCAAATGAAAAAAGTATAGTTCACCAAAAAATGAAAATTTTGTTTTCTCTTGCATGCAATTCCAAACCTGTATGAAGATAAACCATAACCAATAGTTTTTTTTTTACCAGCATTCTTCAAATAGATCATACAACATGAGGGTGAGTATATTTCTTTTTAAAATTAATCTATTTATTTGCTTTATATACTTCAAAATCCTAAAACTTTTGCCGCCTTGTTTTTTTTAAGCCATTCCAGCATCAAGACTGATTTCATGATAAGAAACAATAGTTTAATACATGATGACAACCAATAAATAAACTTACAGCAGAAGTTAGTTTTTGAAACAATATGCTCTCAGACTTTTGAACCTCAATGTACGTGTCTTTTTTATTTAGGTATTATTGATTTCTCTCACCGCACTAGAGTCCACATCACTGTGAACTGCCACTGTCTTGATGCCCATCTTCTTACATGTTTTAATCACCTATGAATGGAAAAAGGGGGATATTTAACAGCAAATGAAAGTGAATGTTTTTTATTCCACAGAAGTAAATCTGTACTGAAGGTAAAATACATCTAGAGAAGATATATACAGGACTTCAACCCGATTTTAAATTAAAATAGAAAGACAAATCTAACGTTTTGCCTTAAACACACTGAAAGGATCGTTCCTGCTGGAGAACACACACTCTCACTCACCCTGCAGGCGATCTCGCCTCTGTTTGCGATGAGGATTTTATCAAAGGTCTGTGGAAAGGAAAAGGGAACAGGGCGATTAAGACATTTGTTTTGTCAACACTTGATTTGTCCAGTGTGTGTCTCTAACGCTGACTAAAGCTCAACTCCTTTAGCTGTAAGTGAAAGCTGTTCAACACACACTGCTTTTTAGATGATAAAGAAGAGAGAAGAGATAAAGATCTTAAAGATCAAGCTCTAAGTGCAGAACTGAATATAAGAACCGGATGAACATCTATCATAGTTAGACTTTATCAGGTACAAAAACTACTTATATACTTAAACTACTGTTGGGTCATTCTGTGTCAACTCAACCAGAGGGCCGCTGCTCAAATTTTTGATTTTGTTCATATTTTTCTTACAGAAAGACAATCATGAATAGTCATGAAAGCCAAAACATTTAATGTCACAGATTTATATTTACTACGTAATCCACTATTTTGTAGAAATTTGGCTTTGGAGCCAAATTACAGGGGAAGTCGTGGCCTAATGGTTAGAGAGTTGGACTCGCAATCGAAGGGTTGTGAGTTCGAGTCTCGGGCCGAGCAGGAATTGTAGGTGGGGGGAGTGAATGTACAGTGCTCTCTCCACCCTCAATACCACGACTGAGGTGCCCTTGAGCAAGGCACTGAACCCCCAACAGCTCCCCCAGAGCCGCAGCATAAATGGCTGCCCACTGCTCCGGGTGTGTGTTCACAGTGTGTGTGTGTTCACTGCTGTGTGTGTGCACTTTGGATGGGTTAAATGCAGAGCACGAATTCTGTATGTCACGTCACTTTCACTTTCAAATGACTTTAGAAAGCTGGCGGCATCCAATTGTTTTTACACAGAGATTGGTAGGTCTATTAGTAAAATCTATTGACTTCGTTTCATTATATGCCAACATTGACTGTAAAAAAAGAAATCTGCAAAATGCAATTCTTGTGTTTTTTGCCTCAAGTTTGCACGCCTGTAACTCAAGAAATATTAAATATATCTTAATATTCTTTTAGATTCTGGCTCTCAAACTTTCCTTTGGGTAACTTCTTTTTAAAGACCCTCAACGGTTCAATCTCAGAGATATAGAAATCTTAATGAGTAAATTGTTCACATTTTCAGTGGTTGAACCACTTTGTATCCATCTGATATTTTTTTCTGTCAAAGAGGAATATCTAAAGAACAAAACTTTTTAACTAAAAATTTATCTCATTTTTTTCTATCAGCTCAATTGCATAGAACATACC
This sequence comes from Carassius carassius, assembly GCF_963082965.1. Lineage (NCBI taxonomy): Eukaryota > Metazoa > Chordata > Actinopteri > Cypriniformes > Cyprinidae > Carassius > Carassius carassius. The sequence continues at coordinate 22,068,372 of NC_081760.1, read as the reverse complement.
TGTATTAATGCCATTAATATACTTTTCATAAAGTTGTCATGCCAGTAACTCTAAAAGTATAGATATCTTAATATCCTTCTAGATTCTCATTCTTAATAAACTTTCCTTATAAGCCCTATATGGTTCAGTCCCTAGATATTGGGACCCTAATGTGACTCCATCTACAAATTAGGGGTTGTCCCTGACTAAGGATTTTCATAATCGAATCGGAATTTTCGAATCTTGCCGATATTTGACTGATAGTCGAATCTTATGTTTAGGGGCGGAGCAAAATACATTAACAAGAGTCAAGTCAGACATTCGACTAACATAATCCTAACTATCCAAACTGTGTCAGTTTGAGTCTTGGTAAACTTTAAACCCCTGAGATACTCCTCTGTCAGTCAAAGATTATGGAGAGTGAAACATAAATCTATAGGGGTGGTTGGATTTATTCATGTACTTTAAAATATTAATTTGAAGCTTCTTTCTTTTCAGATTCTTACAGCTTTATCATAATAGGCTGTATATTAAGTTATTGGGAGAAAACCGGTAGCTCTTGGTGAAATCAGACATTTGAGCACCCCCATATGGTCAAAATGGCATAATCAATAACACCCCACGAATATTCGACTGTTAGATTGGTAGTCGAATCAGGCTCCTCGAATCAAAGCATCGTTTCATCAACTATTCGGGGTCACCCCTAAATGTTTGGATTTTACTCATTTTCAATGGCCAGTAACTAAATGTAGGTAACTTTTGAAACAGCTGATAGTTTTGTTTGAAGAGGAATGTCTGAAGAATAAATTATATTGAAACTAGAAATATATTGTTTCCCTATATCAAAACAACTGAATACAACACACCTCTCTGAGTTGGCTGGCGCTGATTTCTTACAGTCCCTGTTTTGATTTCAGCAAATCATTTTGACCGAACGCAGACAACGTGATTAATATTCATGAACCCAGCAGCTCATCAATTCATAGTGCATTGTATATACATTGGTATGATAGTAGAATTAGTAGTAGTATTGTCTTTTAATAATAATTAATATGATCTATTACTATTTTTTTACAGAAACCCTCAATGACCAAAAATATCTTAAGCATCACCACCAGTCTTAAGTTCAGTTAAAATGACAAATATGCATTCATTAGCTAGGCCTAAAAGTTAATTTTTACATCAAGGCATTGTGCTAGAAATATTACTATTATTTAGTAAAATGTATGTGATGCTGCTACTACTGTTGAAAAAAATTATAATACTTTATTTTTTAGAGAAATAAATCACAATATTTCTTCCATGTTTTAATTTTAATAGCAAATCCCCTTTATTTACCAAAAATAATATGTGTTTAAATTTAAAAAAAATAAAAGACAAATTAAATTTGGGTGAAACTTGTTTACTGTTTTTCATAATTATATAACTTGTAGAAAAACTTTAAACACAGTTGTAAATAAGTATAAAGAATGGCATTGGTTTTATTTTTAGTGCTAAAAAGTTATTTTTATTTTTAATTAGTATATTTTTGTGTTTTGCTTTGGTACCGAAATTGGTACCGAGAACCGTGGATTTTCACTGGTATCGGTACCGAATACTGAAATTTTGGTACCGTGACAACACTATGTGAGAGAGTTCAAAACAAAGCAGTTTGTGATATCCGGTTCGCGAACGAATCATTCGATGTAACCGGATCTTTTTGAACCAGTTCACCAAATCGAACTGAATCGTTTTAAACGGTTCGCGTCTCCAATACGCAAATTGGGCGAACTACGGAAATTTCAGCAAAGGATAAATGAATTTGCAACACTAAAAATCGCTTGCAGTAGCTCTGCTACTAAATTTATTTCAAAATTCCTTTATCTTGGCTGAGCTTTCAACGTTCTCTGAAAAGTTGAGATGTTTTTAACTTGATGCGGTGCGGACGTGCCTGGAAAAAACGAGCGCGTCGCACCACGTGCGCGTCGCTTCGATTATGAGCCCGCATAACGCGTGCCTACATTGGAAATAACGAGCTTGAGCACGCAAAAGACGCGATATGTGAACGGCCCCTTATTCATTAAACATTATTTATTCTTCAGACATTCCTCTTTAAATGCAGTAAGAAGCAGCTGTGTGAACTATATGGGGATGAACAATTGATATTTCAAAAGGAAAGTTTATTAACAATGATAATCTAGAAGGATATTAAACTATTTTGGATACTTTTAGAGTTACAGGCATGCAAACTTATTTTATATGTATATTTATGGTACTCAGGCAGGTATGTTCCATGCATTTGTGTTCACAGAAATCCACAAGATACATTTCTACTTTCAACATCATTTTCTCTTTAGCTATTTCTCTCTCAAAAAAAAAAAAAAGTATCAACTGTATGTAAAAATGTGTACAATTTCCCAATTTACTCATTGAGCCGTATTAAGATCTCTGTATCTCTGGGATTGAACGACCGAGGGCCTTTAAAATAAAGATACCAAAATAAACGTTAAGAACCAGAATCTAAAAGGATATTAAGATATCTTTAATACTTCTTTAGTTACAGGCATCCAAACTTGAGTAGTGCTTTCACCGTTGGCATATAATGAAACAAAAATTGGGTAACACTTTTATTTTAAGGCGTGCTTGTTATGCATGTTACATGTACTTACAATTATAAGAACAATTATTTATGCATAACTAATTAACTAAGTTACTAATATTACTAATATTATAACAGTTAACTAATATTACTCAGTACTTAAATATATAATTACACTCTAGCAAGGACACCTTAAAATAAAGTGTAACCAAAAATTGCTAAAGTCAATAGATTTTACTAATAGACCTACCAATCTCTGTATAAAAATAAAATAACGATGCTGCCATCTTTCTAAGGTCATTTTTTTTTACCCCCTGTAATTTGGCTCCAAATCCAAGTTGAAAATTGTCATTTTGACCCCTCTCTACAAAATAATGTATTATTCCTTAAATATACATCTTTGACATCTAATATATTAACTTTCATCACTATTTATGTTTGTCTTTCTACTAATAAAATAAAATAAAATAAATTATTATTATTAACAAATTCAAAAATGAGCATGGGATGTTTCCAAAATTTGGTTGATTTGACATGGAATGAGCCTGAAATCTATTCCATGAAGTGCACTAATAAACATACACAAGTTTAAAAGGAGGGAGACCTTGATGATTCTGACTTTTAAGGTGGATGTTAGTGTGCCTTAAAGATTAAAGCATGTTGCATGTTGTATGCCACGTGTAAACAATTTATGGAAAAACTTACGGAAGTGTCTGCTATAAACCATGTGTCAAGATAAGCCTAGGGCAATGTGTACTGAAGAACACTTTCCTAAACTCAAAGCATATTTCCCATTTGCTCATATTGCTACACCCCCACTCCCACAACACACAAACACACCTCCAGGCAAAGACTGATCATGGGAGAATGAAACATCAAAGCTACATGGATGCAACAGGCTTCTGGCAGTGTAGGGAGTATGTGAACAGAATTTTGACCCTGATATATGGGATGTTTCACAAAATAACTGAGGCTTCCGTGTTTCCTCCATGGATATCTATATGTAGATACATTCTGCTCCAGACATGTCGGCATGTCCGTCATCTTGGAAAAGATGCTACTCATCACTCTCACTAAAAACAATCCCATTATTTTTTTATCAAAAATTATGCAACTGTTTGCAGCCTATGAGGATCGAATGATCAACTAATATGCAGAAATATCTAATATTAACAATAAACTAAATCCTCTGAAAATAAGCCTCTCTCTATATATATATATATCTTTAAAAATCTTACATACCTCAAATTTTTTATAATTTGAAATGTTCCTTAATCAGCAAACCAGCATATTAAAACACTGAAGACTGGAGTAATGGCTGCTAAAATTCAACTTTACATCACATTTTATAATATAAACATAGAAAACAGTAGTTTAAAATTCTAATAATATTTAACGATATTAAAGTTTTTACTGTAGTTTGGATCAAATAAAAGCAACTATGATGAGCAGAAGAGACTTTATTTAAAATCATTTAAAAAATCTTTTGACAGTGTACATATGAATAACTAGCTCTCGAGTGTACACAGAGCTTTAATCACTGCTAATATGCCAACTACACATAAAAATCACTGGTTTCCTCTGTCATCATGAAGGACATGTCAATTGACATAAAAGACAGCACCATGATTTCTTTTTTTCATTACCCCAAATTTCACTTGGATCCTATTATATGGTCTAACAAACAAAAATTACATAAAAACATTAAAATAGCATGTTATTCATGCACCAAGATGTAAGAAAGGAAACAAAGATGCACACGTAAAGAAAAGTGAAGCATCCATGAATGTCAAACACTCCTATTATCAGACTTACCGTCTCATTTGGGTCATACACTGTAGAGTACCGGCAGATTATAACACCGCACCTCTGCTTAAGACAGACATGCTAAAAGACAAAGAGACAATGCTGTCACCGCTGACTGAATAAAACCGTTTATACCAGAGATGCCCAAACAGGACCCGCAGGCCAAAGGTGACCAGTGATGACCTTTGATTTGGCCCACCACCACAAACATCCCACAAAACAGCACACAGCCCTCAATTATTCACCTTTTGACCCTTCATAGTAAAAAATCTGGGCACCTCTGGTTAATAAAACTTTGTTCAACACAAGTGACAAATGTATTAGGACCACTAACATTGTGTTCAGTTACAGTAATGAAACATGAAAGACACAGAATTTTATATATATATATATATATATATATATATATATATATATATATATATATATATATAGACAGTAATAAAAGGGTCAAAATATTATTCTGAACAACAACGGGCAAGTTTTGTGATTTAAAATTTGAATCAGCAGAAAGAACTGACTGAATGACTGACTGTCATTGATAAATCCAACCAGACATAATCGGTTTTCAAATTTATTATTAGGAATCTTTCAGTCAAATATTCAATAAATTTACGCTGCACAGACAAACTGTCTTTACATACAATCGGCACAGCTGCATCAGCTAAACACTTTCTGAGATCATTTTGACATTGACATGAATTCACAGTCAATAGTGATAAAAAAAAACATCTGGTCGTGATTTCAGCAACGCTAACAATGAAGGACACGTCATAAACTTATAAGGAGCGAGTAAGTTAATGTTTCATAAATAATACTTGACCGTTGTGAATCAATGAAACTGTCCGTATATCGTGTCAAGTGAAGTTCTCGCGGATCTTTCACGGCATGTCAGGACGCTCAGACAGATAACACGGCAAATAAAATAATTGGACTAATCATTAGATTAGTAGTATGAATTGTTTTCCATCATGCAGCGACTTCAAATCCCAAAGCTTACCTTAACAGCATGAAAAACTCTCTGAAATCCTGCAGCGCTTCTGTAAGCCGCCATAATAATCGGAGTTACGCACAGCAGAGCGGCGCGCTCTTATGACGTAACGCACATAATTTGGGGGTGTTTGCCCTCCCGACCAATCAGATGTGTCCGAGATCGAAATGTGCTCGAGGAGGGGAGAAACTGAACAACTGAAGGTTGGACGACAGGTTGCTGATAAAAACCGTCGTGACCTTGAAGACTATGCTCGAACATCTGCACTAATCCCTAATGTATGACTATTCATTAAAGATTGTTAAAGTTCGATTCATTTATTTTTTCGAACAGATCAGGTAGGTAAAATTATTAATCAAATTACTGTTTATTATTATTTATTTTTATTCTGTATTGGCACTTCCCTGAAAGTACTGCAAAGGATGTTGAAAATAACCGTGATAATTTATACTTTATTGAAAATGGCAATCATACAGCTAGTCTACTTTTATATATGGACTTTCAGGCCAAATGTCAACAACTTTTTTACGGATTAGCATTAGCCTAGTTATCGCAAGAACTGAGAAATCGTAAAACTGATGAAACTGAATAACAATTTTAAAGGTAACAATGCTGTACATATTTTATTCGACGAGTTTATCATAAATATTTAGTATTTTTAATAAAACATATAAGATATACCATCATTTAAGAACAAGGGTGATTTTCTCAAAATTACTCGGAGTGGATGATTTCCAGACATGTGTAACATACATGGAAATAATACAATAAAATACATTCACAGAAAAGTTTCCATTTTAACGCACTACATTTGACTTCGGCACTTTGGATCTTTTGGACTTTATGGTAGGTACAATCACGTAACGTCAAATATATCTAATAATCATGACAGAAATATTGTGTTCAAACACATTACTGTAAAACATTTCTACAGTCAGAAATATACATCCATCCTTCGTCTTTGGCAAATGACCAAATTACATTTTATTCTTCATATAAGAAAACAACCTTCGTTTTAATCACATGGACTAATACTTTTCTACTTCAGTCACAGTGCAACACTGAATGCTGAGGACATAAAGCCTCATTTACTACTTACAAATAATAGTTCCATTTATATGCCGTTTTTGGCGAAGTCCTTAAACGTACCACTCGCTAAAAGTGGAGGTTAAACTGCTGTGTGCGCTGCTGTTGAGCGCGGCGGAGTCCGGAGACATGGCGTTGTGCGTTTCTGAGCACGGAGAAATCAAATTGGAGGGAGTGGACGACTCGTACCCGGAGCTTCCGGTAGGAGAGGAGTCGACCACTGGACCATGATCCTCGTGAACCTACAAAAGACATCAAACAGTTCGAATCAGTTCAATCGGACTAAACCATGATATATGCAAGGCAACAGATTGTTGAACGAAGAGTAGCTGTCAGATGGATTGAATTCTCACCTTCATGTGTTTCCTTAAAGAGCTGGGGTGAGTGTAAGACTTGTCGCACAGTTTGCACAGATATGGCTTGTCAGACGTGTGCACGTGCATGTGCTTCTTCCGGTCACTGCTGTTGGCGAACCGTCTGTCGCAGCCGTCGAATTCACACAGGAACGGTTTTTCGCCTGAAAAACAAAAATATTTTCTATTTAGATGTGAACTTATTTTAGATGAACGCAGAATCGATGAATGATATACTGTTGTGGGCTGATTTTGATGCTGTAAAAGGGGTGATGCGCAACCAAATAACGCATTCAAATTTCAGAGCAATTCACACTTACAAAATCATCAACCTTTAATTGTAAAACCACTATATGATTTCTACCCTTAGACTAGCTTGTCTACTGACTGCTGAGACACCAGCTTGTAACAAGCACTGGAGGAAGTGTTGTATGGCATTACTGAAGACTGAGCAAGTTCAAAGTTTTGAATTTGGAACTGAAATGAACATTTAAAACCACGTAAAATGTACAAAAAATAAAATATCGTATTTAAAAGAACATCGATAAATAATCACCTGTGTGTGTCCGTTTGTGTATTTTCAGATTCTCTGAGCGCGCGAACACCTTGCCGCATCCCGGGAAGGGGCACGCGAAGGGTTTCTCTCCCGTGTGCACTCGGATATGATTCACTAGTTTGTATTTTGCTTTGAATGGCTTGCTTTCCCGTGGACAGTCTTCCCAGAAACAGATGTGGTTACACTGTTCTGGCCCACCGATATGCTCCGTGGACACATGTGTGACCAGCTCGTGCATTGTGCTGTAAGTTTTGCTGCAGCATTTTTTGGGGTCACCAAGCTCCGGGTCGATCCATTTACAAATGAGCTCTTGTTTGATGCACTGTTGTCGCATGTAGCGGAAGAATGCTCCAGGATGGTGCGCCATGTTCATGCTCATATTTAGGCCATACTGACTGTAAGGATCGGCCCGTGCATTGGGCACTTGGTGATACTGTTCCGTTCGCCCGAAAACCTCACCGGGTAATCCAAGGCGTCCGTTCAGGATGTTTGGAGAGCTGTGATGGGACCCATGCTGCTCGTGGATTCCGGGGAAATGTAGGTGGCCCTGGCCTTCTGGGTGAGAGTGATGGAGAGGCCCTGCTGTGGAGCTGAAGATGGGGTGTTGTCCGCTGCCCGGAGTCGAATCTCCAAAGCCTCGGCTGCGCAAGAGAAACTCCCTGGTGGAGTTAAACGTGGAAGTGGCGTACGAGGCAGCGTGCGCAGCCGCATGCGCTCCAAGAGCGGCTGCGGAATAGCTGGTTGCTTGGGGCGCAAACGCTGCGCTCTGACCCGGGGACAAATCGGGGTGGTTCAGTTTGAACGCGCCAATATGTGCCGATTCCATGAAACTCATATCTCTGTCCTGTGTCTCGCTCACAGCCGAGTGATGCCTTGTGAACGTGCCAACCCCTAAACTAGAGATTTGGTGGCCGGCATCCAGTAACATCACCACGAATTTTGATTACAAGATGCGACTACACCCGAGTTTACAAATAAAAGTAAATATAAATCAACTGACTGGCTGTTAATTGCCCGTAATTCGGTTAATTACAATTCATACCAAGTGATGAGGTCAGAGTAATATCAAATAAATCCTTTTGGCACGATGGAAAAGCTGCAGAAATGTACAACATTTGTACATCGGTATAATTCGTGCGCCAAAGTGAAACTTGAAGCGGTTGCGCGGGTTCTCTGTGCGTCGTGTTTTCTGAGTGTTTTTGCGCTCCTGACTGCGCTTATCTCTGGGGTCTCTCCAAGGCACCACACGCCCCCTCACGACTGTAACCCCGTTTCCCAAATCTAAGGATCTCATTGGTCTGTGTAACTCCCAAATCCTGTTCACTTGTCCAATCAAATGTTTACTCACCGTGAGTAATCTAGGCTGACGGTTCTTGTGGTTCCGCCCAGTTTTATGCGTTTACGAGAGAATAATCTGTGCTTGAAGTGAGGGGAGGGGGGGGGGGGGGGTTAGTGAAATACAAAACACTGTGGATTTATGACAATATTATTTAGGCTATTACTTGGTTTGAATTTCGGTTTATAAGTTGTAACACACATTTCTAGGTTTCTCTTATATACTTCTGTAAAAAACTGAACAGATTGGATAAATCCTTCACTGTGAGATTTAATGTTGTCCTGAGTAGAAGTTTCATTTGTGAGCTCATTCTAATTCAAAGCTTTTATTATAAACTAACATCGCCTAGGTATAACACATCAGTGAATGAGGTTTTAATGTTTTTGTCATTGGTTTGGGTGCAGATCTGTGCAGTGCGCGCTATTGCGTTATTAGACCTGCACCATGTCAGAGTTGAATTCGTCCTCGTTTGTGTAAACATTTTGTTCGGGAATCACCAAAATGCACAAATGCATAAAACGATTGCTTTTAGGTTCATCTTTAAAAATCGAATATTTAACGAAAATGTCTGTTTTGGTGTCCAGAGTCAAGATTTTAATAGCCTAAATAAAATTGTTTTTAGCAATTTCACAAAATCGTTTTTTCCCACGAAGTCACGTTTTGAGCCGTGTGAAATAGATAATTATGAATCACTTTTACATTTTATTATGTTACTAATGGTTTTTAATTCGAATCCCACACAGTGTGAACTCATTAATGACATTTGATGTTAATCGAACCCATTTTGACCTCGATGTGTTGTATCATCTCTGACAGAACGAGAGTTAATAGGAAAACACATCTCCTTCTCTCCAGCTTCTCATTTGTGTCTAGATGTTATTATTGAGCAGTGAAAGAGAAGGAAGGAAGGGACATGAGAGTGTTGTAAAGAGGGAGTCTAAGTCACCGGCTTTGAACTGAAACTTATTATGGGCTCGGATGCCACTCGGGTTGTCCTGACAACGGCAGTGAGATGGGAAGTGTCTCCATTGTGGATGAGTTGTTTCTCTTCAGAGGATATCAACCTCTAGACACATATTTACGTGGCGAGGGTTGAACTGGTGACACACACAGACGGAGAGACGCCGCTATGCCATGAGGATAAAACCAACAATGCAACAATGTCAAGAGGTTAGAATAGAACAACTGACCCTTTGCGCCTTTTCTAACAACTTCAACAATATTTCAAAAACATTTAGTACTCCACTGGTCATGTAAAATAACCCAGGCTCGGATAATAAATGATAATAAAAGGACATTCAGAATTCAGCATTATTTTGCGCTGATATTATAAAGAAACGACAAATGTTCAAGACAAACGTGGCTTTATTATAGGCTATATTTCCTGTCATGTTTCTCAAGAAGGACATTAAATAGAACGAGGTTTAAATGTCAGCCAACACATGGTCTTCTTAACAACTGACCTGTAAATGAATTCAAAATAGATTCATTAAATCAATTATCATCAGCACGTCATAATCTTTCGTCCAGTGAACCGTTTTGAACATATTTCAAACTTGGTAAAGGGCAGGTTACTAAACTGGCTTATTCATGTATATAGCATAGGCTATGTCTGTCTTGAAGGACCATTTACATTTGAGTACATTTTTATTTTATGATTTGAAAATTTAAAACCAGATAGTTTTTTGTTTTTGTTTTTTTAATCTTTGTACAAGGAGAGTGTTTACCAAGTAAATCAATAATAGAAACTTGTTTTCAAACGAAATCTTATGAGTAAATACTGAAAATGTTGCTCTTACGTTTAGAGGCGTTTCAGCGCACTGATACATTTCACAACCACTCGCCTTAAAAAAAAAGAAAAAAAGAAAACATAATAAAACATGTTTCATCTTAAATGTTTTACAGATGTGATTTATTCAAATTATTTTGACATATATTTATACATACTTAGTAGCCTATATTTTACCCACTGTTCATTGTGAAATAAAAAATATAAAATAATGACTGAAGGGGGCGGTGGGCTTTTAAAACATTCCTAATCGCAATATATATTATTTTGTTTTATATTTATAATTGTTTTGTAATTTTACACTTTTAAAATAATAACAGGCTTACATATTTGAATGGTAATTAACAGCCTTTAAGAAAAAAAATAATGTTTATTTAAAACTAGATTAAGGGTTGGAAGTTAAAGAAGAGAACTTTGGAACAAGTGGTCATTATTATTATTATTAATATTATTATTTTTTTTTTTTTTTTTCATCCTGGATGGATGCCAGTTTTATGTGCACGGCTGCTCAACCAGAAGTTTTAAAACAACTGTAAACTCAATTACGCATAATTTAATTTATGTTTAAGGGCTATCTGTGTTTAACTTGTAAATCTGGGTAATGATCCCAGGATCTGTTAAACGGTGTCTCCCACATGACAATCACTGTGACATGGGCGTCGCTAGACCATTTAAGGGGGGCTTTCTGCTCAGCCCAAAGTTCTGCGATAAGCTCCATAAACTGTACAATAATTCCTGATCACCTCAGTTTCCTTTAAATTTCATTCAAAAAACGGCGGCAGAGTTCGGCTCCTCCCCGACCTTCAGCGCGTTCTTCAACCCACAGACAAAGTATCCTGCCTAATGTCTGTCACATGTTTAATCATTTCTGATGGTGTGATGAGGGGTGAACGGAGAGAAAACTTGTGTGTGTGTGTGATGGGGAAGATTTGTATTTGGCTTATTCGTTTCTCAAATATCATACTCATCTGTGCAATACAGTTTAGTAGTCTACCCTATTAGTTTGTATTTATTTAGCCTATTATTATTATTATACCCTCATTGGAGGCTGAGCCACCCTAAAATGAAAATCCTAGAATAGCCCCTGTATACTACTTCCTGATATTGAATAAAAGGTGCAAAATGTCCCCATTAAACAATTTGCTAAATGTGTGATCCCACACAAACATGCACACACATTTGTAAAGCTCTACTTCATATTCAAAAGCCTATTACTACACAGTGTGTGTGTGTGTGTGTGTGTGTGTGTGTGTGTGTGTGTGTGTGTGTGTGTGTGTGTAAATGTGCTCATCATTCAGTGCTGTACAACTTACAGATGCATTAATGAGCTGAATCACCTATACCTGTTTAATGTTTCTGCACTGTCAAGCGGATCTCTCTCTCTCTCTCTCTCTCTCTCTCTCTCTCTCTCTCTCTCTCTGTCAAAATCTGTGTGGGCAAAATCAGTGAGGGAACCACAACTGCAAAGTGAGCGGCAGAAAATGAAGAGAGTGAAGAAAGGATGGAGCCACTCATATTCAGAATTGACAGAAGAACACGACTACAGACTTGTGCAGAAAAACAAACAAATCTTTCCTCCGCTGCATCACCCTCACTGGAGTCTGTGAGAATCTCACATTTGACATGTAGTTTACTGCTGGTATTCTGCCCTCGTAAAAGAGTTCCCCTTCTTCAACTAGACAGATAGATGACTCCTTCCACAAGACAGTTGAACTGAAGCATGGATTTATTGACACCACCACTTCAAATGCAAGTGGAACAGAGTAAAACTGAAATACAGAAAAAAGGAAAAAGTAGTTTTCCAAAGACTGTACATTAATAATTGTAACAGTTCGCTTAAGGTATAACTGAACATAATATATAACGTTACAATAATAATCTAGATGCATGTAACATCGTACTGAAAAGTCTCTATTAATATCAGTTTCATCCTTAAATTACTGGCACTAATTCCAACAAAAGATGAAAAAACAAGCTTCTAATAAACACATTAATACTTACAGACAAAGCTTCTATAAATGTTTGCAAGGATGATGAAGAGATTGAGCTGCTTTAACCGTGTGATTATCAGAATCAACTGAGTAAAACAAGATGACTGCAATTAAGGTCAGAGGTTACTCTCTCTGACAACATCAATAAACATAAATGGACTAGCACCATCTAGTGGCTCTAAAAATAAACTACACTAAGAACAGTACACTCCCCGTCTGGTATCTGTAAGATGCCATCATTAAACATAATTAAGCTTGTCTATTCAGTCTCAGGAGACAACAGTAAGACAACATCTGATATAGGTCGCAGAAACACCTTAGATGATCCCTCTTTGACCATCTTGACCTCAACTTTCCTCACTCGCCCATCTCTCCCAGGAAATGTCTTCAATACCATTCCCATGGGCCAGTCATTCCTTTTGGCTTGACTGTTTTTCAATAGCACAACGTCTCCCACTTGAAGATTGCCGCTCTCATTCTGCCATTTTCTTCGGCCTTGTAAGGTTGCAAGATATTCCTTTCTCCAGCGATGCCAGAATGTAGTGGCCAAGCCTTGGACTTGCCTCCACTGACGACTGAAGAGGTCCTTTTCTCCAAATTCACCTGATGGAGAAGGTACTACAGAAGTCTTTTGAGTGAGTAGAGTTGCTGGGGACAGAATAAATGGAGCGTCTGGATCTGTGGATACAGGTACCAGGGGACGAGCATTTACTATGGCTGTGACTTCAGCCATGAAGGTTGTCAAAACCTCATGGGACAACTTTGATGGTCCAAGACCTTGTAGCATGGATTCAAGGATCCGCCTTGAGACTCCGATCATACGTTCCCAACTTCCACCCATGTGAGATGAGTGGGGAGGGTTGAACACCCAAGTACATCCAATGTCACTCAGATACTCTTGTACCCTTCTGTCTTCTGTGACTGACTCCATCTTCAACTCCTTGCATGCTCCAACAAAGTTGGTGCCACAGTCCGACCGCAACTGCTTTGCTGGACCTCGAACAGCGAAGAATCTGCGGAGAGCATTTATAAAGCTGGAGCTATCCATCGACTCTATGACTTCGATATGTATGGCCCTAGTGCTCATACATGTAAACAGCACTGCCCAGCGTTTGGAGTTCGCTTGTCCTCCTCTAGTTCGACGTGAGGTGACCATCCAAGGCCCGAAAACATCCAACCCTACAAAGGAGAATGGAGGGTCCATACTGAGCCGTTCAGGAGGTAGGTCAGACATCTTCTGAATCAAAATCTTTCCCCGCAGTCTGCGACACTGAACACATTGAAAGATCATACTACTGATGCGTCTCTTACCACCTATGATCCAGAAACCAGCCTCTCTCACTGCACCCTCAGTGAAGACGCGTCCCTGATGTTCGACCTGTTTATGATAATGTTGAATGAGCAGTGATGTGATGTGACAACGACCAGGGAGAATTAGAGGACACACTTCATCTCTTCTAAGGTTTGCTTCTGAAAGGCGTCCGCCAACCCTGAGTACGCCAAAACTGTCAATGTAGGGGGATAGTTTAAAGAGAGGGCTTTGATTGGAAATCGCTGTGCCTGTTTGAAGGCATTTCAATTCCTCAGAGAAGGCTTCTGTTTGCACGCTGTGGATGATAACAGACTTGGCCTTTTCTAGATCTTGAACTGAGCAGGGTTTGTCACATATATGCCAGCCCCTGCAAGTACTCTTGTTACTATCCTGCTTGAAGGAGTGAGTTATGTGCACAAGTCTTGCTATTGCATGAGTCAGTGATCGCCAGCTTGAGAATCTTTCGAACCGTTTGGGGTTTAACTCCTTTCTTGAAGTATGTGTAGCGCAAGAAGTGACTTGAGGACGTACTTCAATGTCTACTTCTGGGTCGATCATACTGAAGAGACCCATGTGAGTTTCAGGCTGTGTTGATTTAGTCAAGAATGTTGGACCAGTCAGCCACATGCTACGGGGAAGGTCAGCTGCCTTAACTGATCTTGTGGCATGGTCGGCAGGGTTTTGATCGGTAGGTACGTATTTCCACTGTTCAGGGCGTGTAGATTTCCGTATCCTTTGCACTCTATTGTTGACATACACATAGAATTTCCTGGATTCATTACAAATGTAGCCTAAGACGACCTTACTGTCAGAATAGAATGTTACAGCATCCAGCTTGGTGTCAATCTCATCTTCAATGGTTTCAGCTATTTCCACAGCTAGAACAGCTGCACACAGCTCAAGTCTGGGGACAGAGATCTCAAGTAGGGGAGCTAGTTTAGCCTTACCAAAGATGAAGCCAACTTCTACATTTCCGCTCATATCGGTAACCCTGATGTAAGCAACAGCTGCAATAGCATTTGTGGATGCATCACAGAAGACGCACATCTCTTTGCCTTGTGTTTGACTGAGAGAGATAGTGGCATATGTGCGGGGAATTTTGACACACTCAAGCTCCTTTAATGAATCTCTCCAAACCTTCCATTCCTTATATTTCTCATCAGGCAGAGGTGCATCCCAGTCACAAGACCCTGTGGTAAGCGCTCTGAGCAGGAGTCTTCCCTGAAGGACGACAGGTGCAGCAAACCCAAGTGGGTCAAACAAACTGTTAATCGTAGACAGAACCCCACGTCTGGTGTAAGGTTTCACCTGGTCTGCAACCTGGAAAATGAACATATCCTCAGACAAATTCCAGCTCACCCCCAAACTTCTGTGAACTGGAGGGAGGCCAGTGCTCAGATCCAGATTCTTAATCTCCTTTGCAAGGTCCTCTGCAAGAAATGCTTTCATGACCTCCACTTTGTTGGAGGCAATCTTGTGAAGATGAAGATTAGACAGAGCCAGCATTTCCTGGGTGGCTTTGAGCAGCTTGATGGCTTTCTCTTCTGTGGGGAGGGAAGTAAGTCCATCATCCACATAAAAGTTCCTTTCCACAAAGTGTCTTGCCTCTGGTCCATAGTCTTTTTCACCTGAGAGGGCAGCTCTCCTGAGCCCATATATGGCAACTGCTGGTGACGGGCTATTACCAAAAACATGAACTCGCATCTGGTACTCCAATACCTTGTTGTTTAAGTCATTGTTGTCATACCAAAGGAAGCGTAGAAAGTTCCGATGCTCTTTTGTGACCACAAAGGAATGGAACATTTGCTGGATATCAGCCATCACTGCCACACGTTCCTTCCTGAACCGCAGTAGAACTCCCAAAAGACTATTGTTTACATTAGGGCCAGTAAGGAGGACATCATTTAATGATACACCTTCATGTCGAGCACTAGAGTCGAACACTACTCTTATCTGGCCAGGCTTCTTTGGATGGTACACCCCGAACATTGGCAGATACCAGCACTCTTCATCATTCTGTAATCGTGGTGCCAACTCTGCATGCCCATTCTCAAGTATCTTTTGCATAAAATCAACAAAGTGCTCCTTTACCTCAGGGTATTTTTCAAGCTTACGAGTCAGAAAAGTGAGCCGTTTGCTGGCCTGAATCTTGTTATTAGGGAGGTGTTGCCGTGGGCTACGGAACGGAAGTGGGGCAACCCAGCTATTTGACTCATCCTGATGGAACTCTCTTTCCATAATGTTCAGGAAGGCAAGGTCATCCATAGAGGGAGCTGGTTTGTCGTCATTCTTAGTGTTGCAGAAAACTGATTCGCCTATGGGACATTCATCATGTATGGGCAAGCTTCTCTGTTTAAGGTTCAGGGCAGAGGATATCTGAGGCTCATTATGACGGTTGAAATGGTCTTTCACATGCATACTGTTTGGACATGGACTCATGTAGCTGGGACGCCCATTTCCTAGTATATGAGTTTTGAAAACATCCACTGACGAAGGCTTGTGAGCTCCATTGAGGCATACATCTCCAACTATCACCCACCCAAGGGCCAACCTCTGAGCGAAGGGAGCATGTTGTGGTCCGTTGCATTGTTCCAGCACCTTGTGCGCCTGAATGAGGTCTCTTCCGAGAAGAAGCAGAATTTTGGCCTTGGGATCTAGACATGGAATTTTGGAGGCTACTGATCTTAGGTGGTTGTGGTATTGTGCTGCGTCTGGAGTAGGAATCTCTGCTCTGTTATTTGGGATGAGGTTGCATTCAATGAGGGATGGAAGAGCAAGGCATGTCTTTCCATCAAAGGACTCCACCATAAATCCTTCCGCTCTACGCCCTTCAGCCTCCGTGACACCGGCACACGTCCTGAGTGTGTAAGGTGATGCATTGTCTGCAACATTAAACATCTCAAAGAAGGCAGATCTCGCCAGGGATCGATTACTCTGATCATCTATGATTGCATAAACCCTTTGTTTGTTCTGAGGCTCACCTTCCAGGTACACATTTACC
This sequence comes from Carassius carassius, assembly GCF_963082965.1. Classification (NCBI taxonomy): domain Eukaryota; kingdom Metazoa; phylum Chordata; class Actinopteri; order Cypriniformes; family Cyprinidae; genus Carassius; species Carassius carassius. Next base: position 22,051,594 of record NC_081760.1, on the reverse strand, counting down.
AGGCAGATCTTTGAGCAGGACTTTCCACTGTTGTGATCTCCACACACTTCTGTGCAGGTGGATGTAGCGATTGGGGAGGGAGGCAACTCTTCTTGCTCCCCGCCATAGCTTGTAGAGGGGCTGTTATCTTCCTTTTTTGACCAGGGGGCTGGGCCATAGTGAAGTGCAGCTATATGCTTGTCGCTATTGCATTCAGAGCACTGGATTAACACTGTACAGTCCTTTGCCTGGTGTGTAGTTGAGGAGCAGCATCTAAAGCATATGGAATTCTCTCGGAGGTAAGCTTTCCGTTCCTGCAAGGTCTTTTCCCTAAAACCTCTACACTTTCTGAGGGGATGTGGCTTTTTATGTATAGGACATTGTCTGTTGAGGTTGTCACTTGTCTTGTTAAATTCGTCCTTTTGTGTGGCATTGTCTATTTCTGTCTTGTGAACTGTAACAGGAGCTCTGATTGTCTTTGAGAAGAATCTCTCACCTTTAGATGGTGCAACAGTGTGCATACTCATGTTAAAGCTATGATCATTCCTCATGCGGGCCTCACAATGAATAAAATCGCAGAAGAATGAAAAAGGGGGAAAGCTGACACCATTCTCTTGTTTATAACGAGTTCCCTGCAACATCCATTTCTCTTGTAGGCTATATGGGAGTTTTTCTAATATGGAGCTGAGGCCACGTGCCGTATCCAGGAAGGTCAAGCCATGTAGATAACCTTCTGCTTTTGCTGCCTGCAGCTCAAGAAGTAGGTCCCCTAACTCTCTGAGACGTTGAGGGTCCTTGGTAGACAGCTTTGGGAAATGCTCAAGTTTGTTAAAGAGCGCTGCCTCCATGGCTTCGGCAGAGCCGTAACATTCCTCTAGCCGTTTCCAGACCATGCTGAGGCCAACGTCTGGATAATTGATGTGAACCGACCTGATGCGTCTTGCATGCTCAGTAGAATCAGGGCCAAGCCACTTTATGAGCAGGTCGAGTTCTTCACTAGGCTTAAGATCGAGCCCTTCAATAGCATTGCAAAAGCTAGACTTCCATGCCCAATAGTTCTCAGGCTTATCATTAAACCTTGAGAGTCCACCTGTCAAAAGATCACGGCGAGCCAGGAACTTTGCGAGTTCAAATACATTTGAGTGAGCAGTATGGGACTCATTGTGATTTGAGGGTGAGTGGCTTGTCAATTTAATGTTGTGTCTTGGAGCTGAAGCATCATGCAATGTGGATTTAAACTGTGATGTGATCTCGCCTGCATGCTTGACTGATTCAGCTTGAGTATGCATGGGGTGGCAGCTGAGGAGTGTCTCAGAGTGAGTGAGAACACGAGCAGAACGTTGTCTCTCCGGCAAGTCCTGAAAAGGACTATTCTGATTGAAGGAAACAGTCTGTGGCTGATCAACACAGAATGGAGCTAGCGGCTTGTGTACAGTATTAGGAACAGAGTTCTCTGGAAGCCTTGGTATCTGCATCTCTTTATTATATCTATGCTGATCTTCTACATATTTCTTAGTCCTTTCCAATGACTCATGTGAAGAATGGGGCTCTTTGCTTTCAGATTGCTGTTCTATTTCCCCGGTATCTGCAGCTGCCTCAAACACTAATGCCTCAGCTGCAGCAGCTTCTGCTTCGCTTTCATGATGGAGAGCATTCAGTGTAGCATCTAAACGAGTCTCCTCTACTTTAAGCTGAGCTTGCACTTGAGCTTGCTTCACTCTCACTTCTATCTCCTTTTGTGCATATGTGGCTCTAGTCAGTGCTGCTTCTGCCTTTGCACGAGCCTCTAATGCAGCCACGCTTGCTGCTGACTTGCTTGAATGTCTTGATGATCGTGAAGTCACTGATCTGGTTTTCAGACTATGTTTCTCTTTCGATGACATTCTGATATGAAAGCAGGGCTTGAAATCTCAATCACTGATGCAGCAATCACCGTTAAGTGTCTTTTTACTATTCTGCCCTCGTAAAAGAGTTCCCCTTCTTCAACTAGACAGATAGATGACTCCTTCCACAAGACAGTTGAACTGAAGCATGGATTTATTGACACCACCACTTCAAATGCAAGTGGAACAGAGTAAAACTGAAATACAGAAAAAAGGAAAAAGTAGTTTTCCAAAGACTGTACATTAATAATTGTAACAGTTCGCTTAAGGTATAACTGAACATAATATATAACGTTACAATAATAATCTAGATGCATGTAACATCGTACTGAAAAGTCTCTATTAATATCAGTTTCATCCTTAAATTACTGGCACTAATTCCAACAAAAGATGAAAAAACAAGCTTCTAATAAACACATTAATACTTACAGACAAAGCTTCTATAAATGTTTGCAAGGATGATGAAGAGATTGAGCTGCTTTAACCGTGTGATTATCAGAATCAACTGAGTAAAACAAGATGACTGCAATTAAGGTCAGAGGTTACTCTCTCTGACAACATCAATAAACATAAATGGACTAGCACCATCTAGTGGCTCTAAAAATAAACTACACTAAGAACAGTACAGCTGGCATCAGACTGCCAATAAAAAAGACATCTATAAGACTAAATATTTACTGTAAACTCATCAATAAAAAAAGTCATAAAAGATCTCCTGTCAGCTGAAATTTAAGTTTGGTTAGCCTCTGACGTCTGAATGGGAAAGCTGACACATCTGGCACATTTGCATGAATACAATAAAAAGTGTTTCATAATCACAGTTCATCTCTTTTTTCTTGTCCATTTTTCTCAAAGACACACACTCTCTCACACACACACACATACAATTTGAGGTTCAAACCCCTAAAAGCCTCTCATTTGAAATTTCTACTCCCCAGGAATAATGCTGCTATGGCAACCATATATTATAAAGGGTAGTTTGGAGGGCTTAGCATAATATCAGCATTGATAAACAGGACAGCCCAGAACCACTGTAGGGAGAAACACCATCCCACCTGTGTTTCAGGAGTGAATGAGCTCCAGCACTGTGGGATTCTGCAGTGCACTCTTTAAGATAAGTATATATATATATATATATATATATATATATATATATATATATATATATATATATATATATATATATATATATAAGATTATACATATTGTATAACTTTTCCATAGTTCAGATTTTTTTTTTGACATTTGCACAATAGCCTACAGAAGAACATTACTTTTTTTTTAATGTGATCTCAAGGTAAAGTAAAAGTTATTTCTAAATTCTAGTGATTTGGAGCCACCATTCAACCCTTTTTGTGTGTGTAAAAACCATTATTACCTATTTTATAATTATTACTTAAATTATATTATATAATTATATACTTATACTTATATTACTTATTACACATTTTCCACTTTATAAATATGTCATAAATATGTTATAACCATGTTACAACAAACTTGCACACTCTTACTATGGTTAAGCACTTTATAATTAATTGTGACATTTTACCAGTAAAAACAATTCAAAGTGATCTAAAATATATTATAAGACAGTAATGTTGATTTAATGTAACATGTTGATTTAGATGTGGTTTTCTAGTACCACATTCTCTCCATCAGTTTTATAATCTCTCTCAGATCGCCCCCATGGTGAAATGATCTCCTGAGATCGAGAAACATTTAATCTGTCCCCTTCAGCCTGTATGTGCCTTTCTCTCCAGCAGAGAGCATGTATTGAAGCTGGTCTCACACCTATGGTCAATGCTATGAAGGCTCCTGTGGTCAGATAATCACAGCTGCCACATAGTTAACACACAGCACTACAATGATTCAAGCTGGAATGATTCTGGAAGAGAGGGAAAGGTGTATACATGTAGCTTTATTTACGCTCTATTTCATGAAAAGTCTTTTTGTTGCCTTTAGAATATGTAATATGGTAATACTACCCTCTAAAAAAGTTCTAACAGCTTAGAGATGTAATATATAACGTATACATCTCAGAAATGTTATATTGAAACAGACATAGCGGGTTTGAATAACCTAGCTCGGGTCTTATTTAGGTCTTTTTTACAAAACATCTTTTTCAAGGGCATAAAAACGATATGGTTGCTATTTTATTTACAATGTAGTTCTTGTATTTATGATTTTATGAAATGAATACATTTATTCATAAAGGATGCAATAAATTAATCAAAGTGACAGTAAAGACATTTGTTACAATGATTTCTGCTGTTCTTTTGAACTTTCTATTCATCAAACAATCCCGAAAAATATATGTTTTTCAATATTGATATAAAATGTTTATCGAGCAACAAATCAACATATTAGAATGATTTCTGAAGGATCGTGTAACACTGAAGCCTGGAGTAATGCTTGCTGAAATTTCAGTTTCGCATCACATTAATAAATTACATTTTAACATATTCTCATAGAAAAGTTATACTTTATACTTATACTTAATAGCTTATGACAAAACTATTTGAATTTGTATTGTATAAATTGTAATCATTTCCAAGTGGCATTTAGCATCGTTCTGAGTTAGATTTGTTTTTTGTTTTTTAAATAAACAACACAACTAACTTTTTTTATTTATAGCAGTTTTATAGACATGTATTTTCAAACAGCGAATGTTTTGTTTCTTAGACTGCAAATATCCAGTTTTTAAAAATACAGCTTCAAGTTTTGAAGATGAAGAGGAAATTCAGAACATCAAATTCAATATTCTACAATTCAATACGCAGAAATTCAGATCATACAGAAAGTAGGTCACAAGTAACCACAGGGTAGAGTAGATGATCTCCGAAAAGTCAAACGAAGCATTACTTTTCATGAAATAGAGCGTAAATAAAGCTGCATGTATACACCTTTCCCCCTCTTCCAGAATCATTCCAGCTTGAATCATTGTAGTGCTGTGTGTTAACTATGTGGCAGCTGTGATTATCTGACCACAGGAGCCTTCATAGCATTGACCATAGGTGTGAGACCAGCTTCAATACATGCTCTCTGCTGGAGAGAGAGGCACATACAGGCTGAAGGGGACAGATTAAATGTTTCTCGATCTCAGGAGATCATTTCACCATGGGGGCGATCTGAGAGAGATTATAAAACTGATGGAGAGAATGTGGTACTAGAAAACCACATCTAAATCAACATGTTACAATAAATCAACATTACTGTCTTATAATATATTTTAGATCACTTTGAATTGTTTTTACTGGTAAAATGTCACAATTAATTATAAAGTGCTTAACCATAGTAAGAGTGTGCAAGTTTGTTGTAACATGGTTATAACATATTTATGACATGTTTATAAAGTGAAAAAGTGATTGTGATATGTGGCCAAGTATGGTGACACATAATTAGTGCTCTGCATTTACGTCATCTTCGAGTATCGGCTAAAGAATTGGGGACAGAGGAACTGATGATCTGGCCGAAGAAGCTCTGAAGAGGCTAAAGGTCAGGGAACAATGCCTATAGAGACAAAGGTTACCAAGATGGACGACACATGGCCTTAGGCCATCCACATCAGAGGAGGCTCTCACCCGCCGGGCATCTGTGGATAGCAGGTGATGGAGCACAATACAATAGTGTTTCATAGCCTTTAGTTCAGCATTATCTTCACATAACCGCAAGTTAACACAGACAAATGCTGGAGCCACAGGCAAAGAAGACACTAATGGAGTCTTTAGCTGTTAAGATTGTTTCAGGTCATAATGCCAGTTTCTTCCCAGGTTATTATGGGTTCGCACAGTGACACTATATGATTTACTAATTTTAAACATCTGGTTCACTGCAAATTCATTGCGGTTTTGCATCAGAACTGAGAAAAAAAAAAGAGTTGGTTGTGAAATACTCTCATTAGACGTTTTCATTTGAAGCATATATGAGAAGATGACATTTATTTATGTATGTATATATATATATATATATATATATATATATATATATATATATATATATATATATATATATATGCAGAAGCAATAAAGTGAAGTCAGAGGGTTGGATCATAAACACTCTCCATCAGAGAGGTCACACTGAGATTCTACTGATGTTTTTCACTACACATACTAGATCAAAGCAGACCGTCATATTAAGTATTTTAGAAATTATTGTCTATAAACTTAAATTGTTTGATATTTTTTTGTTATGGCTACACATTTGATGAATGAATGAATGAATGAATGAATGAATGAATGAATGCCTAACAGGCATAAAATACATGGAAGGAAAAATAAACAAATAATGGATCTATAGATGGCTCATAACCAATACATTTAATTAAAATCAATGGCTTGAAACAGTGGTCAATTTCATATATTTTTATAATTATATCAATATCAATATATTAATATATTAATGAAGACCATTAAAATGCTGAAAAGAAATCAAGAATAAATCTGATTTCCTTTCCCCCTCATTTTTTTTTGTGTGTACTGTAAAATCAATTAATCATGATTAATCACATCCAAAATAAAAGTTTGTTTACATAATATATGCATGTGTACTGTGTATATTTCTATGTATAAATAAATACGCACATTTATATATTTAAGAAACGCGTTTACTATATAAAGTATATATAAATACGAATATATATATATATATATATATATATATATATATATAGCTTAAGTGTATTTTAGCTTAAGTGTATTTTATCTGTTCTTAAATTGAATTGATTTCCACACAAAGTTTACTATTCTATTCTATTCTAGTAAACTTTGTGTGGAAATCAATTCAATTTAAGAACAGATAAAATACACTTAAGCTGGGAAGGTAAAAGTGAAGGATGTGTGTTCTACCGCTCTTAAGAGGCTTTATATGAAATGGTTGAAGGCTGCTTCACTTGACGGTGTCAAGAATCCTCGGTGACTTCAACAGGGTCTAAATCTCATCATCCACGCTTCCAACCGCCCTCCAGCGTCAGTCAGAGTGAGACTTACTGGGACTCACTGCATAATTATTCCCAAAAATAGAACAGAGAATAACTATACTGACCTCTATGAAATTCCCATTCTTATTTACACTTTAGAGGCACCATTTCAGTCAAGTCACAAAGTATGTGAATGGAAAACAAACCTTAAAACTACAATATCAGAGGACATGAAACAGGTCTTAGTGGAGTCATTAGACAGGATTAAGGCAGTGTAGTGTATGAAACAGGATAAAGTGGGATTAATTAACTTCAGGAGTCTAATCTGATCTCTTCTAAAGGCCACTTTTACCAAACGAACTACTACACACACACAATCTGCAATTACTCAACACCATCAGATGTAATAATGTGGGGGATAACAGGCGAATTCGCTCTAAATGTTCTCCAAGAGATGATTCTACCGGGATGGTTTGCATATGTAACAAACAAATTCAACAGATGCAAGTCAGTCCTCTTAATTAATGAATAACCACCATCCATCCTTCTTCATAAATAAAGCAAATGTGAGAGAGGAGAGTCTGATTCGAGGCCGGACCTGTACAAGAACTGGGAGGGGTTTGCAGGCTAGACGAGGTCATCTTTTCAAGGCCTTGTGTATTTATTGACTCCTAGCAAACCAAAAAAACAGATTGTGTGATCTGTTATAGACACAGGGACACTGAGGGGCAAGTGAGGATTGGACACGGACACGCTGGCATTCCGCAGCCCTATTGTGACCCGACTGAATGAGGACAAAGAGACACCCCACTGATCAGAATCTGACGGGACGCCCCAAGAGACACAGGGACACAACTGACCCTCTTTTCTAGGTGAAAAGGGGTTGAAAGAGTGAGAGGAAAATAAGAAAGACAGCAAGAGAGAGAAAAAAGGGTTGAGGGGTAAAAAACAGAAGGGGAGTGACGAACGTCTGCAGTTTGACGGAGGGACAAAGACTCCAGAAGAGCTGTGACGGGAAAAAGAGAGCGAGTGGTTGTAGTGGGTGGAGGAAAGAGAAAGATAAAAGAGGGAGAAGGGGGACAAAAAGTGTTTGGGGAGGCAAAACAGCAAAGACAATATATGCCAGTTGGTCACTTCCGGTACCACCTTGGACAATTTCCATAATCATGACTTAAACATTTAGATGAAGTTATTGTAAAGATTCAATTTGACTACTGCCTTGATCACAGACCATCATCACGGAACATTCCTCATATGATCTATTTTATATATGTTTGTGTGTGTGTGGGTGGGGGTGTATAAGACACTTCAGTATTTGATTGAACGTAACATTACCCACAAATAAAATAACTCCAAAATGGAAGAGTGTGCTAATTGAATGAAAACCATTTTTTTTTTTTTTTTTTGTCATTTCATGTTTTGTTTACAATGCGTATGTAAACAATAATGTTTTAAATTGAATATATATATATATATATATATATATATATATATATATATATATATATAATCTGACAAGGGGCTTAAACCTACATATATTAAAAGTATAATGGAGATTTGATAAATGTTAAATATGATAGTGAGGGAGAGAGAGAGAGAGAAAGTCTTGGTGTAACTGGGTGACTTTCATTCTTTGCATTTTATGACCTCATCAGAGTCCGTAGTGCAACGAACAATGACAAACACCATTATTTCTCAAAATCTCAATGAAAAGACTAGTATGATTTATTAATTTATGTGTCTTTGTAATAAAAAACATTTAAAAACGTTTTTGAAAGAAGTCTCTTCTGTTGACCAATATAAAAATTAAATAAATACATTTGATCAAAACACAATAAAAATGTAATATTGTGACATATTACAATTCAAAATAGCTGTTCTATGGCAATATATCACAAAATGTAATTTATTCTTGTGATAAAACACTCCAGTGTTTAATGTCACATGATCATATACAGACCTAAAAAAAAAAAAAAAAGGATTGTGCCAACTCCAAATATTTGAATGATGGTGTATTACTGACAAAGGTTATGATATGCGGATGTCAAAAGTAGATTTTAACTGATCATTGCTTGTGACAGAGTGAAGTGGACCATGTGACTATATTGGCTAATGCGCACACTGAACATGGTAAACTTGCAAAATGAAAAAGGAATTTAGCATATCAGACATCATAAATTTCTGCATAACTACTACGGGTGATGTATAAATACTTGAAGACATCAAAGTTACAAAGTGTAATAAAGTAAGAACAAAGATTTCAGTGGTCAGAAAACACTGTATTGTCCAATGAGGATCACTTTAACACTCAAGAGTTTAGAAACCTTATTAGGAGGTTAGGTTTACTTACAGCTTCTTGATTCTTCATGCTGTTTATGTTTGCAAGAAAACCCCCACAAAGACTTTTTATCATGTTGAACGTGTTCATTAAACAAAAGAGACTGGTGTTATCCAATCTTAAAGCTGCCAACACAGCTGACGAACACAGAGCTGTCCAGCAGACACACTCTCAGCAGTTTTTATTTCATCGTTAAAGAAAACCACTCAAGCCTTTGATCCAATGAATAGACTTTCCCTCATTTAGGTGTCCGAATACGAACAAGAGCCCCAAAATGAAGCGTTTGGCAAGCAGGATTAGAACAGAGAGTGATTCAGCCATGAAAATGCCCCATTTTAATGGCTGATGGTCGAAGTTGCACTTTATAGCTGATTTGTGAGCATCTGAGGATCTGTGTGGCCAAGTTAAAAGTTTGAATTTTGAATGCATCAGCTGATCTCAGATAAGGACCCTGATGGAAGCTGGAAAGTGATCATTCATATGAAGCGAGTTTGAAAGAGAAAGGCTGTCCACCCACACTGTTTATAAGCCATGCCACATTCAGCCATTGTTCAGAGAAACACATTAACAAGAAAGGATGATGGAGAGGAAGGATCACAAAATCTTGAAAGTGAAAATATAGACCTGCTGACACAGCCACTATCACACTCCCATATATATATATATATATATTCACACACACACACAAAATACTGGACAAGCAAAAAAAGGTGGAGAAATATGAAAGCTGAAAAACTTCTAGGCAAACATACAAGAAATAAAAAGTAGAGAGATGCCAGTGGTCACTTGGAAATAGTTCCTTTTTAAAGCATTCAGTTACTCAGCAATTATTTCTTAGTGGGCACTGGTTTTAGATGCAACTTGAAAAGCTGGGCCAGAACCATTGTTTGGGGACTGAGGAGTCAAGTTGCTCAAGTTTAGGAATAGGAATGCTGTCCCATTCTTGTCTAATACAGGCCTCTAGTTGCTCAACTGTCTTAGGTCTTCTATGTCAAATCTTCCTCTTTATGATGCACCAAATATTTCCTATCGGTGAAAGATCTGGACTGCAGGCTGGCCATTTCAGTACCCGGATCCTTCTTCTACGCTGACATTGTCATGCTGGAAAATGCAAGGTCTTCCCTGAAAGAGACGACATCTGGATGGGAGCATATGTTGTTCGAGAACTTGGATATACCTTTCAGCATTGATGGTGCCTTTCCAGATGTTTAAGCTGCCCATGCCACACACACTCATGCAACCCCATACCATCAGAGATGCAGGCTTCTGAACTGAGCACTGATAACAACTTCTCTTTAGTCCAGATGACATGGCATCCCAGTTTCCCAAAAAGAACTTCAAATTTTGATTTGTCTGACCACAGAACAGTTTTCCACTTTGTCACAGTCCATTTTAAATGAGCCTTGGCCCAGAGAAAACGCCTGCGCTTATGGATCATGTTTAGCTATGGCTTCTTTTTTGACCTATAGAGATTTAGCATGCAACGGCGAATGGCACGGTGGATTGTGTTCACCAACAATGTTTTCTGGAAGTATTCCTGAGCCCATATTGTGATTTCCATTACAGTAGCATTCCTGTATGTGATGCAGTGCCGCCTCGAAGGGCCCGAAGATCACGGGCATCCAGTATGGTTTTCCGGCCTTGACCCTTACGCACAGAGATTATTCCAGATTCTCTGAATCTTTGGATGATATTATGCTTATATGTATAATTATGATTATACTCTTTGCAATTTTTCTATGACAAACTCCTTTCTGATATTGCTCCACTATTTTTCACCGCAGCATTGGGGGAATTGGTGATCCTCTGCCCATCTTGACTTCTGAGAGACACTGCCACTCTGACTCAGGCTCTTTTAATACCCAATCATGTTGCCAATTGACCTAATAAGTTGCAAACTGGTCCTCCAGCTGTTCCTTATATGTACATTTAACTTTTCCGGCCTCTTTTTGCTACCCTGTCCCAACTCTTTTGGAATGTGTAGCTCTCATGAAATCCAAAATGAGCCAATATTTGGCATGACATTTCAAAATGTCTCACTGTCAACATTTGATATGTTATCTATATTCTATTGTGAATAAAATATAAGTTTATGAGATTTGTAATTTATTCTATTTTTTTTTTACTCACAATTTGTACAGTGTCCCAACTTTTTGGAATCGGGTTTGTAAATTATAAAATTGTGTTTTGTTCTGAATACATAAAAAAAATATATATTAAAATGTTTTTTTTGCCCTATTTTAAGAGAGAATTATATCAGGGGAAGTTCTCTGTAAACCTTAGCTGTGTATAACTCAACACAACTAAACAATGAATGATGCAATGGCTGTTATTCAACAAAGTCTAAATTGTGTTGATAATAGTATGAAAGTAAACAATGTACATTACCGCAGTGTGAATGAAAATAATTCCATGTATAATCTGTCTGTGATTTCCGAAAGTATAGGAATTTTAGAAAGTATGCTCAAGTGCCTTGATAAAAAGTTGTCAGAGGTGTTTGGGATGGTAATGGTGAAACATCACCGTTTGAGTGAATGACAGACAACGAGTCTGCAGCTTTCTGCGCAGGAATACATTCACCTGTCTCCACTCCTGGGTTAGAGGAAGATTGAGAATATCACAACATGAGCTAGACATCTGAGTGAGTGATGTGTGTTATTATGTGAGTGATGTGTCAGGTCCTGCTTCTGTGGTGGAGCAGGACCTACAAGGCAAAGTGACAGTGGCATTTGTCAAAAAAGGGAAAACCTGACAAAAATTATAAACTAAGATCATTTTGTTACTTCTAATACAGAAATGACTCTTTGTTGTGTGTTTGTGCATTTTTGTAGGATCTGAAATATCTGCAGACTGGTGTGAGCACTGAAGTTACCTTTGCCTCCTTGAAACAATTGCGAAAAAAATAATCATTTCAGAACATACTTTTATTTTTAGTATAATATCAAGTCTTCTCTAAAGGCGAGATCTTCAAACAACTGCCTGATGTCCCCTTTGTGCAGACGTCGCAAAGGCTGAGGAAAACCGTACTAGGTAGGGTTTTCGAGTTAGTACATATTGCAGGTTAAAGAACCAGTGAGTGGTATAGAAAAAAAATTATGTAGGATTAATTATTTTTTTCTATACATCGACTCAACTGGGTCTCTAATCTGCAATATGCTCTTTAAAATTACATACAAGATCAGATAAATATTCCATGGTTCTATCTTCAACAATGAACAATCATAATAATAAAAAAAGGGTAGGGGACGGTTAAAAATACTACTTTCTCTTAAATCAAGGCAAAATGTATTGGCTATAACTACAATCACAAAATAAATGGGCAGCTGTTTGTTCAATAAGGCCACAAACTGAGTTTCAAGTTTCATCAATATAAAGATATTTAGAGATAACTGAACCAGTCGCTCATATTTTGCTTTTAAGTTGTTGGCGCTTGTTATTACATCGTAGGTCACATGATAACGTTAACATGACACATGAAGGCTGGACTGCATTCAGGCTAGAGTACTGTTAGCGCTCATTAAGTAATTACTTAAAGGGTTAGTTCACCCAAGAAATGAAATTTAGGCTGCGGTTTACTCACCCTTGAGGCATCCTATGTGTATATGACATTCATCTTTCAGACGAATCCAGTCAGAGTTATATTAAAAGTTGTCTTTAATCTTTCAAGCTCTATCATTGCAGTCAGAGGGGGTTGCATTGATAAGTAAAATAAAAAGATGTTTAATAAAAAGCATCCATCCATTTAAAAAAATGCATAGATTGAATTTATGGATATGCACTTTTTTTTTTATTTAACTTCTTTTGGACTGAAGCAATGCAACACCCGCTGACTGCAATGATAGAGCTTGAAATATCAAAGACAATTTATAAATAACTCCGACTGGATTCAGCTGAAAGAAAGTCATATACACCTAGAATGCATCGGGGGTCAGTAAAACGCAGCCGGATTTTCATTTTTAGGTGAACTAACCCCTTAAGTACTGAAATTAAATACCTAATAAGAGAGTATGTAGTTTTGGACGCAGTCACATGTCGCCACCTACTGATATCACGAAAAAAAATCCAACGGTTAAAAAACAATTGGAGGAACTCCTGGATTTTCACCTTTCTCTTTTGTGAAGTAATGAAAGATGGTCTTAAATTTCTACTTTTACAGATTACTACCCTTTGTGTTTTCTTGTCATTTATCAATAAAATGTTTGACATTATGGAAAAGCAAAATACAAAGTATTGTCTGGGTGGGGGGGGGGGGGATTATCAGCAGGGAACAACTTCGTACATTAAAACAAACAACTTTAACATTTTTGGAGACAATGAGGTTTAATTTCTAATATCTTTTTATGTATTTCTTGTAATCTCATTACCTCAAAATCAGAGAAGACAAAATCAAAATGAGTGGCTATCCAAGATTTTAGTTTATGGACACATTTAAATGCTGTGCATATATACAAAGAAAATAATTTCGCTGCAGTGCCCGTGTATGTATGGGGAACTTCACATTTTCACAAACCTGTTCTTAAATGAAAAAAAAAAAAAGGTTCTTGATTTTTTCCTGTGATAACGAGGCACACAATGTATTGAGGCATGAACGGAAACAAGAAAAAAAAAGACAATTAAATAGACCCCCCCCTCCCCACTGGTTATACACAAGAATACGCAAGCATTTTTACAGTATCAACATGGAAAGAAATTTCACACAGCCTCACTCTTAAAGCAATTCACAACGAAGTCTTTCCATTTTTAATCTCTAGTTTCTTTTTTGATGCATTTAAAGAAAAATGCTATTTACAAAATCCTACTTCTGACACAGTGAAGATTCAATAGCTGGAGATAGCTTCTTTGTAATTTATGCATTACCCTTTCATATAAATGTTAGCAAAAAAAGTAAGTAATATTTACAAGGGAAAACTCCAAATCTCAATTACTTATGTGAGCCGCAGTGACCAATCTGCACATTTGCTGTATTCCATTCCAACTAAAGAAGCAGATGTCAATTTTTTCAGATGGTTGAATATGCACTACTAATTCACACACACACGCACGTACGCACACACAGCAAAGTAACTGGAATTTGTTGATTCAGAGTTGTTGGTGTAAAGCAGAGTTGCTGTGGCAACAGATAAAGTTAACCAGCGCTCAGGTCCCTCTCTGGGATCTCACATTGGGCGGAGAAGAGTTCAGTCTCATATGAGATTGCTTTCATTTAATCCACTTTGACCACGCTGTAGATCTTGGTGACAAACCAAAAGCAGGCAAAGAATCCAATTGTACCTGGAGGCAAAAATACACTATAGATTACTAAAACATTACAATTTTACAGACCATTATGTCCGTCAGTTTATTAAATAAATGAATATAATAAAACTCAAAGCACTGTTTGTGCAGAAGTGGCTACAGATATTTTTTCAAGCCCAGTTTGGCCTGCAACAGCAAATAAGCATCTTGTTCATCTACTCTCTTACTCTAACTTGTCTCTTGATTAAAGAAAAAAATTAAAAAGGAAAAAAGAATATCAGCAACCAATATCAGAATTGGCCCACAATCAAACATAATCTGAATCAGTCATTAAAAATAACGGTTGGTGCCCCAATACTTCAATGTATTAAAATGTATACATTATTATTATTATTCATATATTCAAATACTCCAACTCTAATTGAAATTAAATGCTAACAAAGACAAAATCAAGATACAAACTGAACCATATTTCAGTCAATCTAATAGGAATCCATGTGATTAGGATTTTCACGATTTTTCACTCAATTTGGTCGCATGAATTGGCGGCGATGAACAACACAAAGCTGTTTGTTTTGAAAATGACTTCTGTGTGAGCTGTCTGTCACCTTAACTCTACACACACACAAACCTGTGAAGAGGAAGAAGATGAGTGCCATGATCATGGTGTAGCCGAAGTAAAGAATGGTGCTGGCGAGCCCACTGATCTGCAGTTTAGAGAAGAAGTAATGGATGGCATAGACCAGGAAATAAACAGCTGTGAATCCGCTGGTGAGAAAGGAGCGCCACTGCCAGTGATAGTCCTGAGACAGCATACACACAAAATAAATGAAGGAAAAAATTTTCTAAAAAATAAAAAGACACTATTCTCCAAAAATCTCGTCACGTGTATGCTGTGTGAACTCTTACCTCAGCACACAGGTGGAAGTAGCACAGCAGGACGGTGGCCTCAGAACAGGTGATGACCAGGATAATAAAGACCAGGAAGAGGAAGCCGAACATATAGTACATCTGATGAGACCTGCAATATCAATATCAATATTGCAATACAACTGTAAGTGTTTTAAAGGAGATTGGATTTTATTTAGACTTTAACACATTTTTAAAGACCTGCACAAATAAAATGTTTGATTAACATTTTTTTAATAATAAATGATTTTTGAATTTTTGAACGGTCACTTGAAAGTGGAAGTCATGTGATTTGCCAAGTATGGTTACTCGGAATAGGTGCTCTGCATTTAACCCATCCAAGTGCACACACACAGCAGTGAGAAGTGCACACACACCCGGAGCAGTGGGCAGCTATAGATCCAACACCCAGGGAGCAACTGGGGGCTCAGTTCCTTGCTCAAGGGCACTTCAGCCGTGGGGATTGAGAGTGGAAGAGAGTGCTGTTCATTCACTCCCTCTCACCTACAACTCCTGCCAGCACTGAGACTCAAACCGGCGACCTTCTGGTAACTAGTTCGGCTCTCTAACCATTAGGCCACAGTTGCACACTTTCTTTGTTCCTGAATGAATCAGCTTTTTAAACCAATCAACTAAATGAATGATTCAGTGACTTGCCACCACCTTTTTAAAATAATTTAATATTTCTATGTTCAGAACTTATTATTAAACATTCATCACATAAAATTGTTATGAATTTTAATGCTTTCATGCCACCTCTGAGCCTCATCAAACAGTCTGTAAATATAACTAAATGCCACTTTTGTGAAGTACAAAGATAATTGTTTTATATATTGATTTAATATGATTAGTAACTTATGCTTCCTGATTGTGTCTTATTACTGAATGTATTGTTTAAAAAGTTTAGCGGTTTAGAGGAAACATGAAATTACGTTTAATGTTACATACAGAGGTGGGTAGTAACGAGTTACATTTACTTCGTTACATTTACTTGAGTAATTTTTTGGGGTAACTAATACTTTTCGGAGTATATTTAAAGATGGGTACTTTATACTCTTACTTGAGTAAATTTTTGGGGAAAAATCTGTACTTTTACTTCGTTACTGTGGGCGGCGCTGCTCTCGTTACTTTATCTTAATGCAATAAATGTTATAAATGCTTCAGTTTATTCCAAACGCGCCGTCTACTTTTCTCTGGGAAATGAGCGATTTAACAGGTAATAACTTGGGCTACATTCGATTACAGTACACGATACCACTGTGACATTAGTTTGTTGCACGTGTTGTGGCTTATAACAGAGGGGAGTCAAGTTGAATACAGCTTCCAAAAGACAAAAAATAGCCGATTAAGATTTTATTAATTTTAATACATTCCCACCGGTGCGAGTACGTTCAGCAAGTCATATCATCATCAGCTGCTAAATTCAGATCTGTGATTGCTTGCTGGCGCTCAGCCAGAGATAGATGCGTTTATACAGCGCTGCGCATTATAACCAATCACACATGAATCTTTTGAGCTGATTAAAGCATTGGCCAATCAGAGGTGTTCCGATGAGTCATCGCTAAAATACCGGTGCTTCCTTCACTCGCTCACTGACTGAATACCTCTTTCTGGCGAATTCTCTTGTCAGAAACAACAAAGTGCAGATGTGTGTGTACGAATCTTTAATTAAGATATTGATTTCACAGTGTTAACAGTTTCAGTGATTTTAATGGGAGTTTCTGAGAGTGATTGAAATCTAGACTGTCAGTGAAAATGATCTTTAATAATGTAAATGTTATTTGCTCTCTTTCTGAACAATGAAAGATTAGTAGCAATATTGATATCACATTAACTTTCAATGTTAAATTCACATTTAATATAAAGTCAGTCGTATTAAAAATATGTTATGGCATGACACCTATATCTGTTACTTAAGTAAACAGACAGGGTTTTATAATAAATTACATAAATTGGAGTAAAGGCTGATGAAATATATACATTTATACACGCACACATACATTACATACATTTTATCTATATATCTAAATAAAAATAGGCTCAGTATATATGACCCAAAGTAACTAGTAACTAACTACTTTAGTAATTTTTTTTATCCGATACTCTTTTACTCTTACTCAAGTAACTATTCAAGACTAGTACTTTTACTTTTACTTGAGTAGATATTTCTAGAAGTACTTTTACTTGAGTACAGTTTTTGGGTACTCTACCCACCTCTGGTTACATATTATAAAGGTTTTTATAAAAAAAACTTTTTGCTAAAAGTTACCTCAACTTGGAGTCCCCCCAGTGAATTTCCACTACTGACACTATCCATAGTTTAACCAAGGTATTATTTAGTAAATCTATGGTTATACAAATGGTTGTCAATATGATAAAAAAAAACATTGTTATTTACACTTTTGTAAGTGAAAATTACCAATTATTAATTTATAATATATTTATATTAAAATATAATATATTTAATTGTTTATATTTTGTATGTTTATAATGCATTATCTTCTTGTTGATCCACCAGTTCACATTTACAACTCAACAGTAAAAACCTGGGTTGGTTCTCACATTGGTCCGATCACAAATAGCAGCTCTACCATCAGGAGGCGCTTTTGAAGAAGCAGAAATAGAGCAGAACAGCAGAACACAAAGCAGCACAGACTTTGAATCGACCAGCACTCATACTGATTTAATAAATTCATCGCATTTTGAATTTTAATAGTCACTTTCAAGCATATCCCAATTCTTGTCCCCAAATTTAAGACCTCTTGAAATCATAATTAAGGCTTAAGACCTTTTATGGCCTTTGATACAACTAAATTGAAGACTTTTTAAGGACTCATGGAATCAGTGTTTCGTAAACACTGGAATTGACCTATCGGTAAGCCCCGCCCCCTTAATTACTGTTGGTCACTCGGACAAACAAACGGAGTTCCTCACTGTCTCACAATGACAGTTTCATTTATGTGTTTTTGACTTTCACTGCATGGAACAGTTCGCTATTCTGGTTTGTATGTTAGAATAGACTCAGTAACTTTAATGCTAACAAAAGTTAGTTTTAGCCAGAGACACCTTGCTGAAGCAGATGACTTGAGCAATGAAAAGTGCAACTTAAAAGGAGTAAGAAAACCAGAAAATGAACATTTTCGTCTTCATTGTGATTAGGGTTGAATGCTTAGGGACATTTTGCTCTGTTTTGGATGGATTTAGGAAATGTAATAAAATAAATTACATTGCCCATTCTCTCAGGATACCTGGAATTAGTGTTACAAGTACCACAGGCACATAGTTTTTCCATTTTCGTAGCATAAACTCCATTAAACCGATGAAAGCTTCAGATCTTCCAGTGTTTCTCTATGGCGCTGAAACCTACTGATATCAGAGTTCTGCTTCCCATGCTACTGATCCTCAACTTCTATTGGCTCATCTGAATTTGAGGGGAGGGGCTTACCGATAGGTCAATTAGAATCATGGCAACCGTTAATCATCAGCACTAACCAAATGCTGTTGAGGATGAAGAACAGCTGGATGAAGATGCAGCCGAATGGCAGGATTCCACCCATGACAATGCCAGGAAGAGGTTTGGTGTAGAAGGACTGCTCTGGAATCTGTCTGGGGATCTGATTGGTCCGCACAGGATGTTCAATGCCCTGAAATAGAACCAAATTTACAAACATATTAAACTATAAGAAAGAGAAACAGGGATAATTGGATTATTTGACACCAAACACAATGAAGTTTTAAAAAAGGCTCTTGGGAAACTATTTGAAAGTAAAGAAAGCTTACGCTCTTCTTAAAACCAAAGTATGCTCCAATAAAGGTGAGGGGCACTGAGATACAGAACCACAGAGCCAGGATGGCCACCAGAGTACCAAAGGGCATGGCAGCTGATGAACCCTCACCCCACAAAATCAGATTCATTATGAAAAAATCTGCAAACACCACCCTGAAAAAACATGTATTATTCATTTACTATTATCATAGTTATTATTCACAACAAGTCATATTTAAGCTACACATCAACGATCAATCACAAGACTTGGGCAAGGGCAAAATAGCTCAAAATTTCCACTAACTGTAACATTTAACTGCTTACTGAAATGGAATTTCAATTCAAAGAAATGATGTATTCCTCCATTTACCCACCCTGGACAAAGAAATGCTGTCAGCAGAACATTGGTCTTCCACTTCTCCCCACCGAAGGCTGGAATGAGAGAGAGAGACCAGTTCACCTCACATTTCAACAAGGACACAAAACAAATATTAAATCACAAAGAGAAACTGCAGTCAAAGTAATACAGTTGTAATACATCAGTACATCAGCCTCTGCAGACAGATATTTTTTCTTGTTCTTTAAAGCAGTTGCCAGAATTAAATTCATTTACATTCTTTTTGTTTTGAAAATAATTAAATTTCATTACTTTCGTTATCTAGATGCAAACATTTAAAAAACGAACTGAAAATGAACAAATCTCTTGAAAGAATCAATTTCCATCACTACTTTCCAGTGGCTCCTAAAGCTAAGGAAACTCATTTTCACATTTAACATACTGTTTTACATACTATTTTATTACATTTTGAGAGAATTTAGGATTTGGGGTGCAACATATGTCCTCTCTTATGACTTATGAGTCTATGAGATGGTTGCACTATTGTGAGCCAAGCATTGAGAAACACAGAAGTCAGAAGTTACTGGGATACTTCCTAGAACTTACTACAATCCTGTGCATCAAGTTTGGTGGTTGACGGACAAAAAAAAAAGAAAAAAAAAGAATTAGGTAACACTTTACAATAAAATTAATTAATTAAAAGTTACCTGTATTAGTTAACATGAACAAAACTCCTACAGCATTTATTAATCTTAGCTAATGTTAATTTCAACAGTTACTATTACATTATTAAAATCAAAAGTTGTATTTGTTAACATTAGTTAATGCACTGTGAACTAACATGAACAAAAAAATGAATAACTGAATCTTTAACATTAACAAAGATGAAAAAATACTGTAACAAATGTAGTTCATTGTTAATTCAATGTTCACAAATGACACCTTATTGTAAAGTGTTACCAGAAATGGCCGTTGTAACGATTGAATGTAAATTCCTATGTGTCCATGATTCAGTTTCTAATCGGAGAGGAAAAACTGAGAGAAGATCAAAGGGGGCAACTAAATGTGTCGTATGAATGATGTTAAAACAGAGCTCAGCAGATGGATCTACATCTGATATCATAGTAAGCAGAAGAGTAAGCTCTCATTGTATTCTGCACGAGCTGTACAACACAAGTAAAGCTAAAAAGCAGCAGGGGTGGGTCGGCCTGTCTGTTCATGTAAATGGCTCCTCTGACACTAATTCAATCTAACGAACAGCAGACAGCCCTAATGGAGGGAGGATCAGAGATCAAAGGTCAATCCTCTGCTGCGGACTTACATTTGTAGTAGCGGGCAGCCACATAACCAGCTGGAGTACCCAGGAGCACCCACAACACCACTGCACACGTCATCAGAGCCCCACGATTGGCAGGTGACAGGAAGCCCAAACAGGCAAAAACTACGGGGGAAAACATGTCAAGTTCAGGGTTGCAAGAATTCAACATTTTGACATAACGTTAATCAAACATTCAACAAAATTCTTTATATCGTAGTTTAGATGATGCAGCAAATGTAACAGAGCTCCAAACGAACTTTTAAAACTGTCCAGGTTCATACATTGTATCAGCCATCACAAAGTAAAACATTTTCTATGTAGAAACTTCGGTAAAATTTTTAATCATTTATTATAAATTTGTCCAAAAATCTGACTACATTGGTCAAATAGCATTTTATAAAAATGTCTTGATTTTTTTTTTTAATTCTTAGTGTTTCTTTCTTTACACTTTAATGATCACAAGACATTGCTAGGTTTTTAACACTGCTATTTTTAAATAGTTTTTATATGTTTACATTCATGTCAAATTTTTACTACAGATTAAAATGTATGAGGTTGATAAGATTTTTTTTTTGTGGTTGAAAGGTCTCTTCTATTTACCAAGGATCCATTTGATCAAATATACAGTAAAAAAAAATATATATATTGTGAAATATTATTACAATTTAAAAGAATACAATTTTCTATGTGAATTCCTGTGTGTAAGGAATTCAAAGCTGAATTTTCAGCACTCATTACACCAGTCAAAACACTACGTTCTTTAAAAATAAATGCAATTTTACTGAGCCCTTTTCAATGGTAGTATACTTTTATCTTTATTTTTATGGCAAAGACAAATTTCTAAAGCAAACTAAGAAAACTACTTTTTGACCTGGTATTGGTCTTTTTCTAACAACCAGGGCTTGAATTTTCCTTGATTGCTCAGCTCTCTATACACTTACAGAGAGTAACAAAGGTCATGATGAAGATCTGAGTCCCAGAGCCCAGGAACACAGACAGCAGCATGCCTTTCCTGGGAGGCCTGAAGACATCTCCGTGAACAAGCTTCCAGCCAAATTCCTCCTGGGCATCCTCCTGGAAAAGATGGAGAGGAAAAGCCAGGCTTCAACAATAGCAGGAGCTAACAGAACCCCGTTCAGGCGTGGGTTTGGGTCTACAGCCCAATTACAGCTAACAGAGATCAAAGGAAGGACGCCGGCTGCTGCTCAGACCAATGATACACCGTGCCACTCTCAGTCTGTCCTTAATGAGTCTGATCTGTCAAGACAGAGAGGGGCCATGGTGAAACAGAAAAGAGAGAACACGTAAAAGAAACAGATGCATCACGCCTGACCCTGTTTGACCCTAAAACCTAGATGGGAGGGGCCAAATATAGGATATATAAAGAGATATATCTCTGAAAGCTAAAGTGTGTATTTAAGATGACTCGTATCGAGGGTGAAGGCAGTGTGTGTGTGCACACTTGTCTCTCCACATCAGTGTGACCCTCACTGCTGGCAGCAGACGACCCAGATGACAAACATAAGTGACATACATTAACACACATTGTTAAGTTACAAACCAAACACACAGAGTGCCACACATTCACACACATGCAAACATAAACATTGTGTATTATGTGGTAGAGATGGGCGATATGGGGAAAAATGTATATCTCTGTATTTTGGGCAAATTTGCAATATACGGTACATGTCTCTGTATTTTTGTTTTTGAATTTGGAATAAAAATAAATCTGTATTTAATATATATATATATATATATATATATATATATATATATATATATATATATATATATATATATATATATATATATATATATATATATATATATATATATATATATATATATATATATATATAAATTATATTTTACTAACCGTCCAATGTTGTCCAACAAAACAATATATATTAAAGGCTATGAAAACAAATAAACAATGTAACCATGTAAGCCTTTATATTATATGCAAAAAAGGGTAAAAATCACATTTCATTCTAACATTGCAAACTAAAAACTAAAATAAGGCTTTTCAAGTGGAAGTTAAATTACTAAACTAAAAATGTAAATAAATGAGAACAAAAGCACTGAGTTGTGTAAGGCTATTTTGATTACCCCATTACAGTTACTTTACAGTTAGTGCTATCATAAAAATAGACTTAGTTGTAGGTTTAAAATTCTACGTCACATTTATTGTCCAACAACAAACATTTCAGCAAATATTCAGCGAAATGTATATTTTAGTCAGAATTATTGCGCTCTGTCAGTTTGGAGCTCATCCGCGCGGCGGCACTCGATCACTGAAGTCTGTGAAGTTTAGTGGAGAATCCCAAAGCCGATGGCTCATGCACTTCTGACAGAAAAATTGCGATTTTCCATGGCTTTATAACATTTACAGATGGAGAGTACACCTGTGAAATGTAAGTTATGCATTCAGGAAGAAAGCACATCTCAAACACATTAAACAGTGCGAGTAGCCTAGTGTCTAGCATCTGATGGGCCGAGCCGCTTAATTAATATGTGAAACGAAACTATAAACTATGTCTTACCAGTTTTTAAAGGCCTTAATATGAAGCTTGTCACATGTTTAGAACAAACTGGATTATGCACTTTCTGAGCTGAACTCACCACAGAGTCCATCTGGTTGTATCGGGCGATGTCTTTATGGAGTGTTCGGAGCATGATCATAGCAACCATCCCCGAGAGGAAGAGCACGATGACCAAAG
Organism: Carassius carassius; assembly: GCF_963082965.1. NCBI lineage: Eukaryota > Metazoa > Chordata > Actinopteri > Cypriniformes > Cyprinidae > Carassius > Carassius carassius. The sequence goes on along the minus strand of NC_081760.1, from coordinate 22,028,188 downwards.
AGTTCATGATACTGGAGGCAGAAAACAGAACGTCTTAGCATGTGTGTTTTATTTGCTGAACTTGGTGACGTAACACCAGGGTTCCTCCACATTAAAGCTAAACTAGAGAGGAGATGATTAATCATCATCATTATAAATATTTTTTTTGCTTTTATTATTTAAATTATACAAATTAATCAAACGAGAAAGATATTACTATATTTACTGTAATACGTTAGTATTTAACAATAACAACTATTACTCAAAATATGTTTATCTTTATATTTATTTATATGAAAACAAATAAACACATTACTACTGCAATAATATTTACTTTTTCCACAACTAGTACTGTAAGAATATATTTTAAATAAAAAAATAGAAAAGTATTTAATAGAGATAATAATACGATTAATATAATATTACAGAACAACAGGAAAATGACTAATAATAATTGTTGATTACATTACTTTCAAATGGTAAAATATAAAGGTTTTATTTTGGCAGGAAACCACTGGGAGGTCTTAAAGCTTCTCTTTAGTTGACAACAGATTTTTAAATGCTTCTCATTATTTCTCTAATTTGGGAAGATGGTTGTCATGTTGCGTTTTCAAATGCAGATTCCAAGACACTGAACACACCTGACCATGAGCATCATGCAATTCTTTGACTCTTGCATTTGGAACAGTGCAATAGGATGCGTGTAGTGTGTGATATGTGCCTTCACCTGAACCACTGAATGTTGGTGTGTGGCATAGACTCAAGAATATAATCCCATCTAGAGGCCCAGCGAATCTGTTTGTCCTCCTGCAAACACCAAACCAGCAGTTATACAGAAAAACCAAAAACTCTGCAGAAATACTGATATAATAAATCACTTTACACCAGGGAGCTACCCTTTGGTTGATAGTGAGATAAATATAAACCCAAATTAACATATTTACATAGTGATGAAGTATACATTGCAAAGCATTTGAAAAGCTAATTTTAAATGTAATGACAATTTAATTTTTCATGCATCTAGCATGGGATGAACAATGACGCTTTTGCCTGCTTTGGATGAAGTTCATGTAATACGGTATTTTCCACAAAAGTAAATTACATTTATTAGACAATAATTGGCAGATACCCTGCCGGAAACCACTGCTTTACAGAAAACGTGGCATGATGCCAGTATGCGACCTTGTGGAAAAACACAGAACAACACTTCTTACTTTGAAATTAAGAGGAATAGTGATGTATAGATTAAAAGTTTATATCTATATAAACTACTATAAATAATGGAAGACACTTTGATTCAGTTCAGAGTAATATAAATTCACCCCAAAATGTGCATTCTGTCATTTACTCGCCCTCAAGTTCCAATTTGTCTTTTGTTGATCTTCACACAAATTAAGGCCTTTTAAACATTTTCAGAATAAATAACCATTGGGCAAAAATTGCAGAAATTACGCTTAGTAATCTGAGAGAAGCAGAATTTATAACAAAAAATGATTCCTTGTGAATTGAAAAAAAAAATCCATCTGAATTGAATAGTTAATCCAAATCTTGGCAACGACATCTTTTTCTAAAATGAACAGATTTAATTTAGCCTTTTATTCAACATATAACACAAAAAAAATCACAGAAATTATGAGATTAATACAAATATCTTCATTTCTGTTCTAAAGATAAACAAAAATCTGATTGGTTTCAAACGCCAATTGGGTGAGTAAATGAGGACAGAATTTTCATTTAAAGATAAACCAATCCTTTAAGACTGATATGTAAGTATATTAATCACTAACCACAAACTTGACGGAGTAAGTGTAGGGAATCTTGACTTCTCCATTAAACTTGTTGTTCAGACTCATGGGAGGTCCTTTGCAGTCTGGTTTCTCCATGTTGGTGTATTTATAGCTTTAAAAATAAACAAGAAACATAATCCATATTTACATATTAAACCCAATATAAGCTCAATTTGACAAATAAATATTTAAATATACTGTTGCTTTTTTAAATTCAAATCTTAATCAGCTAAATGGCACCCTTATTATCGATTAGAATTGATTAAAGAGCCTCAAATACCTTTTGGGCTCTAATTTAGCTGCAACCAGTCTGGCACCAGCCGCCTCGTTCTCCACCACGTGGTAGAAAATGGTGATGTCCACATGGTTGAAGATGTAGAAGGTGTCTTTGTCATTGAAGTCGGCCTGCATGAAAATGACCACTGCTTGAACAAGTTACATTAAACCGAACCCTCGTATGACCTTGAAAAGGCTGGTAAGTGTCACTCACGCTGACTACGCAGGCATCTTTGGGCCGTCCCGTATCTGTGACATAGCAGCCAATGGGGAACCCTGGATTACAGAACTTCTGATTGTCCTCCACATCGTAACACCAGGTCACCGGCATATTATCGACAATCCTGAGAGAGTCAAGTGAGTGATGAGATGCTATGCTTGATTGTAGTGCTGTGTTACAGCGAAGAGAGAGACTGAGAGACTGCCTCACCAGTGGTGTTGGTAATTAAGGAGCATTCCCTTCTTGAGAAAGTCCAGCTTGGCTTTTTCCTCAGCTTTTTCTGTGTTGTAAGATTTAAGACAGACACTCTGGCACTCCAAATTCTTCTTGAAGGAAAACTAGAAGAAAAACATTAATTATTTAGGTGTTTTAGCACCATTTGCCTTTAATACAGCTCCAGACCTTCTTAAAATAGATTTATACAACTTTTGAATGTACAGACGAACAACTGCCAGTTATTTCAGAGCTGTTTGATGAGGCAATTTGCATCTCACTCTTCTCTCCAAAACTGCCCAGTGAAGTGGACAATATTCAAGTGATTTGCGTGGCCTGGGCAGAGGTTGAGGTTCGTCTTGGTGCTTCAACTGTCCAGGTTTTATGATCATGACACCATTCCTTTTTTACATTTTACAATTGGTGTCTATGATTAAAGTTTTATATTATGGATGTTAGCTTTATAAATTCTCTGTGGTTGGATTTTGTGGAAACAGGGTCTCTGTAGTAAATACTGAGGTTTGTTTGTTTGATGGTCCCTATCATTCACTTTCGCTGACTACTCTTCTTCACTGATGACTTTGTCTACAAAGTCATAATCATAAAGACGTTTGTTCTTAAAACACCAAAGTAGTATTTATGCTGCTGTTAAAGCTTCCATGATTTTGCCCCCCCCCCCTTTTTTTCTCCACTGTAGACTACACAAATTATATTAACCCCTATAGTAATGGGTGTTCACATTATTTTGTCCAACCTCTGTGTGTTGCATCAAGATACACATTATATCAGTTCATGCATTCCCAAGGGATTGAACCCATGGCCTTGGCATTGCTAGTGCCAAGCTCTGACATACAAGAACCTCGTGTAATATACCTTATACGGGGACAGCTCAATTCTTTCTCCAAACAGCACCTGACCCAAGTTCTCAGATGGACGCTTCTCGGACTCATCAGCACAAAAATCAAACCTGAAAGAATACAAATAATCAAGTATTAATCAGATATAATCAAAAAGCTCAGCAAAAAGGTAATCATAATTTATCAGGTGACATAACAGATTTTTAAACTGTGCGTGTGTGTGTGGCCATTAAAAGAATGCAAAGGTTTTCAAATAAATTTAATTGTTACTTTAATTTAAACCAAACATTAAACTTAAAAAACAAACATGCATGGACCACAGAGGATTTTTTCTATCACTGAAAATAAGGTGCAGTTTGCAGCAATGATGCTTGAGTAGCATCTTAAAAACTTCTATGTGAGAATATCCTTACATATGTCTAGAAATCTTTGTTTTGATGCCTCAGAGGAATTCAGAACTTCAAGTTCAATCCAAAATTAGAATTACTACTTCTGTGGAACATAAATGAATATATTTTGAGAAACATCGCAACAGGATTCCTTTTTGCATACAGTGGAAGTCAATGGTAATAAAAATCATATGGTTACCCACATTTTGTGTTCTGCTAAATAAAGAAATGCATACAGGTTTGGAACAACATAAGGTTGAGTAAACTGGATGAACTATCCCTTTAATTGTAATATACACGGTGAGCAGAAAACCTCTGATAATTGGCTGGAAGTCACCAATTAAAGCAAGCTACCTACTAGTGACCAGCAAAGTTTCCTTGAGCAAATTTTTTTTACATTTGCTGGTTTGGATGTATTTTATTAAAAGAAAGCTGCCATATGGGTACTTGTGTTAATTCAGACAGAATACCCTCAGGAGCTTGAGCACAGTAAGTGTAAGGCAGATTAATAATGCAAAGCATACAGTATGTCATATAATTGAATGTCTTATGAGGGTGTAAATATTGCGACAAAATCAAATCAATTTGAACACAATTTAAACCTGGATGATTGTAACTAGGGCTGCAACTAACGATTATTTTGATAATCGATTAATCTGTCGATTATTTTTACGATTAATCGATTAATCGGTTTATGTACTTATATTTTTGTTTTCAAATAATGTTTTTACCATGGCAGTCCTTGGAGCTCCTAAAGTAGTTTAACATCCCGAACAAAGCTTATTAAGTAATCTTTCAGAACATATTTTCACTAAGAATAAGAATAAAACAGAATAAAATTGCAGTACATTGCATTTTATTATTATTATTTTTCCTGTAAACACACAACTTATACCTGGGAAACAGCTTCATAGCTTATGCTGTGAAATTGTAAACAGTCATTCGAATAAAGTGCCAATGGCATGAAACCTGAATGGAACTCACATTTTAAAGTAAAATCCATCAGAAAAAAAGTATTGAAAAAATATGAAAAGAAATGGACAAAAAAAACTTGCTGTGTGAAAAAGAGCAGTGAATACTTAGAAAAAAAGTGCATTTCAAATACATTTAAACATTTACTTCTCTCATTCAGTCATAATTAGGCTTATAGAATTCATTAGAATTATAGTTCATAGAATTATGAACTGGTAAACGAAAAACTGATCACAGAACATGTTTGTAAAGCTTTAAATGTTAACTGTTAAAAAGCAATGTTATCAGCTTTTACGACTAAACATCTAAACATTTGCAAACAACATTGTACTGGAGAATCTGAACATATAAAAGTCAGTTCAGTATTGCAAAGTTTAGAGGTTACTCTTTTTTTTTTGAAGGCTCAAAGTAAAGTACTCCCACACTTTGGATGACTTCGTTCGATTAGTTTTATCTTCCGCTTTTTTTTCTTTCTTTCTCGAGCTTACTCCACTGCCATCTGCCTCCACCATCACGCTGAATGCTGCAGAGAGCTGTTAGGGAAGCACGTGACATAAAACGAGGCCAGCTATTGGCTATTCACTACTTCTCCTGCTGTACTGGCTGAGTAAAACCTCCGGTGGCTCATTACTGCCACACTTTGGTCACCGCAGATTTAAAATAAGCATGAAATGAGCCACTTACGGCAAATAAAAGTTATTTAGCAACTAATCGATGACTAAATTAGTTGACAACTATTTTAATAATCGATTTTAATCGATTAAATCGATTAGTTGTTTCAGCTCTAATTGTAACCACTCTAAGTTCATCTGTCTTGGGAAAGCTAGCATGTCTCTGACATAGTGATAACACTCGGTGCCTTCTCTAGTGCAGCTCAACCAGGTCTCGTCCCATTCGTCAATATCTGTGATATCACAAATCCTGAAAAATATGCGTTGTAGTCCCAACGAGTCGTTCGTTGTAGTTTTTGAAAAGTGATTTCTGTAAAATAAAATCTCTTTTTGAAGTGGACTTTCAGCTTTGTAACTTTGCAGATATTTTTTATGCTTAAACAGCAACATTACAGACGAAGGCCCCGTTTACACTAGTGTGTTTTCGTTTTAAAACAGCGTTTTAGAATTGATCCGCGTTTACACTGGCATTTCAGCTGCGTTTCAGAAACAATCTACGTCTACACTACATAACCAAAAACGCATGTCACATGACTATTCAAGCACACTGAGCATGCGTGTAAAAGTGTAAACAAGAAGAAGTCAGTTGCTAGTCACTGACAGGTTCAACAGTGAGCATGATGAGCAGGAAAAGCAAGGACGTCTTTGTGTGGACAGATGATGAGGTGGAATTGTTACTCAAAGAAACTAATGATTACAAGGGGCCCGAAAATGTCTACTGGGAGTCATGCCAAAACAAATACAGCCACATACTCGACAGAGACATGATACAGTTACACGGTCATCAAGGATACGCAGCGATCACGTGGGCAGCCATGCAATCGTTTTCAAAAGTCTCCATTTTGGTCTGTTTACACTGAAACGCAACCCCAGAGTTTTCAAAACGCCGGAGTAGTGTAAACGATTATCGTAGCGAAAGTTTTGTGTTTTAAAATGAAAACGCACTAGTGTAAACGGCCTAAATAATGTTGAAAAAGCATAATGGCACTCCTTCCTCCTCCTAAATCTCTACAGTCAAACTTTCCTCCCCTCCTTCTCCAGCATCTCTAGTGTATCAGAGACACCATTGCTACATTTCATCCTCTTCAGTTTTTCCCCTCAAAGAGTAACTAAAGCAAAACCTGTGAGTAATAACAGGTTAACCATACAAAAAGTGTAGCAAATCTTGAGCAAACCATGTTAAAAATGCTATTTCTTCAGTGTTGTCCATTACAGTGTTAATATAACTAAGCAATTAAAAGTTGTTTTTGCTAACTGAAATGTAGCTGAAACTAATTAACCCTCTGTTTGTGTTAGGATTCCCGTAACACTTGTGGTGTTCCCGGTCAAAAATGACTGGCCCACAAACAATTGCTTATAAATCTCTCATTGTGCTATATTATCAACAAATATTGGATTCAATCTTTTTGTCAACTTGTTTTCTTTCATTTAGGACTGGTTTTGTGTTTCTATTTGCATCTGGTTAATCGTAGGCCTCATTTATCTGAGAGTAGGCACCTCATTTTTTGAGTGAACCCCCTGAGAAGTACTTATAACCCGTGTAAACAAAGTCGGTAAGTTTAAGTCCAATGCAAAAACATTAACTAGTATTTTTGGGAAAAAGAAAATCTTCTTCAGGTCAAAGTGACCCGAACACAACCAGAGGGTTAAATATATATGTTTATACTAGATGAAAAGCTCACAATTAAAAAAGAAAAGAAAATGAAAACAATGCTTTGGGTAATAAATTAAGGAAAATAAGTTTAATTGAAGTACTCAAATGACTAAAACTGCAATAAAATACAAATGTTTTTTTAAATAAATTATTAAAACTAAGATATAAAACTAGATGGAAACAGATTCAAATTATTAAATGGGCTACTATTACACACAGTATAATTCATACTCACGCGGTGTATTCATAGGGCAAAACAGACTCCACAGAATCCAGCCTGTTCACAAACAGCTCAATGGTTGACTGACAAAAAGAGAAGCATCAAAAGTTACAGCACGTAGAGACACACAGATCATATTAAACAACACATGATTACATTACACAATTCAAAAAAGTGTTATAAAAAATATGACTTAATGACAGAATTTATAACTAGTTAATGGGATTTATCCAATTCATTCGTGAAACACTTATCTTCATAAACATGCATATTAAGGTACTTATCAATACAAACTTACTTGATGATTATTCCGAATGTCTCCTTTAATGTTTTTATGTAACAAAGGCACAGTTTGGGAACAACATCGGCTGAGTAACTGAATACAGTATTTTAAGAGAACTCTCTCTTTACAGTCAAAGTCCAACATTATCTCTTCACTTCCAGCTTCACAGACAGGTCGACTATTAAAGTCAGTCTTATGACGATAACGTTACAAAGTTTTTGAAAGCGACGGATTTAGCAGCTCTTGCTGTTATCTTTATCAGTGCAACAGCGTTTCCACAACTGACACCCAGCAATAGCATTTCGTGCTAGCATCACACAGCAGACACCCCACTAACGTTACAGAGAAACACTGCACATCTGAAACGGTTTAATGAAAATCACTTATTACGCGTATTAATATGAATATTTACCTTGCAGTCAGGAACATCGTTGTTTTTGTCGCTCTCTTCTTTCTCGCAGAAGCTCACAGGGGCCAAACCAGGGAGGTAGAAACTTAACGCGTCCCGCAGCGACCCGCACACAAGAAACAACACAAATATAACACGGACACAGTGGAACACGGCCATTCTGCCTCGACCGACTAGTTCAGGATTCGGTAGATGTATTTACATGCGTGAAATGTAGATGTGCGTGTCAAAATTCAGACATTGGTGAGATCTACGCGCTAGCGGAGCTGCTGCCTGCGTAGCAGCATCTGATTCCGCTCAGACACGTCATCCGTCACGAAAAGCATGATGGGATAGTGGAGGACTCCACTGCGAAAAACAACGAAAGCATTATACATAAATCTTGAAAATGATGCGCTTTCTAAATTCGAACTGTTTGAATATCTCACACAGCACCTATTTTAAATACAACCAATACTTAAATAATCCCATTTGCATATTTACTACCAATTAATTATTTTTTCCCCCCAGATTTTTTTTATTTATACATAGTAGAGATATAATAAAACAATATCCTGTGTCTCATTTTTTTTTATAATTTAATACAGATACCAGTTTAAAGCAACAAGGTTAATACACAAACTACCTTTCTTCTTGAATCATATTTTAATAAAACAAGGAAATCAATGAGAACAAGACTGCTGGGACTGATCACAAATGTTTTAAAACTGAAAAGCAAGGGGAACAGAAGTTAAATGCACATAACAGTCATTTTAATGCACATCGTCTGTACCCATTGTATAATCCCACAAACATTGTTCACACATCTAACGTTACAAAAATCTTCTCTAAAACAAATGTAAATGACAAAGTTCTTATGCAGTACATTGTTATCACACTTCTGATTCAAAGTTCAAGGTTGTGAAATCTCCACAGGCTAGTATGTCCAGTCTCTATGGTTCTTCTGAGGTTTAGGGCAGCAATCCTCCATCAGCACCGACTTAAACAGTTTCATTGTGTGAAAATAATTGAGTTGACGGTGATCTGAGATCAGTACTTTCAGACTATACCCACTGAGCACAATCAGGAGACGCTCAGCTCTGCCGGTGCGCCAAGCTGTTGGGCTGAATCAGTCTTCTCCTGTCCACTGGACAGGCTGGAAGCCATTTTCTTTTTAAAGAGACGTAAACTCTGTTGCACAAGTTCATTGTCCACCACTGGAGCGCTGGTGTAGATCTGCTTGGTTGTGCCCTACACGAGAAGGAATTCAGAAGCATTAAACCAAATACTGAATCATGTGCATCTAAGCTAATTAAACTAAAGGAGAACAAAAAAAAAATACTTAGATGAAAGTGTAAGTGATGTAGAGTCCCCATACTTGGAATTTGTGCTCTGCATTTAACCCATCCAAGTGCAGACACACAGCAGAGAGTAGTGAACACACACACACACACACAAAAACCCCTGTTTACCCCCCCCCCCCCGACAATCCCTGCCAATACTGAGATTCGAACCTGCAACCTTTGGATTACAAGTTTTTAAGAAATGAACACTTACAACACTACAAACAAAATAAGGCTTTGTCTGTGCTTTCCAATTAAAATTAGAGGCAACCACTGCATGTTTATCATGATCCAAAAAAGATGCTGCATACACGCAACATGAGCAGTTTTTAATTTAAATTAGATTGTATCATTTCGAAATTCTGAAGCAAAAACAAAATGTTTTGACTTCAGTTTTGTAAAACAATACATAAAAAATATCTGCATGAAACAGCAGACGAGCTGAATGAGACGCAGATTCACTCTCTGCCAGCACGTGACGCTTAAAGCATTTCCTTGGTTTCCGCTGTAAACGAAGCAGCGCTGCACTTATGAACTTTAATATGCATTATACAGAGGCAACATAAAAAAACAAAAACATCTAAACTTGTCTAAAGACAGTAAGTTCCCCTCAGACATGCATTCATATAAACTCCTACCCCTAAACGAATTGCGATTTGTTTATCATCTCAACCGATTTTGATCATCACATATTTGAATCAATTTTCCACCGGTTTGCAGTTAATCGTTACATCCCTAATTAATACTGTTTCAGAAATCCCAAGTTATACCAAAAAAAGTGCCTGTGATTAAAGACCAAAAGAGTACCTTGTCGTTTTTCAGGAGCTGTCTACGTATGGCAATGTCTCTGCGAGCACACAGTGCCTTGCAGCAAGGGCCCTGGCTCCTCAGTAGGTTGGCCCTCTCCATTCTTCTGTTGTATGCAGCCATGTTTAGAGCACCCAGATCATGCTCTAAGAGTTTATCAGCATCTATAGATACAAATAAGATTAAAGTCACTCATTAAATAGCCATGTTTGTATAACTACACTGATTACCACAACAATTGTTTTATGAGGCAACATACGTACATCTAAAACTATATACATATAATATACATATAGAGCATAATTTGAAACAAAAAGAAATTTAGGAAAAAGAAAAAAAATTTAACAATGGATCCTCTGCAGTGAATGGGTGCCATCAGAATGACCATCAAAGCAGTGGATAAAAACATCCTTCCAGTCTCTCTCTTGAAACCAACATGGAAGTGACATGTAATTCATTGACTGGCTGCTAGACACTGGCTCAAATATTAAAATGGCCAACTTTACAGCAGAAAAAAATATATATATTTACAGCCTGCTACAAAAAGTAGTTTTGATCTATATAGAAAATGTTGCCCTTCATAACCACTGTGAGGAGGGTGAATTTTTTAATAACTCATCCGTTTAAATTATATTAAGCCTTAAAGTTCCGTATAATTAGGGGAGTGGCCACTTAAATGATGGCTGCTGTCACCGCCGTCGAGGACATGACGTCCATGTTTTTATACAGTCTACGATTAAAACACAATCCACATGACTCCAGTCTATCAATTAATGAAGGAAGTGTGAAGTTTGTAAGAAACAAATCCATTATTAAGATGCTTTTACTTCAAACCATTGTGTTAGGCTAAACTACGAGTCCTTAATCCTTGATGACGCTTCCTCCAATGAAAAAGCCCACCCTGTTTTATCAAAATATTTGTTTGTAACGGTTTTGGCTTGTAAACGGTGCTTGATCTGTGCAAATGTCTCTCCTGATTCAGACAAGACAATATATGCACTGGAGAAAGCAATATTATGTATAGAGGACTCGTATTTTATTTATTCTTACAAACACACAGCTTTTCACTTCACAAGACATTTAATTGATGAAGTGGAGTTGATTTTTTGTGGATTTTCAGATTTGTGTGTAAACTGTTCGGACCCTCATTTTAATGGCACCCATTCACTGCAGAGGATCCATTCGTAAGCAAGCATTGTAATGCCTCATTTCTCTAAATCTGTTCCAATGAAGTAACCCATCTATAACTTGGATGGCCTGAGGGTGAGCACATTTTCATGTTTGGGTGACCTGTTCCTTTCAAACGGGATTATTCCTTCAAAGGTAGATTTGCAAATTTACCTTTAGGGTCTTCCAACTCTCTGGAACACACTTCTTTAACTCTGGCAAGGAGCTGAGGCCCAGCTAAGCGTCTGGAAACTCCCGCTCGGAGCAAAACAGCCCCTGGGGTGAATCGGAGAAGAGCTGCCCCAGGAGTTCTGGGCTCCTGTTTTTGCTTGGGCATCAAACTGGACCAATCTACATCAATCACATCTAGAGGCCCTGAAACAGAACATGCAAATATCATATTATAAACAGCTGGGATATGGGATATAAATTAGTGGATGGAAAGACAAGAACAGCAATACAGCTCAATGTGACGATTAAACTTTAAAAGGCTGCGATTTCACTGAATAAATACGATTGTTCCAAGTTTCAAAGTCAGTTGCTGCACTGCTTTGTGTACAGCAGTTACCAGAGAAACCGCTTTATTTCTGCTGTTCCAAAAGTGCCTCCAGCTGGCAGACAATGAATTTACATTTCAATAAGCCAGTCTGCTGTTTTTGTTCAGATGAATGTGAAAATCCACCAATGTTTTTGCAAAGAGAACATGCAGAGTTGTAAACGTGAACTGATGAATCGAAAAGATGATGCATTATAAAATTATAAACAAGACAGTATTGTAATGTGTATATATGTTATTTAATTAATATGATTGATAATAACTGTTGAAATTAATAATGATACTTTTGGCTCCATTTTCTAAAAAATAAATGTGAAGGTTTTTTTTTTTTAGAAAATGTTTTTTTTTCTGAAAACCTGTATCTGAACTGTAAATCATGCTTTATACAGTCATTTTGTGCAGGTATTGAAAACTTCTTAATCTATTAAACGTGCTTAAATATCCTGTAGATATCCTGGTCAGGTAAAAAAAAACTATCAATTCATGTTTTTAGGTAAATAATTGTTTGGATCTCGGCTGGGGAGGAGGGTTCATTACTGGAACTCCAGCTCAATTTTAGTTAAAGACCCCTGGGATAGAGGAATTTTCAGACTGTGATCACACAGTTTCTGCTTGTGTCTTTGTCAGTGTTTGTATTATTCTGTAAAAATTAATTTAATAGACTGTTCAAAATAAAAGTTACATACGACCAGAGCAGAATTTGTTTTGTTTTTTGGCTAGAATGTCCACATTCATTGTTATAGTCACAATGCAAACTTGATCAGATTATATTTTTCAATTATATTTTGACTATCCAAATCTGACCAATGATAAACATGACAAAGGGAGGCATATGCATTTATGCTGCTTTTGTCACTGCAGACACATGCATTTGAAGGTTTTTTGACCTGATTTAACAATACATTTCAGCAATCACAGAGAAAAAAATAAATAAATTGTGAGACAATGGTGGGTGGACCTCAACCCCTCTAGATGGGTAAGGAGTTACGCTCCTCCAGAACAACATTTTGAACACTTTAAAATTAAATGCATTAAGGTGCTGCATTGTGATAAAGTAAAAAAATAAAAAATAATAATCAAATAAAGAGCTTTTGTATGGAGTAATAAAAAGTCTTTGCAATGACTTAGTTGTGACAGTGTCTCGGTACACGTGGTTGTTTTTAAAATAAAAAGAAGAATATTTAATGAAAAAGAAAAGAATATTTAATGGTAAGTATATTAATTACTTTAAAGTAGTAAAATTACAATATGTATGTTTTTCCTTCACAGTTTCTTCACATTAAATCCTCAAGCGTTTTATTTTGGCATAAAACTACCCTTTAAGGTTGTGTGTTTAAGTGACCACAGCTAAAAAAATCGGTGTCATTACAAATTTAGTGAAACGGATTAGCAAATATTGCCAATTTGAAAGCAAAGCATTACTGGTGCATGTCTTATTCATAAAAGCATATTAAACTCATAGTTCAAACAGAGATGGTGTTCACTGTGTTTACTAAGTCATGCTTCGCCTTGAAACATGGAAAACATCTGACTCTATATTTACATCGCAGCCTTTTTTGAGAAGCAGTTTAAGCACTCCAAGCCAAATCAGGATTTCAATTTAGTATGATTGATGGGTGTTTTGCCAAAGCAACTGGGCAAAACACAAATCAACAGATTCTATGTCACTAAAACTACAGAGAAATATAAAAATATATCCAGGTCACTGTAAAATTGTGTTGGGACAGATTAGACTGTGGCAGGCCATATGATTGTGATATAAAGTCTGTGTAAAGAGATATTAAATGCGTGTTCTGAGTTTGTCACACCACAGAAAAAATGTGTTCTTAACCACCCAGCCAGATTTGTATTATAAAAAAAAAACGGCAAGTAAATAAAATAAGGCATCAAGTATTCTCAGCTCTAAAACACTGGGGGTGTGTCCACTGGTGACCCTGAAACCACGAAAATTGTGAACGACCATTTTAACAATCTAACTCCACAATTAAGTACTACAAGTTCACAGTATTTGCAACGTTTCAGCAATGCATTTCTTACATTTATAATGCTAAATTAATTTTATCTTAAATTTATGATGTGTTTAGAAACAATCCTAAGAACTGACTTTGCACAGATTTTAATGTGTCTTCATGGGATCTTGTTTTAGGTGGCATTACGTACCAGAAATCTTTTCATCATCTTGCTGTTCGTCCCTCTTTTGACTGTCAGCCAGAATCTCGTCCAGTTCATCATCACTGATTGGCTCATACTCCTCACCATCTGAGACCGCAGACTGCGCATCATCACCCTTTCCATCCTCCTCTTCTGAGAGACAGAACAAATGCACACATAAAAAAAAAAACACATTTTTCTTACACATCAGGCAATAGTTTGAGAAATGCTGAGGGAAAAACCCGTACCATCAAGACTATCCATTTTCGGTTCAGATGCTTCCCCTTGCAGGTGGGAGTTGTCGGCCGGCTTTTCTACACCCATGAGGGCTTCTCTGGGTAACAGAGGCTCATACTCTCCTCTCTCCATCTTAGTTTCAGATCTGCTCTTTAGTTCCCTGTCAAACGGAAGCATCCTTTCCCGTTCACGCTCACGGTCCCTTTCACCACGCTCACGATCCATTCGCTCATATGCCAGCAACCCTTCAGGTAAGAGCCGTTCCCTTTCACGCATCTCCCGCAAGTCTCTCTCTCTAATTGGCTCGCGGTTGCCACGGAGGAGGGGCTCTCTACCCCGCCCACCCCACTCACGAGGTTCTGGGTCCCAGTCTCGCTGTTGGGTTTGTTGATTTTGCATCTGACGTTGATCTTTTCTCTCACGCTCTCGATCCAACTGATCACGATCTCGATCCCGCTCGCGGCTGTCGTAGGAGCCGGCTCTGGAACGAGCCTGACGCTCAGACTCTGGAGAACTACGACGAGAACTGTGACTCCGGGAGTCCTGCCGGTCTGTGGAAGGCGATACATGTTTACATATGTATTATGGAGAATTAAAAACTTACTTAGAATTTTGCATTCATATTGCATTTTAAGTACTTTTTTTAGTAATAAATTCTAATAATACAACAACTAAAAACGGATTAGGATTATTATTAGTAGTAGTTCTTAAACACACACCATTAAACTTCTTTGCAATATAAAATAATAGAATTTTTTACAATAATACCATCAAAAATTCTTTAAAATTCCAAGATTTACGAGTAGTCTCACCTGAGGAAGTACTTCGACTGGGTTCTCCTCTCCGGAGCTGATCAATCCTCGACTTCCTCTCTCCTCCCATCTGTTCGCTGGCCGCTGCCCTGTCCCTGTCTCTCTCCCGCTCTCGTTCCCTCTCTCGGTCCCGTTCCCTCTCCCGCTCTCTCTCCCGAGAATTGCCACCTTGCATGAGTCCTCTGCGGGGCCTGAGTCCCTGTGGGCCTTCATCAAGGTGGGCCGACTCATTGGAGGGCGAGCGTAGCCTTCTCGAAGACGCACGGCTTTGGTTGCTTCCCATGCTACTGCTGCGCTGCTGCTGCATGTCTGCTTGCTGTGGTTTACGCAGCATGTGTTGCGGCAGTAACGGTTGTAAAGGAAGAGACTGTATCAGCATTGGAGGGTCAGGGAGCAGCGGGGCGATGGGGGGGTCCGTACGGTCCCGGCCGCCACCACGTGCACCCCTTCTAAGGGGACGTTCAGAGGGAAGCAGCCGCTCCGGAGGCCTGTCGGATGGCAGGGAAGCAGAAGTAGTTTCACCTCGCTCTGGTACATCCTCATCAGACCAGTCACTGAAGTTGGCATCTATTTTAGCAGGAAGAGAACTCTGTCCAGCCATTAAAGCCCTCTGGGAAGGAAGGTCATCCTTGTTGATTGGCGGAGGTGTACGTGGGCCTCGTCGCCTCTTGCTGAGGGGACGCTGGGCGACCAGCTCATCCTCAGATACATCTGACTCAGGACCTCGCGAGTGCTTGCGCTTCCTTTCTAAGGCTTTCTTCTTGGCTGTCTTGCGAGGTGACAGGAGAGCCTGGGGGGCTTCAGCTACAGAGGAGGAGGTCGGGGGCTCAGGGTTGCTACGGTCCCCTCCGCCAGATTCTTCCTCTTTACGGTTCTTCTTCAGATTTTTCTTCTGAGATTTAGTCTTTTTCTTCCCCTCTTCATGAACGGCTGATAAAGAGTCTCTGTCCTCCATGGAACATGGAGGAGGAGGTGGAGTGAGGGGGACAGTAGGGAGGTCCCTCTGCTCTTTTCCCCTTTTAGAATCAGAAATGCCCGTAGCAGAAATGTCTGGAGCATGTTCTCCACGTCGCTCTGCTCCTCTTCCTGCTCCTCTCTCACTGCGGGAATCCACCTCCTCATGTCGGACACGGCTTTCTTTTTTATCCCCCCGGCGGTCATCATCCTTCCAGCGGTTGTGTTTATCATCAGTAAAGGAGTGGGCAGGCGAGCGGGCAGTTTCCTGAGGACGGACCACTTGACTCAGCAGTCGGTGCTTCTCACCTGAAACAAAACCCTATATGTAATGTCAAGATATTCTGCATATGTGTACAACAGACCTATGTGGAAGGTTACATCAAGTGCTAAAGGGTGTGACCATAACCTTGCTCAGTTAAACTCCTACCTTTCTCCTCAGTGCTGTTGTAACCGTCACTGTCTACAGGGCTCACATCTCGACATCTTTTAGGAGATGGCCGTGGACTGGGAGTGTTCTCAGCACGATGTCTCTTACGACTGCAAACAAAGTGAAGGGCAAACAATATTAAACTCCTGAGAAAATCTCTGACGTCAAACTGTTTATAACATGTGAACTAGCGCTCAAAAGTTCTGCTCTGTAAAATGTCTTAATGTGTTTGAAAGAAGTCTCTAACACTCGTCAAGGCTGCATTTATTTGATCAAAAATACAGAAAAACTGTAATATGAAATATTACTACAAACTGTTTTCTATGGAAATATAGGTTCAAATGTAATATATTCATGTGATGGTAAAGATTAATTTTCAGCATCATTACTTCAGTCTTCATTGTCACTTCAGAAAGGATCATGTGACACTTTTGTTTTATTTTTTAATGTAGTAAAACTAGACAAATTTAAAAGGCAAAAAATGTGTCAGTCAGATAATATTCAAAATCGGTGTCACCCTTAGTATGAAAAGAAAGAGACTGCAATGTGACTAAGCAGCACCATCATGTTCCCATGGACAATCAAGTCTTTTACAGTTTAGCAGCCATTATACAATATGTGACCCTGGACCACAAAAACAGTGTTAAGTTGCTGGGGTATATTATTAGCAATAGCAAAAAAAATCACTGTATGGGTCAAAATTATCGATATTTATTTTATGCCAAAAATCATTAGGATATAAAGTAAAGATCATGTTCCATGAAGACATTTTGAAAATATCCTCCTGTAAATATATCAAAACTTAACTTTTGATTAGTAATATGCAGCGCTAAGAAATTAATCTGGACAACTTCAAAGGCGATTTTCTCAGTATTTAGATTTTTTTTTCCACCCTCAGTTGTATCTCGGCCAAATACTGTCATATACTTATAAACCATACATCAATCGAAAGCTTATTTATTCAGCTTCCATATGATGTATAAATCTGAACTTGACACTTAAGACTGGTTTTGTGGTCCAGGGTCACATAGTTGCTCAGTAAATGGTTGACCGTTTCCAGAGAGATTGTACGTAAACATGACTAATAACACTGGAGCACTTACGTGTTCTTTCTCTCTTCGTGAGCATCTCGTGTGGGCCGGTCATCTCGCGACTCATCTCTTCGGTCCCGCCTCTCTTCCCTCCCTTTTTCCCTCTCGTCCCACTCCCTCTGCCGTTCCCGCTCTCTTTGCTCCCTTTCCCGTTCCCTCTCCTTTCTCTCTCGTTCTCTTTCTTTCTCCCTCTCTTCTCGCTCCCTTTCCCGCTCCTCTCGTTCTCTTTCCCGCTCTCTTTCTCTCTCCTCCCTCTCCCGCTCTCGCTCTCTTTCCCTCTCTCTTTCCCGCTCCCTCTCCCTAGCTCGTTCTTTTTCAGCCTCTCTTTCCCGTTCTTTCTCCCTCTCTCTCTCCTTCTCTCTTTCCCGTTCCCTCTCTCTTTCTCTATCCCTGTCCTTATCTCTATCGCGCGTGCGGTCATCTCGTCTTTCATCCCCTCGATCGGTCCTTCGATCATCTTTTCTCTCTTCGCGATCGAGGTCCTCACCACGGTTTTGCTGGCGGACAGGAGAGGACGCTCTTTGTTCTGATGGACAAAAAATAAAAGGAACAAAAACACTAAAAGTTGCTCTCTATGTCCTGTGATGTTAAACATTCGTTGCAAACCAGAAATCAGTCAGAAAAATTCAAGCCTTACATAAAAAGATTCATAAAAAAAAAAAAAGATTCATTAACACTAGATCCAACTTACAAGGAGTTTAATACGACAGTATGCCAACAGTCAGAATATTTGAGGAGGATGTATAGTGTTTTTCTCTGTAAATCTCTACTTGCTGTTAGAGTGAACTTTTACTAAAGTGTACATGTGGTTGGCATCTCCCAATAATAATAATAATAAGAAGAAGATGATCTCTTGCTCATCAGTCACCTCTTTCTCTGATGTCACGGCGGTCTCTCTCTACATGTCCTCCCCGCCGTTCATCCCTGGGCTGTTCTCCTCTCTGTCTGTCATTATCGTAGCGATCACGATCAGTGTTTCTCTCTGAGCTCCTCTCTCTCAGACCACTGTTGCGGGACTCCCAGCTGTCATGCCCACTAGCACTGCTAGTGTCGGTCTGTGACGCTCTACCACCACGAACAGAACCTGAAACACAAAATTCATCAGAACCCTCTGCCCAAGATTTGTGTTTCAAGCACTCATATTATTGCAATACTCCTAAAGCGCAATTTTATGAAAACTACAATTTGTATTGATGTTTACTACCATTTTTCAAGTTGAAGCCCTCTCTCCTCCAGCTTTTTATAGATTACAGTGGTATTTTTGATGTGTAATAGCCCTTTGTAGATGTAGTTGAAGAATATGGCATGTCGTTATCTTCTCACCTTTCTCTGTGGCATCCCCACGGCCCCTTCCTCTGCCTGGTCTTTCAGCCCGAGATTCATTCCTGTTGTCCACTCTACTGTCATTTCTCAATTCCTCCCTTCCATGCCCCCTTCCATAAGTCCTTTCCTCCGGGGCTGTCATTTCCTCTTTTCTATGGGGTTCATTTCGTTCTCTCTCTCTTTCCCTCTCTTTTTCTCGGTCCCGGTCTCTCTCTCTACGCTCCAGGGATTCTCGTCCGGAGCGGTCTCGCGTTTCTCCTGCGCGGGTATCCCGAGTGTCTTTGGCCTCCCCGCGGTGCTGGCGCTCTTCCCGGACATCTCTTCTGTCCCGTTCACCACGCCGGTCTCGGCCATCCCTGGCGTCACGCTCATCTCGAGAAGAGCTCTGCTCGATCTCATAGTCTCGCTCGTCACGGCTGCTGTCTTTCTCACGCTTTCCGCGGCTCTCTGAGGGCAGAAAGGAAAGTAAATGAGCAGCAGATTTAAAAGACTGTCACTGACTAAATTATTCATTAGCTGCACATGGCCAAAAGTATGGTGGAAACCAAACACCACATCAATACAAAAAAAAGTTTAGCAAGTTTGGGAAGTTTAACAGTTAAACTGTGTTCCATGTCACTTAAACTTTTTTTTAATCTCACCATTACTCATTTATTAAAATACATCTATACTGTGAATGTAAAACTAGAGTTCAAAAGCATGGGGATATTGAGTTTTATTTTTATTTTTGGAAAAAAAATTATTTCACTCAGCAAAGATGCACTTAAAAAAAAAAAATCCAGAATTTTTTTTATGATTGTTTCTACAAAATATCAAGCAGCACATCTAAAACAGACACTGACCTGGACTAGTCCCTCTACATAATAGAAATGGCCAAACTGTTGCCCCCAGTTTAAGATGCTCAATCAAATCAAGTGGGCTTTACTGATCACTGATACTGAACAAGAATTCCAGCATGACGCTTCAATTAAAAAGTGTAGGTTAAGATTTAACTAACTAAATATCAACAATATAACAACTGTTTTACGACAGAAATGTTAAACAACCAATATTAATATCCTGTGATGCTATCTACTGGACTTTGTAAAATGTTGCCGTTTTGAATTGAAAATATAGGATTAATTATTTTTGTAGGTATGTAATGTAATTCATATCTGAATAAGATGAGACAAGAATCATTTTGCCGTTTTGTGTTTTCAACATCTGCACACATTTGCTCTTATACATATGGCTATTTTAAAATAATTTTTTTTTACTTTTATTCTTTTGTCTTTATTCATTTAAATCCTTTATTTAACAACCCCCCCCCCCCCCCCCCCACTCCTCAATAATAACTCTGCGACATGTGCCTCACCATCTCTGCGCTCATGCCGTCTCTCTTGCAGTGCGGGACTCCGGTCTCGCTCTGATCTCCCCCTCTCCCTCTCTCTGCCCTGGGAGCGGTGACGGGCACTGGGGCTGGACCTGCGAGGGGCGGGGGTCGGTGAAGAGTTTCTCTGCGGGGTGAGCGGAGATCGGGAGCGGGAGCGGCGTGAGGACTGAGTGGGAGGTGGTGAGGATGAGGATGGAGGAGGAAGGTCTCGGTAAAGAGGAGAGATAGAACACCGTCTGTGGCGAGGAGATGGGGAGTGTCTCTGGGCTAAGGAGCCAGAGCGTGAAGATGGGGAGAGGTGCTGTCGGGAGGGAGGGGAGGGGCTGCGGCGGTGACGGGGTGGAGTCCTAGACCTGAGAAAGAAAAACACAAGATGAAGATGGAACTGATGATAATATCTTTGAAACAAACTACTGATGCAAGTTAAATGTCAGGATACGCATCTGACGTCTGTCAGGTCACATGATTTTTCTAAAATTTGATGAATAGAATGTTCAAAAGTATTATTTTTTGTAACAAATGTATAAGAACAAAAATTATAAATCTCAATTTAAAAAAAAGTACACTTAATACTATTGTATACTAAGAATGTCAATTTTCAATCATTTCCATGATCAATCGTCGTTTAAATTAACAATCAATTAATACATTAATCATTAACCTTAATGCTGCAAAATGCATCTATTGCAGCGGCACGTAGTCACCGATATGACAGGATCCGAAGTGCAAAACCGAAGAAAAAAAAAGGCGCCGGCGCAATTGAACAGCCGAGATATAATTTTTTTTTTTTATTGATAAAAATAAACTTTTTGGAGTAAGATATATTCAGCAAAAGTGTTTACTTCTATTTGTGCACACTAACAATAAAAACTGAAAACTTGTGCTCTTTTAAAATAAAGCAAACAAACTGAATACTATTTTAAAGTGTACTTTTAAAGTTTAAATCACATTAAAAGCTTAATTTGTACATTATGAATGAATGATGATGCATTTATATACCGTCACTATCACTCAGTGTGTTTTGAGCATAACCCGCACGTGGCCCAAAATTACCGTAATTCCTCAAATAAGAGCCGGGGCCTTTATTTACCTGAACTGCAGAAGGTAACAGGCTTTTATTAGAGGCAGGCCTTTATTTCTAATTCCATCTGTTTGATAAGTAATTGTTTTAAATAACCCGTTTTAAATTAAAAGCGATAGCATTCCAGTGGACATCATAACATTAGCTCAGAATCAATCATCAAAAGAACCAGTTTGGTTCAGACGCGCTCTGTGTCAGTCTGCTTCATGCCGATCCAACCGGTTCTTGACTCGAGAACGAGAAACGCTCCGGCAGTGGGCGTGTACGTTCCTTATCTGGCTCTGCTGCACAAATTTTTTCCCCGGCCTTTATTTAAGACCAGCCTTTATTTGTCCGTGTTGACAACGCCCACCGGCCACTATAAGAGGCCCTTCGTTTATTTGACTACCGGTTTTTATTTGAGGCATTACGGTAAATAGCTTAATCGACCATCGGTAGCTTTAAATGGTTGCATCTCTTATCGACAATTAATTGATCATCGATTAATCATTGACATCCCTAATATATACACATACACACGCATATATACAGTAGTCAACATTTGAAGTTGGTCAAAAAAGTTCATCAAAGTTGTCCTAAGACAAGAACGGGTATTGTTTTGGTTTTAGGAAAACTTTGATGAAAGGTTTTGATCCACTTCAAATGTTGACAACTGTATATGTCGATATATCAATATTTTGATATACAAGCAATGGCAGAAAATAAATACAACAAAGACATAAGTTCAATAAACAGTGCTTTTCAGGTTTTTCAGCTCAGTCTAAAATACATTTACAGGTATGCTACAGAAATGTAAGGCTAATCACAGATAAAATAACTTCAACGGTTATTTAGTCAGGAGCAGTGAACACTTGTACTTTTCTTTGACAGCATTATTAATTATTAGTTTGCTTTCACTTTAAGAACGAATCCCAGATTTAACATAGGCTACTGGTACACATGCCTTTTCTTTCTCAACTATTTACGTTAAGACATATGTCGAACCGACTGCCTTTACTAGGATATTCGCCAAAACGCGCATTTTGATTTAATTTTGTCCGTATTCATTCATCCATGCACAAAAAAGAAGAAGATTTAGTATTTGCACGGTCTTGATTCGGCTATCTGTGTGCGCTGAAAACTTCTGTTCCGCCAACAATCCTGAGCATCTTTTATACTTCACCTTGTGCATTCAGGCAGGGGCAGTCCTTATAAGTCCAGATACATACGTTTGAGCGAGAATGCACACGTTGGCGATAATGCATAGACGGACATTATGTGAAAATGTGGACTGTTCAAAATTGTGCCTATACTTTAGATTTATACTACAGATAACGATATTTTACGTGTGGCATCAATGCATTGTATTGTCAGACATCACATTGATGTATCGATCCAAATCGATGAATCATTATACCCATAATACATACATACATACACACACATATACATACTAGAGTTGTTCTGATTCCGATACTAGTATCGGAAATATCACCGATACCACAACAAATTCTGGCATCGGCGAGTACATGAACCCATATACCGGTCCAATACCATTTTCAAGACCTAGTTATGACCGCTAGCTTTGCCTAACCGCTGCACGGTTCTTCTTCGCTGCTCAGAATGCATTGCAAACACAGGGAGTTGTGCTGTGTTGCCACAAGCAACCCCTGTTTAGAGCAGCGAAGAAGAAATCAAAAAACGCGTTAGCAGCACTGATCTTTATATGACTGGATCGCATTCTAAACTGCCAACAGACAGTGAAGCCGCTTCTATATTATAGATTAGTGGTTAGCAGTATTTCAGACTGGACCAACCAGACAGTAAAATGGCGACTAGGGATGCCACAAGTACTGACACTTCACTACCAAGATGGTGCTGAAAATTAAAAAATGTGATGATACCAACGTCTCTGTAGAACCGGTAGTAAGTTACCGACTCCCGAGTATATTCGGTCCCCGCAGCTGTGTTCATTCGCTTCCGTGTTAGTCTAAGCGCAGGGCTCCATACTGTAGCCGAATATATACTAGTGTCTGTGAATATTAAACTTCAAAATACTATTTAAATATTACTCCTGCAAATTATACATCTCTGTGAGAGACGGGCGCAGATGCACGGGAGCTTGCTGTTTTGTAGTCTCTGCCGTGTGTCACTATATGAGGACACGAACGCATAAACCGTCACTTCATGAGAATTTACCGTTTCATTTGAGAAAACTGTCATATCATAAACACAGACACTCAAAGATCTTCACGGCGAGTAAATTGACAATATATTAAGCTACTGTTGTAGCCTACAGTAGATTTAGCTACGTCTCTATGTAGTAATAATACTTCTCCATTAATAATAATAATTATGCCTAGACGGTTGCTTGTTTTTTACTTGTTTTATTGTAAAGAGTTTATCTGATTAATATAGAATTTTTTATATTCCTAGACTTATTTGTTTCAGTTTTTTATACAGTTATATTGTAAAACTAAAATACCTTTTTTAGTTTGCGGTGTTAGATTTTTGGCTGCATTTGAAGTTTTCGCTTAAGAAAATAAATAATATTACTGTCAAATTCATGTCAGATAATAAAAATACTGTAATAAATACAGTAGTTCACTATGTATTTGTTCATTTTTTATCAAGGGATAAGTCTGAAGCACACCATAAAATAATTCTAGTAATTTACATAGGGCTAGTAGTATATACAGCTGTATATACAGATACACACCCAGGTATCGGATCAGTACTCGGTATTGGCCGATACCCTGAGCCCAGGTATCGGAATCGGTATCGGGAAGAGAAAAATACCTCTATGTATCTCTAATACATACACACACACACACACACACACACACACACACACACACACACACATACACACATATATATACATATATATATATATATATATATATATATATACATACACACATACACACATACATATACACGTATACATGTAATTAGAGGCCAATAAATCAACACCGATAGTTGATTGCTGGAACAATTATTATATTTATTATACAGTGCGAGAGAAGCCTCTAGTGGCTGAAATAACTGACAGCATGTGCTGTTTGTTCAGACACATGACGCTGCACGCTGAACAGAGCAAGAAACTTCAGACAGAAAATCCTGCTATGCCACAGAGAGCCATTCACATAGTTTTCCATTAAATTACATAATATTTTCACAAATCGTTGTTAATGTACATAATGAATTGTAAATTCAGCATTTTCATCTACCGTATTTTTCGGACTATAAGTCACACTTGAGCATAAGTCGCATCAGTCCAAAAATACGTCATGATGAGGGAAAAAACATACAAGTCGCACTGGACTATAAGTCGCATTTATTTAGAACCAAGAGAAAACATTACCGTCTACAGCCGCGAGAGGGCGCTCTATGCTGCTCAGTGTAGACTACAGGAGCACTGAGCAGCATAGAGCGCCCTCTTGCGGCTGGAGACGGTAATGTTTTCTCTTGGTTCATGTCAAATGAATTTTGATAAATAAGTCACACCTGACTATACGTCGCAGGACCAGCCAAACTATGAAAAAAAGTGCGACTTATAGTCCGGAAAATACAGTAAACGTTTCTTTCTGTGGCTCTAATAATGTTTGTATGCTTCATTTATCGAGCTATAATATAGATCGCTCTTTCCGTTTGCTCCGTTTTTTTACACACTGAGCTTCAAACTTATCTATGCCTCATTGTTCATTCTTGAAGTAATCTTTGCCCCTTTCACACTACACGTCGGACCCGGCAAATTGCCGGAACATTGCCGGGTAGCCTTCTGTGTGAAAGCAAACACGTCCCGGGATTGATTCCGGCATTGAACCCGGGTCGGGGACCTAGTAACATTGCCGGGTTCAGTCCCGGAACGAGCGCTGTGTGAACAAAAGCCAGATCTAATGCCGTGTCGAAGTAATGATGCATGTTATCGCGCAACTCTTTTACCAGGTGTTTTGAAGGACGATCAATGTTTGTGATGAAAAAATGTGTGCAAACAGTAATGAAGCAGAGATCAGTTAGTTCCTCACTTTCTGCGCTGACGCTGAGATCGTTCGCTTGCTTCAGTGAAAGTATAACGTCATTTTATCTAAAATGCACGCACATATTCCGGGTAATCACTGGCAGTGTGAAAGTGCAAAATCTAGTGACCCGGGAACAATTGCCGGGACACATTACCCGTGTATTTGCCGGAATCGCAGTGTGAAAGGGGCTCTTGTGTCCATTTGGTGAATAAATAAACTGTTTTAGAGCACTGCTCGAGTTGAACGCGTCACGTCTGGAGTGTGTGTGATACCGGTGAGTCTGGCCGACTCAGGGCCACTCTTTTATTATGATTATATAATCATTAAGTGTTTAAGAATAAAAGCAGTTAAATTATTAGTGTATACATGTGCTTTTAATTTTAAAAGTAAATCCCCTTTGTTTGCCAAAAAAAGTTTGCTTAAAGGTACAGGTTGTAGGACCTGCCACGATGCCACTGACAAAACAATAACAATCGCGTGGTTTGATGACGGTAAGGAGGAGAATGGAATGATGGGATTTGTTGTCTTCTACCCAAACGCTGACGGCCATCATTCAGACGAAAAAATAAATCATGGATTTAATGGATGAGGAAAAGTTTTATAAATGTTGCAAGTTCAACAATTTGCGCGAGTAGATTACATACAAAGTCAATGCAAAGAAGCGATCAGACTATGGATCAGACGCGTCCTCGCACGGGTCTAGAGACACGATGCCCTGCGTTTGGCGTGTATGCCCCATAATACTAATTTTGTTGGTCGCTATAATAGCATACGTTTTCTGTAAAGATATGAATCAAAACAACTTACCTGTCAAGTAAAACTCAAGTTTACGGGAGCTATCCTTGTTGACAGAACCAGCGGCGGATGGTAAACAGTAATTATGTTCCATAAATAAGTAACACAATCCTCCATAAACGTGCAAGTAGTAGTAAATAAGGAACAGCTTGAAGCAAACTAGTTATAGACACTACTTCCGCATTTGTCCACGAGACTGTTGTCATGTGGTTTCTACGTCAGTAAAGGCGGGAACAAAAGGTAACTAACATCATTGACAGGCGACTGCACTGCCCCATGTCACTGTTTTGAATGGGAATTTTCTCACAATTAGTAGTTCAGCAAGTAGTTGAAAACAGAGATATTGTTAGTAATCAGCTGGACAAAATATATAATACTAGCCTAGTGGTTTTTGGATATTTTACTGCAAATATCTTACAAATTGTACCTTTATTTTCAGTAATTAAAAGAAAAAATGAAATTAATGTTTCATGCCTTGATTTGATAATGAAAATTTAAATACACAGAGGGGAAAAAAATCATTAGGTTTCTTTAAGGAAAAAAAATTAAGTTTGAATTTAAAATTTGATAAGAAAAAATATGGTGAGAAAAAAATAAAACCTTTCATAGGGCCCTAAACCCTATGTCATTAACAAGTCATTCTTGTTAAACTTATTAAATTGATGTGAAAATTTATAGGTTTCATGATTTTAATTAATTAGACTTTATTTATGATTAATAAACTTTAACTATTAAAAAGGAGTGGAGAAAAATGAAAAACAGAATCCAGAAAAATTAAATAACGCAAATTGGAATGAAATAAAATGGAATTTAGGAAAAAATAAAAATGATTTCATAGGGCCCAATTAGAGTTTGGCAATTTCAACATTTAATCAACTACTTTTCAACTATTACTATTAATACTACTAGTATGGTACAGTACCAGTGTTTTTTGTTTTTTTTTTGTAAATAAAGCACTATTTAATTTTTGTTCAGTATCCAGTATCCCAAAAAAAAAAAAAAAAAAAAACTATCGGTTTATTATTATTCTGTATCGGCCAGCGTTGTCCAACCTAGCTATCGGTATCGGCAAAATCCACTATCAGTCAACCGATAGTGAATTTTGCCGATACACACATACACACACACAAATTTTTAGAACTGAATGATTTATTAACCCTTAAAGACCTAGAACATTTTTGGGGCGCCTGACACACCTGGCATTTCTTTGTTTTTCAGACCTATTTTAGCAGTCAGCATCAATGCCATATATCATTATAAACAGGAGGACTTACAGTTTAAGTTTAACTAATTTAAAGTCTCAATTTTACTTTCGTTTTCTCAAAGAATGAAATTACCTAATTTTAAGAAAAATGCAAGCAACAGTTGGGTGTTTTTTTACTGTGTACTCAAACAGAAACTCCTAGAGTTTGGATAAATTTCTTTAGAAACAACAAAACCAAACAAATAAAAGTTTTTTTTCTTCTTCTGAGAAATGTATTTTCAATCTGAGTATGAACAATAAACACAAACTATAAGCAGCATAAAGTAAAAACAATTGCACAAATAGTCTTCAACAATACAGTGCAAAAACAGAGCAAATGATTCACAAACTACACAAAATGAGAGAGAAATATTCAGAGTGCAACAGGAAAAAATTAGTACATACTATCGTTTTTTGAACTATATATTTACAAAATTATTTAAACATAATAGACATAACATAAATGATAGATTCGCTGACTTTAATCTGCATCATTATCGACTTTACCGGGACATTGCCCAGCGACCGAGAACAAAATCCCAGTTTTTTATCATATATGTACCACTGTTTCATCCTTGGTTTTTATTTGTTTTATGTCAAAGTTCTCTGTCGTGTGTTTTTTTGTGCTTTTTCAGAGAGTTTTCTCATGCGAATGTGTTACTTTGTGTTTGTATTCATTTTACGCACGACAGACTTTACTTTCACTTTGTGTTTGTTCATATTTTACAAAGAAATATGTGTAGTAGTAGTTCAACAATCATTTCTGTTTGGCTCAGAGGAACGAAAGCATTGGTTTCTTCTGACGAATCAATGTTGTCAAAATATGATGACATAACCACGTGCACCATGGCGCCTCTGAATATCCAAATGAGATGAATAGGATATCTCTGAAATGTGGAGAGTCTCTGCTTTACATCACTTTTTAAAGCATTCAGATTGGATTAGCGGGTCCAAAGTAATTAAACATTAACAAAAGTTATTTTTAGCCGTGGGCGGCTGTCTCGGTCTTTGAGGGTTAAAAAAGGATCTGACTGATGATTTGGCCCTCAATATAATATTGATAACTCATATCAAATTATTTAAAAACTAGATGGATATCTCAAAGATATGTCAAAAGTGACAATGCCCTAATCAATGAGACACTGGATTGATATATAATTAAGTGCAGCTCTTCTCACCTCTGCTGCGAGGACTGTTTTTGGGAAGTGGATTTAGGGGAGGATGACCTCCTTCTGGCTCGGGGTGATACTTCCCTGGAGGGTGGGGAAAGACTTCCAGAACGTTCCTCTGATGTTATTGAGCGTTTGGCTTTATGGGAACTATCTGACCGATCCCTGCAATGAAGGAAAGGTAAAGATTATTATGTTTTACTTTACTTTTACTCATTTAGCTGACGCTTTTATCCAAAGCGACTTACAATTGCTATATAAGTCAGAGGTCGCACGCCTCTGGAGCAACTAGGGGTTAAGTGTCTTGCTCAGGGACACATTGGTGTCTCACAGTGGATTCGAACCCGGGTCTCTCACACCAAAGGCATATGTCTTATCCACTGCACCAACACCACCCAATGTTTTATTATTTGTTTTCACATACACCAATAAAACAGGGATGATCAAATGCATCTTGGCCAGCACCACCGATATCAGCAAATATAATACATTATGACAATCTATTAATGTTTTCACGATTCCAAAATCACAGCAGTTGGCACCAGTAGTCTCTGTACCAATTTCAGTACCATAGCAAAAAGTAGTGAAAAACAATCTCACATTTTAAATAGAAACTTTTGGTTCTTCTGTCCAAAACATAAATATGCAAAGCAGTTGCTTTTAGCGGGTACCGAATAAACCAGAAAGACTGGTACAGTCACATTTTTGAAAAGTATACAATTTGTACCAAATCACACACGTTTATGATACTTTAAGTTTTGGGGATTTCTTTTGAAGTAGACAATACCTGCGTTTTTCCTTTTTCTCTTTGTGTTTCTCCGTATCACGTCCTCGTTCTTTGCCTTCTTTAAGTTTGTCTTCACATTTCTCCTTGTTCTTGTGTTTATTTTTGTGCTTCTTCCCAGTCACTGGGTTTTCCACAGGGACAGGAGGTGGAGGACTGGGTGTCCGTGGCCCTTTTCTTTTGCCATGGCCACTCTTTGACGACCTGGTCAAAACATTAGACAGTCGTCAAATATTTAAGTTGATAAAACACCGGTTCAAATTAAATGCTGATCATTTTCCAACCTGCTGTCTGTCTCCTCTGCCCTGGTCTGGTCAAGCACTAAAGAGGAGATGACTGAGGAAGTGGAGGACTTCTTCTCTTTCTTGCTGGAGTTCCCACTCTTCCCTGCTCTATGTTTGGGTGAGCTGGATTTATGGGACGAAGGTGACCCCTTAGAACTGCTGCGCTCAGGGGAAGCCTACAACAGATCAAGATAACACCAAAATAACAGTCTGTATTAAAAGGCTACATAATACCAAAAATCTAAATTACTGTTCACTTCCGTATGTCTTTGGTAAAATAACTTACCCTGTCCTTTGAAGTATTACTTGTCCTGGTCTTAGGGACTGGGTCCTGTTGAGAACATACATTCCATTACTCTCTTTAGGATAACTGACATTCACTTTCTTTCAATATTTGGAGTTTATACGGCAAACCTAATGTAAATTTATGCAATAAACCTCTTTCTTGATGATAATGTCTTCTCGTTTGTCCATGTTCTCCTGTTCCAGCTTCATCAGCTCTCGCTGAATCTTCTGTCTCTTCATCTCAAGAGATAACTCGTAATCGTAGTCACCGTTATCAGAATCTAGTAAAATCAATGACAAATATAAAAGCGCTGGACTAAAACTGACAGGGAGACAACATAGGAAAGAGAGAGAAAAAGATGGCACAGCATTCAGAGATTCGGAGTAGGAAAAAAGGAAAGAGAGAGGAAAGAATGTACTGCCTTCAAAACCCAAACATCAATCATCCTTGTTTTCTTTTAAAAACCAGTTCAGAGGATAGTTCACCCAAAATGACCTTCATCTAGTTCCAGATTCATAACTTTCATTCATCTTCAAAATGCAAATTAAGATATTTTTAATTTTACACGTTTTATTTGATGCACAAAAACGAGCACGGTTAATTTCATTGCATCAAGCTAGTACGGTTAAGTTTTCCGTTTACCATATTTGATGTGCTCTGTGTGTGTTGCTTGCTCAGTGTTTATATCTGAATAAAAGCCTACATTTAATTGGTTCGTATACAGTGATGGAAGGACAGAAATATCACAGGTTTCATTAAAAAGGAAGACTTAATTTGTGCTTTCTGGATTTGGAATGGTATTAGGGTAAGTTATTAATGACAGAGCTTACATTTTTGGGCAAATTATTCTTTTAAATTACTTCCCATCATATACATCAATTTTGCAGGTACTTCAGAGAATCTTTCACCTTCACGACTGGCTTCCCAATCTGCGGTCTCTTCCTCACTAGCTGGAGTGCGTTCCTTTGTGATTTTAATATCCTCTTTCTCTCTGCGTCTGCCTCGGGATGAATCTCGCTGCTAATGAGAAAGAGACATTTTATCAACATCAAAGACATAAATCAACAAATGCAGAAAACTCTGTAATGAGACTTTAGCTCCAAGCTGTTAGAGCATCGTACTCTGGTTGTGGGTGATGTGGGCTCGTCTGTATCTCTTTTCTGAGTGTCACCATCTACATCCTGTCTCTTATTCTTCATCCTCTCCCGGAGATCCCCAGTGGGCCTCTCGGCTGACCTGCACAGAAGACATGCATGTCGAAAGTCAACCATTCATCCAGGTATTGGAGCAGATACACTTATAAAACAGCATCTCTTCACTAGAATCGCACCTGTTGAATGTTCCAGAGAAGCCTTTTCCTCGTGATGGGGTTCCATGTGTGTAGCGACACGTGTTACCGTAACTGCAGTTCCCAGTCTTTAACCAGTTTCTACAATGAGTCTGCAGGGGAGGCAAATGGGGGTCATTCCTTTGACTTCTACACTTTACAAAAGCACAAAAACTAAGTGAGCTACTACCTAGGCACAGGTACTACTGTCTAGTTAGGCAGCTCACTAAGATTTCAAAGCAGCAAAGTAGGTTACCAGTATCCCTACCTCTGCTGCATTACTGGCCGTGCTGGGCCCGAGTCTCTCAAACACGCTGGGCCTGCGGGAGGGGGTGGTGGTGCTACTGCTGCTGTCCGATATGGTCTTCGAATTCTCCACTGTAACCTTCCGCCTGATTTTGGACATTCTGCAGGGCTTTGTCAAAAAAGCAGCAATTCAAAGGCACCAGCATGATGAAGCTGAATGCAGTGTTCTAGTCAAGCCCACTCACTTGAGTTCAAGTCAAGACTGAGACCAAAGGAGCTTTGAGTTTGAGTAAAGCCCAATTCCACAAGCTCCATGTAAAGACCAAGAAAATATGGTCTTGGACTCTGTCCTGACCAAGAGCAAGTTATTTACATTTTTGCATTTGGCAGATGCTTTGGTCACTTACATTGCATTTTTAAGGTATACACATTTCTACAACATGATTTTCAACAAAACTTTGTTTCGACCTCAGCCTACAGCATAAAATATGGATTATGTAATTTATGTTTTTCATTGAGTGGGTGTGGGTTCCAACACTTTTCACCTAACCAACAAACGTCTGTGACTTTTATTATCAATGCAAATGTATTTTTAAAACTATTATAAAGAGATTATAATATTATAGAGTAAGATTCATATCCGGTACCAATACCTACAACAACAACAATAATACACAATGATAATCTACTTATTTTTGTACCAAAGTCTCAAAAACAGAGTGAGATTTGTAAGCAACCCAATGAATGACTATGCTTTCCGATCCTCCATGCAGAGCAATTTACTACCACCACCACAAATTCCCATGATGCGTAACAGTTTATTACATTTCCGTGACATTTTCATGTCTGAAAAATAATGCTATCCCCAACATTGTAAACATTAGCACAAGCACTACGTTATTTACATTTGTCGAAATGCGACTGCCTGCCTCTCTTTATAACATTAACACTATAACAGTTAAAGCTACTAGCTCCGAATGCGAGATTTCACAAAAAATGAGAATTCTATTCATTTGCGTTTCAAATTGTCATTCATTTGTAGAGAGAAGCGGTACGTTAACTTAAGCGCCATGCAAGGCCTTTTTTCTTTTCTTTTATCTTATTTGTTGGTTTTATATACACATGTATGATTAATATATACTTTTTATGTTGTTGTTTTTCTGTGTGTATACCCTTGGCACTTTTGTTTTGTATTTGTTGTTCAAGCATTAATAATAAAAAAAGAGCCGTGCAAGTGTCGCGCGGCCTACACGGATAACGCAAGCCTCCAAAATGACACCGTTGAAACTGTTGCTGAAGAAGCCGTAAACAAATACAAAAAAAACGCTTTACCCGAATATGAATGATGCGTCAAGTCCAGTTTCACAGACTGTCGGAGAGAACCTCCTTATCACATGCAAAAATCTTGCAAAGCGGTCTTCCTCTTAGCCGCCGTCATGATGCTTGCGAGAGAGCGCAAACTCCGCACACTAAGCTTTCCCGAAGCACTGAGGAGAGGGGGATTATGGGAAACTGGAGGACTGGTCTTCATATTGCTTTTCATTTCTTGTTTGTCTAAAGTTTCAATAAACTCTTCCGTTAATAATGATAATAATAATAACAACAATAATAATTTTCTGACTGTTGAAATGAAACAATAAAAAAAGAAAATAAAGAAAATAAATAAATAAAATATTTTCTTTAGAAATGCAGAAACACCTCATCCTAAACTCCATGTATTTAAAAGGGAGTTGTCCCAATGTCAGGATTAGCAAATAACTGTCCTGAATAGTTTTAATTATACTACTGTTTGTAATGAAAGAAATAAACAGAGAGGGCAAGTTACATTACAGTGATTATTACATTTTGAATATTAATATGTTTTCTCACACAAACGCATCGACAAGAGGCCTTTGTTCACCCCCCGGAGCCATGTGAGACACTTTTTTTTATGGATGAGCACATTTTATTAAAAATTTTTTTGGACTGATGCATGCAACTACCCCTTTAAAGCATTATTAACAAGTTAATTTTGACAGTCCCTAATATATATATATTATATATTGGGGATTGGGGCACTCATGAGAGGTACGCATAGCAACCTCTCTACATGTTCTCACTGTGAAAGCCTGCGGCTAAGTTCTGTGCTCGGGAGTACAATTTTCTCTAGGTCTCCCTCGCATCCAATCCCAGCCGTAACGCTTCTGCGGTTGCCAAGGCGCCATACGAGGCGATGGCTTGGGGGATGTGTGCAGCCTGGACTATGAGGACAGTGCTGCGCTGAAGTTTTTTCCACTTCGCTCGCTCTCCCCCACTCAAGTGGGATAAATCAGCAGAATTGCTCACCGTGGATTCAGACTCACATACAGTTCTCTCCCTCCAAGTGGACAGGAGAAATGCACTTCCCCTTCTTACAGTGAGGCTGTCAGATGTGGGAAGTGGACGCGGCACAGGCCCAATCCCTATTTGAGCTGGACGACTGTTTTTTAACTAGTCGTGCACCTACCCAGCCCCGTAAGACACTGCCCTTCTTCCCGGACCTCCACCAAGGGGTTTCGAGGTCCTGGAAGCAACCTTAATCAGCGCACATCACAAACGCAGCGGCCGCAGATTTCGCCACCATTGCTGACATGGCGGACCGCAGTTATACAATGATGCCGCCGGTGGACGACACTCTAGCCGAACATCTCGCACCGATCTCTCGGCCACGGCATGGAAGTCTCGCCCCCTTCTTCCTTTGAAGGCGTGTCGAGTCATGTCTAATCTCGGCTGAAAATTTTATTCAACTTCAGGTCAGGTGGCTGCCACGCTCCATGGTGACGGTCTAGCGCCACCTTTGGCTCAACCTCACTGGTATTAAGGAAAAGAATATATCTTATAGCTACCACTCGGAGCACCCCCTCAGACACTCTGCGCACTCCAGCCTTCAAAGTTTGAGGGACGGCCGAAGGGTCTGTCAAAGACACAAAGCTGCCGCTTTCTTGCTAGCAGCGGGGGTTGATGTGCATCCTGTTGGAATAAATCCTGCTGTAAACACGCTTCAGGCTTATATACAACAAAACCCAATCACCTTGACACATGCATTTCCTGTGCTTACGGACCCGGCAAGCTTTCTGTGCTCGGACAATTACGACCAATATTGGATTTACGCTGTTTGAATCTTGCACTCAGGGCGAGCAAATTCAAGATGTTGACGGTAAAATCTATTCTGTATCAGATTCAACCAAACGATTGGTTTGTCACGATCGATCTGAAAGATGGATACTTTCATATTCAGATCATCAAGAGACACAGGAAGTTCCTCAGATTCATTTTAGAGGGCAAAGCTTATCAATTCCGTGTTCTTCCCTTCAGTTTAGCACTGGCTCCACGGATACATGGAAGCAGTTCTGGCCCCATTGCGGCTCCAGGGCGTTCATGTGCTAAATTACCTAGATGATTGGCTGGTATTAGCACAATCACAGACACAAACACACTCTCATCGAGATCTCATGCTGACTCATCTAAGCAGCCTGGGTTTACACATTAAAGTAATACAAGCTAAACTCTGTGTACTTTCTAAAATCCACATAAGTGGTTAGTTTCATGTTATGCCTTCACCATTTCAAAGCAGGCCGCACAGTGACGGTGAATTTGTGCTTTAAACTTTTGGGTCTAATGGCAGCAGCGTCCCCTGTAATCTGTTTGGGTTTACTTCACATGCGTCCATTTCAGTGGTGGACAAAAAGCCAAAGGATTGAATCCCGTTTTTATCTGCATTAAATGATTTCGGTGACACAGAGGTGTGTTCTGATGATAAAGACTTTTCTTTGGAAAAAAAACTTATTTGGAAAGGAGTTCGATTAGGAGTCTGCTGTTGCCACGAGACTGTCATAACAGATGCAGTTTGTCAAGGACGCCTAGGAGCTGCTGGCAGTCTTCTAGCTCTCCGATATTTTTCAAGACTGCTGAATGGCCATCACGTGTTAATCAGGACAGACAACGCGGCAGTTGTTTCGTATTTGAATCACCAAGGAGGATTACACTCTCGCTCCCTATGCAGGCTGGCGAGGAACATTCTTCTATAGTCTCAGAACAGATTTCTGTCGATCCGAGTGGTTCACGTCCCCGGACATTTGAACTTCGGAGCGGATTTGCTCTCGAGACAGAACCTGGAGGATGGGGAATGGAGGCTGCACCCCCAAACGGTGAGCTATATATGGCGAACATTTGGAGAGGCGGAAGTGGACTTATTTACGTCGAGCACGACTGTGCATTGCCCGCTATGTTTCTCCCTATCCCCCCCATCGCCCCTGGGACTGGATGATATAGTCCACAAATGGCCCAGAACCACTTTGTGTTCTTTTTCCTCCGATTCGGCTAATTCCAGCAGTGTTATCCAGAATTCAGTGAGATTTGTGTTATTTCAATACAGAATTCAGTGAGGCCACCGAAACTGTTTTCTACCTGGTGTAGACTTCGTAATATGGATCCAGCATACTGCCCTGTCGCTTAAGTACTGGAGTTTCATCAAAGGGAGTAACACCAGCCACTCTTAACGTGTACATGGCCGCCATATCAATGTCAATGTCAATGTCACCTTTATTTATATAGCGCTTTAAACAAAATACATTGCATCATTAGGAAAACAGTGTCAATAATGCAAAAATGAGAGTTAAAGGCAGTTCATCATTGGATTCAGTTATGTCATCTCTGTTCAGTTAAATAGTGTCTGTGCATTTATTTGCAATCAAGTCAACGATATCGCTGTAGATGAAGTGTCCCCAACTAAGCAAGCCAGAGGCGACAGCGGCAAGGAACCGAAACTCCATCGGTGACAGAATGGAGAAAAAAACCTTGGGAGAAACCAGGCTCAGTTGGGGGGCCAGTTCTCCTCTGACCAGACGAAACCAGTAGTTCAATTCCAGGCTGCAGCAAAGTCAGATTGTGCAGAAGAATCATCTGTTTCCTGTGGTCTTGTCCTGGTGCTCCTCTGAGACAAGGTCTTTACAGGGGATCTGTATCTGGGGCTCTAGTTGTCCTGGTCTCCGCTGTCTTTCAGGGATGTAGAGGTCCTTTCTAGGTGCTGATCCACCATCTGGTCTGGATACGTACTGGATCCGGGTGACTGCAGTGACCCTCTGATCTGGACACAGACTGGATCTGGTGGCCACGGTGACCTCGGAACAAGAGAGAAACAGACAAATATTAGCGTAGATGCCATTCTTCTAATGATGTAGCAAGTACATAGGTTGTTATGGGAAGTGTTTCCGGTTCCGGTTTACCTAATTAATGCAGCCTAAAAATCCTTTAACGGATTTGGATAATAAAAGCATATTAGTATGTTATGTGTATGCCAGGTTAAAGAGATGGGTCTTTAATCTAGATTTAAACTGCAAGAGTGTGTCTGCCTCCCGAACAATGTTAGGTAGGTTATTCCAGAGTTTGGGCGCCAAATAGGAAAAGGATCTGCCGCCTGCAGTTGATTTTGATATTCTAGGTATTATCAAATTGAGTTTTGAGAACGTAGCGGACGTAGAGGATTATAATGTAAAAGGAGCTCATTCAAATACTGAGGTGCTAAACCATTCAGGGCTTTATAAGTAATAAGCAATATTTTAAAATCTATGCGATGCTTGATAGGGAGCCAGTGCAGTGTTGACAGGACCGGGCTAATATGGTCATACTTCCTGGTTCTAGTAAGAACTCTTGCTGCTGCATTTTGGACTAGCTGTAGTTTGTTTACTAAGCGTGCAGAACAACCACCCAATAAAGCATTACAATAATCTAACCTTGAGGTCATAAATGCATGGATTAACATTTCTGCATTTGACATTGAGAGCATAGGCCGTAATTTAGATATATTTTTGAGATGGAAAAATGCAGTTTTACAAATGCTAGAAACGTGGCTTTCTAAGGAAAGATTGCGATCAAGTAGCACACCTAGGTTCCTAACTGATGATGAAGAATTGACAGAGCAACCATCAAGTCTTAGACAGTGTTCCAGGTTATTACAAGCAGAGTTTTTAGGTCCTATAATTAACACCTCTGTTTTTTTCAGAATTTAGCAGTAAGAAAATTACTCGTCATCCAGTTTTTTATATTGACTATGCAATCCATTAGTTTTTCAAATTGGTGTGTTTCACCGGGCTGCGAAGAAATATAGAGCTGAGTATCATCAGCATAACAGTGAAAGCTAACACCATGTTTCCTGATGATATCTCCCAAGGGTAACATATAAAGCGTGAAGAGTAGCGGCCCTAGTACTGAGCCTTGATGTACTCCATACTGCACTTGTGATCGATGGGATACATCTTCATTCACTGCTACGAACTGATGGCGGTCATATAAGTACGATTTAAACCATGCTAATGCACTTCCACTGATGCCAACAAAGTATTCAAGTCTATGCAAAAGAATGTTGTGGTCAATTGTGTCAAACGCAGCACTAAGATCCAATAAAACTAATAGAGAGATACAACCACGATCAGATGATAAGAGCAGATCATTTGTAACTCTAAGAAGAGCAGTCTCAGTACTATGATACGGTCTAAATCCTGACTGGAAATCCTCACATATACCATTTTTCTCTAAGAAGGAATATAATTGTGTGGATACCACCTTTTCTAGTATCTTGGACAGAAAAGGGAGATTCGAGATTGGTCTATAATTAACTAGTTCTTTGGGGTCAAGTTGTGGTTTTTTGATGAGAGGCTTAATAACAGCCAGTTTGAAGGTTTTGGGGACATGTCCTAATGACAATGAGGAATTAATAATAGTCAGAAGAGGATCTATGACTTCTGGAAGCACCTCTTTCAGGAGCTTAGATGGTATAGGGTCTAACATACATGTTGTTGGTTTAGATGATTTAACAAGTTTATACAATTCTTCCTCTCCTATGGTAGAGAATGAGTGGAACTGTTCCTCAGGGGGTCTATAGTGCACTGTCTGATGTGATACTGTAGCTGACGGCTGAATGGTTGCAATTTTATCTCTAATAGTATCGATTTTAGAAGTAAAGTAGTTCATAAAGTCATTACTGCTGTGGTGTTGGGAAATGTCAACACTTGTTGAGGCTTTATTTTTCGTTAATTTAGCCACTGTATTGAATAAATACCTGGGGTTATGTTTGTTTTCTTCTAAAAGAGAAGAAAAGTAATCGGATCTAGCAGTTTTTAATGCTTTTCTGTAGGATATGTTACTTTCCCGCCAAGCAATACGAAATACCTCTAGTTTTGTTTTCCTCCAGCTGCGCTCCATTTTTCGGGCTGCTCTCTTTAGGGTGCGAGTATGCTCATTATACCATGGTGTCAAACTGTTTTCCTTAACCTTCCTTAAGCGTAAAGGAGCAACTTTATTTAAAGTGCTAGAAAAGAGAGAGTCCATAGTTTCTGTTACATCATCAAGTTGTTCTGAGGTTTTGGATATGCTAAGGAATTTGGATACATCAGGAAGATAACTTAAAAAGCAGTCTTTTGTGTTAGAAGTGATGGTTCTTCCATACTTGTAACAAG
Organism: Carassius carassius; assembly: GCF_963082965.1. NCBI lineage: Eukaryota > Metazoa > Chordata > Actinopteri > Cypriniformes > Cyprinidae > Carassius > Carassius carassius. Next base: position 21,989,345 of record NC_081760.1, on the reverse strand, counting down.
AAGTAGAATTTACAATTTTGGCTATATGAATTTTGCAAAGAACTAAATAATGATCTGAGATATCATCACTTGGCTGAATAATTTCAACACCATCAACATCAATTCCATGTGACAGTATTAAATCTAGAGTATGATTTCGACAATGAGTAGGTCCTGAAACGTGTTGTCTAACACCAATAGAGTTCAGAATGTCTATAAATGCTGATCCCAATGCATCGTTTTCATTATCAACATGGATATTAAAATCATCAACTATTAAAACTTTATCTGCAGCCAGAACTAACTCGGATGTAAAATCACCAAACTCTTTAATAAAGTCTGTATGGTGCCCTGGTGGCCTGTATACAGTAGCCAGTACAAACATAACAGGGGATTTATCATTAACATTTGTTTCTTTGGATAATGTTATATGAAGTACCATTACTTCAAACGAGTTATACTTGTAGCCTGCCCTCTGAGAAATCCTGAAAACGTTGTTATAAATTGAAGCAACACCTCCACCTTTGCCTTTTAGACGTGGCTCATGTTTATAACAGTAATCTTGGGGGGTGGACTCATTTAAAATAATGTAATCATCAGGTTTTAGCCAGGTTTCTGTCAAACAGAGTACATCTATATTATGATCAGTGATCATATTATTTACAAAAAGTGTTTTCGTAGAAAGGGATCTGATATTCAATAAGCCAAGCTTTATCATTTGTTTATCCATATTGCTTCTGTTTTTTATTTGTTGAACCTCAATTAAATTGTTAATCTTAACTTGGTTTGGACGTTTTTTGTATTTTCTAGTTCGGGGAACAGACACAGTCTCTATAGTGTGATATCTAGGTGAAAGAGTCTCTATGTGCTGAGAATTAACTGAATATCAGCTAACCATGTGTACGCAGACGGCGTCTCAGTGGGCTGTTATACCCTGCTCTCTCGATTTATGCAGTGTTCGTGATGGCAGTGGCCTTTCCGCCCTACACATGTTTCATCATGGGATCTATCCTTTATATTATGAGGATTATCAGGACATCCATTTGAACCCTTGAAAAAAAAATCCTGACTCTAAAGAAAGTTGGGGATTTATAAGCTCTATCTATTTCACCTTCGTGCATGGATTTTGCACCAGGATTTTTGAAAGTTTGCTGCGACCAAGGCCTGATTATGTCCCTAAGGTTGCTTTAAATCCTTTTTCGCTTACAGCAAGTGGTCCTGGAGGCTTTCTTCCCCACAGAGGCGGGGTTAGGAGATCTTCATTGCAAGCCTTCCTTAGTAGATCTTCTATGGTCAATGTTTGTGCTGCTGCAGGATGGTCCTCACCGAGCACTTTTGTCAAGTTTTACAGTCTGAATGTGAGGATGGCTCCTGGCTCCCGGGTTCTTTGCTTGAGCAGATGCTTTCCTCGGATCCCAGCTATCTAAGGTACGTCAGGTGTGATGGTATAGGGTTCCCATACGGTGACGTCACCTCAGCATCGAAGTGACCTATGACAGGGAACATCTCGGTTATTTATGTAACCACGGTTCCCTGAATAAGGAACGAGATGCTGCAGTTCGGGCCGTTCCGTACCTTGAAAGCGTTTCCAGAGATCATGAAATCTGAGTGAAATAGCGCACGGCTCCCAGATATACTATGCGTGCACATGCGTAGGGTGGTGCCTAGTGCTATTTGGCCAATAAAATTGGCGTTTCGTCACACACAAGGGTGTTCCCATACGGTGACGTCACAGCAGCATCTCATTCCCTATTCAGGGAACCGTGGTTACACATGTAACTGAGATGTTTTTCCCTCTTCCGTTAAAAAAATAAATAAATAAATGCTATGATGCATTGTCAAGAGCCAAGCCAACAGGTGATGATGTAATCTCAACCGTAAAGCCATGTTGGCCAATCAGAAGCCTGAAAAAGTTTCCAGTAGGCGGAGATATCAGCGCCGGTTTCGCTGTCATGAAAACACTGCAACTGGAGTTTTTGAAAATCTTCACCCTGGCAGGCATTTTCAAAAATGTTCCATTTCAGTCGCCTGGTGCTGCGTTTGCATGTGGACAAACAGCCAAACCGCGTAGAAAAAGATGCAGTTTTAAAAATTATCATGTTCATGTGGACAGGGCCTCAATCAGTTAATCACCTACACAGTGACACACAAAGCCATTTAACTTTCAACTGTGATCTATGGTTATTTTGATTAGCTTTTAGAGCTTTCCTGGAGCATTTCAGTCCTAGGAAGTGCAACTGAAGCATACAATCAACTATGGGTGGCAAGGCACTGTCAAAAGATCTCCTGGATAAAGTTGTGGCTAGGCACAATTCAGGAGATGGATAAAAATGTCAAAGGCTTTATCAATGCCTAGAAGCACAGTGAAGTCTATTATTACGAAGTGGAAGGTATTTGGTACAAAACAGACCCTCCCTGGATCAGGACATCACTCCAAACCAAATAAAAGTTTCGGAGGAAACTGATCAGAGAGGCGACCAAGAGACCTATAGCAAACCTGAAGCAGTTGCAGGAATTTATGACAAAGAGTGATTATTGTGTGCATATGACAACAATATCACAAAGTCTCCACAAATGTGTAATAAATGCATAGCATGGCTCAACAAAATACTGACACAAGGGGGTGATCCTTTTTCCAACTCAGTGATTCTGGATTCTTCTTCTTATGATTCTTTCTGACATGTTGGTTTTTCTATACCCACTGTATATATGTATAATGTGTGTGTGTGTATATGTTTTATATATATATATATATATATATATATATATATATATATATATATACAGTACAGACCAAAAGTTTGGACACACCTTCTCATTCAAAGAGTTTTCTTTATTTTCATGACTATGAAAATTGTAGATTCACACTGAAGGCATTTAAACTATGAATTAACACATGTGGAATTATATACATAACAAAAAAGTGTGAAACAACTGAAAATATGTCATATTCTAGGTTCTTCAAAGTAGCCACCTTTTGCTTTGATTACTGTAATGGTCTTCCAACAGTCTTGAAGGAGTTCACAGAGATGCTTAGCACTTGTTGGCCCTTTTGCCTTCTGTCTGCGGTCCAGCTCACCCCTAAACCATCTCGATTGGGTTCAGGTCTGGTGACTGTGGAGGCCAGGTCATCTGGCGCAGCACCCCATCACTCTCCTTCTTGGTCAAATAGCCCTTGATGCCTTCAGTGTGACTCTACAATTTTCATAGTCATGAAAATAAAGAAAACTCTTTGAATGAGAAGGTGTGTCCAAACTTTTGGTCTGTACTGTATATATTCTGACACAGAGTCAGAACTTTTATTCTGCAAATGTGTTAAGAAGTATTCTCAACATACACAAATACTTTTGATATATAACAATACTAACAATTACTACATAATTGTACATAATTTATCACAATAAACACTTCAGCAAAGAAAGTACAATTTTCCGTTTATTTCAAACTTTTGGTTTTCATAACATCTCAACTATTAACAATGTGCTATTTTACCCGTAGTGTTTTAGGTAGTTATTATGAAGCTACAATGTTTGTATATTCACATTTATTAGATAAAAATACAAACACTGTATCGATTATTATTCTGTTACCCAAATTAAAAAACTAATGTGAGATCACGTTTTTTTTCTACAGCAGGTAATGTTTTTCACATTTTATTGTTTAAAGTGAAGTTTCACACTGATTACAATAAGCTAATGCTGACATACAAAAGAGATCTGATAACAATCCTGGGTGTTGCTAGAGCAACAACTTAAATATATGATTGTATAATGCATAATATTAGGAAATAATTTACTTACTGTTCCGATTTGCTGATACACTTCTCAAGAAAGATGTTAAAACATATTAAGTAAGTCAGTTGTATTGGGGGCCTGATGTTTTTGTTCTGTTCTGTCTCCCAATAGTTTGTGCAATAAAGCAGACAAGGTACTAGGCCAGTATTGATCTAGAACTGTTTGTTTGCTGGTTAAACTTTTCTTTGAATTAGATCTGTGTTGATTATATTTTAAAAGATTACAAATGGTTGTATGTAAAATATTTAAGAGAACTGTTGTTTCATTCCTTTTTTTAAAAAATTCATTTCATCTCAGTTTGAGGAGAACACTCCTTGCCGGTGATTAGCAAAACACAAAGGCTAGAACGCAACCATAAATTAAATCTTAACACTAGGTGGCAGCCAAGGATATATATATTTTTTAATTATTTATTTTTATTTATTTAAATATTTTACAAAAAGGCTCCAGATGATCATTTAGGCTCCTGGCCAGTAGATGGCGAAAATGTTGTTTGCCAACGTCCATTAAAATGCCAGAAGAAGTAATAAAACCATAACATCCGACCAGTGGTAAGCGCTTCCGGGTTCTGACGAGAGACGTGTTGTGTTGTTATGTTGGTGGAAGATGTCAGCGCACGATCACCTGTCTCCTTGTCTGTGCGATTTAAATAGGTAAACATTTTAAATTGTTTATTCACTGTGTAGATTTTAAAGCCAATGCCTGAAATGTGAAATCCACTGAAGTCTCACTGAACCCTTGCTGCCACAGGAAGAATTTTTTATTAAATTACTTGCTCAGTTAATTTTTTGTTTCGAATGAATGAAAGAATCAATTTATTTGCATAAAAAATAATATATATATATATATATATATATATATATATATATATATATATATATATATATATATATATATATATATATTAATCTGCAGCTTTGTATTATTTCAATTCTTTAGATATCCCCAAATTAAACTGGAGCCAATATAATTTCTTTTCATATTAAGGCCTATTTATAGTTGAGTATGCATTTTGATAGGACACACTGTATGTAAACTGATATTAAGCATAAAGGTGGATTATGGTATGTGGTTTTTGCCTTCCGTAGGTTACTGTGGTCCCTGCTGTTGCCATGCTTCTATCTGAGTCTAGTCCTGACAGCCATCCTCTACCTCTTCATCATGGGAGTGAGAGCCTGGCTGCAGATGAAGAGGACGAGGAGGAGAGCTCAGGACGGCCGGCCCGCCGTGGCCTTCTTCCACCCGTACTGTAATGCAGGAGGAGGAGGAGAGAGTGCTGTGGTAGAGAGTAAAAGCATGCAAAAATATAAATATTACATATTATAAAATTAACACTAATCCACAATTTAAATCCTTTCATACTATATGAAAATTGTTATGTGTATATTTCCTAAGCTTGTAGACTATTTTCAGGTTAATGATTGTAGTCACAGAAAATGTCTTACAGAATTTTTACACAATTATAGTTATTTCATATATATGTAATTAATAACAAAGACTGGCATGTGTTAAGTAGTCAGGAGACTTATGGAAAAATCTATTGTAAAATTATCATGCATAACTACAATGTTATCAGCATGACTTAAACCTTTTAACTTGGTTGCTGGTGGAGAACTATATATATAATTTAAATGGACTGCATTTATATAGCGCTTTCAACAGACCTATGGCCATCCAAAGTGTTTACAAGTTGCCTCACATTCACCCATTCACACACTCATTCATACACCGACGGCGGTGGTGTCAGCCATGCAAGGCGCCATCCAGCTCATCAGGAGCAGCTGGGGTTAGGTGTCTTGCCCAAGGACACCATGACACTTGGTCAGTTGGAGCCGGGGATTGAACCACCAACTTTCCGGTTTGTAGACAACCTACATGAACCACTGCCGCCCCATTCATGGTATGCCGCCCTATACTATGACTTTAAATAAATATTTATTATATTTCAAGTAAAATATATAATACATATACAATAATGTATAAAATATATACGTTTCATATTATTTATAAAATATGTAATTTTCCATGACATGGTAATTTACACCACAGTGTATTTGAAGAAATGACCTGGACAGACTCCCTTTTAACACTAGTCCTTTACGATCCTTGTTAATCTTTAACTTCATGTAACACCAAAAAGTATAAAGACAAAAATCGTAGAATATGTATTTTTACATCATGTGGGTTAAGACTATGCAGTTGAATCACTAGGCATTCTTAATTTAAAAGCTATATTCTTATCATTTGAATTAGCCTAGGACAGCAAAGTGAGCATGGCATGTCACTGACCCTAATATAAATGTATTAAGTTCTGTGTTTGACTGAAGCTGTCTTGAATGCTTAAATCAGCAGGGCTGGGCGTCAGCATGAACTTAACCAAAGAATTACCATAAGAAAAATTATTGTCATTTATGGATTCATTCACACTTTTAATCCCATATGCTTTCACAGGTACCAAGATGTTTCCTTGGTGGTTTACACAGGTGATCAAGGCGTTACAGCAGAAGAGATTTTAGATGGAGCGCGGCGGCGCTTCAACATCAGACTCCCCAGAGCCGTTAAGTTTGTGTTCCTGAAACATCGTCTCCTGGTGGAGGCAAAACTTTACCCACACTTCACCCTTCTGGGGCAGAGCGTGGGCTCCATCTTCCTGGGGTGGGAGGCCTTGACTGAGTTTGTTCCAGACCTCTACATTGACTCAATGGGCTATGCCTTCACTCTGCCTGTGTTCCGTTATCTGGGTGGTTGTCATGTGGGAAGCTATGTGCACTACCCAACCATCAGCACTGATATGCTCTCAGTGGTTCGAGAAAGAAACCCAAGGTTAGCCAAGAAAGTCACATTATTGTTATTGAATTAAACGTGAATGGGTGATTGAACCCTTTCATAATTTTTTTAAACACATTTTAAGAACCTGGATATGTAAGGAAGCCTAATCTGAAAGTAAATATCTGGACCTGGAAAAGTCATGCAAATTAATATAATTTCCATAGCCTTTTTATTTTTTTATCATAATTTTTTTTATTATATAATGTAGTAATATTGCCAAACTCTAAAATATTTTATCAGATAAACAATATGCATGAAAAAAATATTCCTTAGCTAGTACATTACAACTGGAAATTTAGTACTGCCCTTTTCTGTTTATTATCCTTTTTCACTCAAATAATATGTCACATTACAGAAATAAAATGTTCTCAATGTCTCTGACAAGCATTTCTTTGTCTTATAAATGCATCTTTGCTGTGTATGATGCATGAATTGTTTCATGTGCATAATTGTATTTACATACACCACAGTTCAAAAATATAGGGTCAGTAAACCTTTTTTTTTTTTTTAATGAATGAATGCATACTTTTCATACCATCAAAGACTCGGATTTCAGTTGCCACTAAAACATTGTGGAACATTTTCAATATTGATAATTTAAATAAGCAAGCATATTAGAATGATTTCTGAAGGATCATGTGACACTGAAGACTAGAGTAATGATGCTGAAAATTCAGCTTGGCATCACAGGAATAAATTACATTTTAAAATATATTCACATAGAAGACAATACTTTTAAACTATATTTTATAATATTACCGTTTTACTGTATCATTTATCAAATAAACAGCCTTGATAAATACTTCTTACAAAAACAAAAATTCTAACTGACCCCAAACTTTTGCACAGTGGTGTATATATAATTAGCCTATAGAAATCTGATATATATCTTTATTCTAGGTTCAATAATGCAGACTACATCTCCAGTAACCCTGTACTGAGTGCCATCAAAGTGATTTACTACTGTGTCTTTGCGCTGCTGTACGGTATGGCCGGCTCCTGTAGTGACGTAGTCATGGTAAATTCTACCAGGACGTTAGGTCACATTCTGGCACTGTGGCGCGCCCCTAACCGCACCAGTGTGGTCTATCCACCATGTGACGCTCAGGCCTTCCTGGATGTCCCTATTAGAGATGAAGATGAAGAGAAAGAGAGAAAGAAGTGTCACTCTGTGGTCTCTGTGGGTCAGTTCCGGCCTGAAAAAGACCACCAACTGCAGATCAAGGCTTTTAGAAAGCTTCTGGACAGGAAGGGGGTGGAGCCTGCTGGCCAAGAGACCGTGAAGCTGGTGTTGATTGGTGGATGTCGTAACCAGGAAGATGAAGAGAGGGTACAGATGCTGCGGGGATTGTGTCTGGACCTGGATTTGGCAGATCAGGTGGAGTTAAAACTCAACATCCCATTTGAGGAACTGAAGAAAGATTTAACAGATGCCACAATCGGGTTGCACACAATGTGGAATGAACATTTCGGTATCGGTAAGAAATATCATGCTCTAAGCAACACTGTACAGATGTACATAAAAAAAAAATGAACAAAAAGATGGTGGATGGTTTATGGAACCAGTAATAAAATTATTAAATATTAAACAATAAAAAAAAAATCGAATTATGTTATTTTTCAAATGTAATTAAAACAGTATTATATTAAAATATTAAGTATTTAATATTTAATATTTAATTAAAAAAAAAAAAAAAAAAAAAAAAAATATATATATATATATATATATATATATATATATATATATATATATATATATATATATATATAAAAAAAAATTCCGGATACTATTTTTCTCTATAGTGCTTATTTTCCAGTGTAATTTTAGTATGATTGATACACATTTAATTTTTTGTTAATATTTTGAATTAGATTTTATTTTATATTTTCTGTTAATATCTTTCATTTTAGTGTTTTATATTGTTGTTTTTGTCATTTTTATATATATATTTCTTTAAATGTCTATATAGATTTTTTTATACGTTTTTGTTTAACAGTTTAAGTTTACTTGCTCAACTGAAAAACCTTTTTTTCTGATTTTATTTTTAATTTTATTTGCATGAGCGTTGAGAAAGCTCATCTTCTCCCACATCTCCACAGGTGTAGTGGAGTGTATGGCTGCAGGAACAATCATTCTGGCTCACAAATCTGGTGGTCCGAAGGTGGATATTGTGGTTCCCTATGATGGTGGTCCAACTGGCTTCCTGGCAGACGATGAAGACAGTTTTGCAGAAGCCATGGAACGAATCCTTTCTATGACTCCTGCGGCTCAGTTAGAGATCCGACGCCGGGCGCGTCTGTCTGTCACATGCTTCTCAGACCTGGAGTTTGAAGGCTCCTTTCTTGCAGCTGTGGAGCCTCTAATGTCAACACTAAGACTGTGAGTGATCCAGTAGGGGGTCATGGTACTCTGGTACATGGTGACTCAATATAGTAAATCAGCCTGATGTAGTTCAGTCTAGTTCATATAAGCGTGTGCTGGCCCCATAATGCTGACTCCGAATCATTCCTTGTCTAGAGCAGAAGTGAGCTCTACCTGTTTTGTGAAAATTTGCTCTTTAAGTAAAATGACTAAGGTAAGGGATGCATCATGGGAATGCCAGTTCTGTTGAGATGCCACCTTTACTTTAATTTAATGACACTGGATGACAGATTTCTGCAAATAAAAACAGAAAGCAGTAGATTTTGTTTAATTTAAAAGCAAACGTGCAGTTTTCAGAGATTTACACTACAAGACTAAAATGTATGAAAAAAGTGATATGTTTCAAACATTATACCAGTGCTTTATGATTTTTTTAGTAATATTACCATGCAATTATTACATTTAATGTTATTACATTGAAGAGTTGTGCACAATTCTCATTTGTGTCACTTAACAGCTTTCAGTAACAGATAATAATTATTTTTACATTATAACTGCTATATACTAAAAAGCTGTCCCAGGAGCACAGATTCTGGGTAAGGGAACCAGTGTTTGTAGATAGGAATAGTGAGAGAGAGGCCCAATTAAACAGTGCATAGTATCTGGGAAAAGAAGAGGGACTGAAAGGGTTGAGAGTATTTGAAGAGCTAGCAACAGAATTCTACCTTCAACTTTGCGTAAAACCTAACAATCAAATGTACTAAATGAAACAAGTAAATATTTCTTAAATACTACTGAAAGTTTATTGTACTTCTACTCTTAAAAAGTGAACTCAGTATGTGATTATATTTAGCAAAACTCAAAATTTAAGTTACAGCAGATCTTATTTTCTCAGCATGCTTTGCTTCAGACTGTTAAAGGAGATTAAATGTTGAGGCTGTGTTGTCTGTGTGTTTTTGCAGATAACAGTTTAATAGGGGAGATCTCTTAGTGTTTTAGGTTTTATGCAGTTTTATCAAGTGGCAGAAGCTACACAAAGTATTTGAACTGATTTATAACAATTAAGACATTTTTCTCTTTTTTTTGTGGACTCAAATTGATCAAGCGCAGAGTACAAATAATATAACAAATAATATATTGATTTTAAACTTCAAGGCAATCAGTTTCCTCAAATGGTTAACCTTAACTAACATCGGGGATTACAGTGTGCATGTGGGATAAATAATTTCTAATATATTATTAACAATACTGTATATACAGCACTTGTCAAACGTTTGTAAACATTGTGATTTTAAAATGTTTTTAATTAAGTTCCTTCTGCTCACCAAGGCTGCATTTATTTGATCAAAAATACAGTAAAAACCATAACATTGTGATATATTACACTGACTTATGACATACGAATTATAAACCCAACACTTTTGTTTTTGCCACCATTTTTAATGAGCTGAACTCAAAGATCTAATACTTTTTCTGTGTACTCAAAAGGCCTATTTCTCTCAAATATTGTTCACAAATCTGTCTAAATCTGTGTTAGTGAGCACTTCTCCATCCACCTCACAGGTATAGCATATCAAGATGTTGATTAGACAGCATGATTATTGCACCCGTGTGCCTTAGGCATGCCACAATAAAAGGCCATTTGAGTGAACTAATGCTCACATTCGATGGTGTCTGGCGCTTTGGAGAGGTGTTCTCTTCACAGATGAATCCCAGGTTTCACTGCACAGGGCAGATGGCAAACAGCGTGTATGGCGTTGTGTGGGTGAACGGTTTGCTGATGTTAACATTGTGGATCGAGTGGCCCATGGTGGTGGTGGGGTTATGGTATGGGCAGGCATATGTTATGTACAACAAACACAGGTACATTTTATTGATGGAATTTTGAATGCAGAGATACTGTGACGAGATCCTGAGGCCCACTGTTGTGCCATTCATCCACAACCATCACCTCATGTTGCAGCATGAAAATAGCACGGCCCCATGTTGCAAGGATATGTACACAATTCCTGGAAGCTGAAAACATCCCAGTTCTTGCATGGCCAGCATACTCACCGGACATGTCACCCATTGAGCATGTTTGGGATGCTGTGGATCAGCGTATACGACAGCATGTTCCAGTTCCTGCCAATATCCAGCAACTTCGCACAACCATTGAAAATGAATGGACCAACATTCCACAGGCCACAATCAAAAACCTGATCCACTCTATGCGAAGGAGATCTGTTGCACCGCGTGAAGCAAATGGTGGTCAAACCAGATGCTAACTGGTTTTCAGACCCCCTCGGACACCCAAATACAGTAAAACTGCACATTTTAGAGTGGCCTTTTATTGTGGCCAGCCTATGGCACAACTGTGTAATTATCATGCCGTCTAATCAGCATCTTGATATGCCACACCTGTGAGGTGGATGGATTATCTCAGCAAAGGAGAAGTGTTCACTAACACAGATTTGTGAACAATATTTGAGATACATTTTTTGTGTACATCAAAAAGTATTAGATATTTTGAGTTCAGCTCATGAAAAATGACGGCAAAAACAAAAGTGTTGTGTTTATAATTTTGTTCAGTGTGTTATATTTAAAATTCAGCATTGCATCACAGGAATAAATTACATTTTAAGATATATTAAACCGTAATTTTAAATTGTAATAATATTTCATTTTTCATAACCTTTATTAACTGCAATATTTGTTGGCCAAAACAATACTTCTGCCTTTTACATTTTTGCCCTTTCATAATTCTTGTATTATTAAATATGATGAAAAGTCTATAGGCCATTTCATGTCAAATTCCATTGTAACAACCCAGCGTAGTCTGGCAACACCTCCATTATTAGGACATGGTGTCACAACTGTCAACATGTTCAATTGACTTTAAGTATCATTATTCCTAAACAATAACTGTGTAATATTTCAAATATGTTTAACAGACTATACAAAAATAAACCAACTCTAAGAAATGCTCACAGGGTTGGAAGTGAAAATTAGCTGTAACAGTTTATGATTTATGAAACTGAGTTACAACAACAGGAAATTGTCAAGCCTTCCCTGAACACCTCTCTGCATCTGTTGGTAATATGAGTTTTTAGAAATTACAAATTAAGAAAGCAGATTTCATCTTGCCTTGTGATAAAATTAGATATGTGTTCACTTAGCCTTTTCATCAGTCACAGATTTGATTTCACTGTCAAGAAAATATACTGATCTCACCATTAAAACTTAAATTTCTCACTCCCCATCATGTTTTTGTTTGTAATTATTTGCTTGCCAAGTAGTCCTTTAGACATTCCTCTTTTCAGCTCCCCTTTGACCTACAAGTGGGAGGGAAACTTCATATTTTGTGCACAAGTTAACTTTGCAATCATTTATAATTTTACTTTTTCAGATGCAGGATAAATCTGAAAGAAAAGGTTTAGAAAGAAATTACATTTTTTTGCAAACACATTTTTGAAATTAGATTATCAGAACAATATTCTGGGTAAAACAACCAGCGGGTCTGTATGACAAAGTTCCTTAATATTTAGATGTGTACGAACAGGAGAGAGACGCCATATTAAACAACTCCTTGTACACGGAAAGGAGGAGGAGAATTATAAGAGCCATAACAGTTAAAAACAGGCCTGTGTGATAGTAAGAGCATCCAGTCTGGCATGAAAATGAGATGCAGTTTTTTCGGTTTCTGGTCCTGCAGGTTTTGGGAGGTTTAGGTGAGTGTGATCTTGATATATTATTAGCAAAGAGTGTGAGACATAAAAAATAAATATGTAGCAATACTCTGGTAAGACAAACAATGGAAACATATGCAGCTTTCATGCTTTGCTAAAATAAAAGTGGTTAAAATTACTTGATTTGTTTTAATTATTATAAACTCAACCTTAAAATCTAACATGCTGATTTTTAATCTCGTAAATCCTTAAAGGGGTGGTTCACTGTTTTTTAGTTTTTGTTTCTCCTAGGCTTTTCTAGGCTTAACTTGTGTTAATGCTTCGTTTAAAAAACCAACCAAACAAAACAAACAAAAAACCCCCATTATTTTTCACATAATTTACCTTTTCTCCACACCGCTCTAGCCATTCTCTGAGAAATGTAAGATGAGCTTACCAAGACGTGGTGAGCCCCCTACTCGGCATGGGTAAACCCCTCTACTGCAGCAGCTCTCACCACCGTTGATGGTGCTGACGAAAAGGGATACACCAAACTTCCTCCCCTGGAGGAAATGATCGCCACACATCTTTGCCCGTCATCTGCCCTTGGCTTAAAGGGTCATGCTGCACATACATCTAAGCCTTGCAGGACCACTTCAGCTATCGCCAACAGGACTTACACAGCAGCCGGACAGGCCGGCTCGGCGCTGCACACAATGGCGATCCTCCAAGTGTTTCAAGCCAAACTTCTCCACAGTATGGATGAGTCTGGCCAAGAGCACCAGGAGACCTTTAAAGAGCTGCGCACAGCAACAGATCGCCAAGACCAAGGCCAGCCTGGTGGTGTTGGAGCGCCACCTCTGGCTGACACTGACAGAGATCAGGGATGCTGAAAAATGGCCTTCCTTGACTCGCCAATCTTGCTGAAAGGGCTATTTGTCTCTGCTGTACATGGGTTCACTGAACGGTTTTCGGAAGCTCAGAAGACATAGCAGGCGATGCGTCAATTCCTCCCTAAATGCCCTGGGGCTCCATGGCTGCGGGCCACCAGAAGAGCCCTGCTGCTCAGTTCACGAAGCTGGCACAGCATCAGCCTCAGCGAAAGACGGAGCCTGGACTGAAACAGCACTCCAGGCCGGCGAAGCACTTCCCCTTCCCGAAGCATCAAGGTCACCGCCCATGAGTTGGTCTGGACCCTGAGCTGCCGAAGCCATCCTGAGGCGCTACAGAGGAAAAGGAGGAGTCCTGCAGGTGCAGCGCATGCCAGAATATTTTACCACTGTAATAACGGACCCAAATACTATAAAAAGCAAAATTCCTCATCCTCTCGCAATCACTTACACGAATGTAGACTCCCTGCTTTTTCAAGCTCTCGTTTGAGAAAATAAAACCTCTCGCTCCCATTATACGGCCTGGGCAGCCATTCCGGGAATCTCAAGATGGGTTTTGGAAACAATTTGAGGAGGCTACTCGCTGCAGTTCGCTTGCAGGCTGCCCTGCTTCAGAGGCGTTGTTCAATCTTCTGTCCTGGACAACGAAGCCAGCAGGAGGTGCAAGCACTTCTTGCAAAAGGCGCTGTGGAAATAGTGCCCCCAGCGAACAGCGAGTCAGGCTTTTTCAGCCATTATTTCCTTGTTCCAAAGAGAGACGGTGGGCTCAGAACCATTCTAGATCTCAGACATTTGAACAGCTCGCTTATGTACCAGTCGTTCAAGATGATGACAGTCAATCAGTCACTCAGTCACTTGGAGCGCCTCGGGTCGGTCATCAATAGGGTTGGGAATTGTTAGAAATGCTACAACGTTACAATGCTCGATACTGTTTATTACTTACTGTCAACTTAATTTAAAGGTTGGCAATGTCAAAATGCAACATATATTACAGTGTACAGATCTTCATAAGTAGGGTGGGGTATTTTTTGAAATTTTCTGGTTCAGCTTCTGGTTTCATTTAAATGAACTATGTTTTTTTACTAATTTACCTTCACTGAATGTAGCGTTGCTGAAAGGTAGTAAGTAATGTTGAGTAATGCTAGTCCATCAATCAGCATGTGTTTCAAAGTTGATGTTTTTTACACTATCAATAACGTTTTGCTTTTCAAACAGGAATAAGCTTGTTGGCCAAATAGTCCCTTGAGGGCTGAGACACTTGTTAATTTCCCTTCATTAATGGAATATAAACGGTTAAACTTAAACATGTATACACACTCTCCATAAAGTCCCTATTTTACAAATAATAATGCAGTCAGGAGATGGTGTGATGCAATGAGTGGTTTCCACATTTTTAAACATTAAAAATGCATTAAAATAAATATTTTCTATCACTTTGTTTACCAGTTTTGAAATGACCTGTACACTAAATAATCTAACCCTCATACTTGCATAACAATAGCAGTCTATTTATTTAGTGGTCCAAGTTGAAGCCAGTATGTATATTAATGACAATATGGGACAAATATAATGCAATTTAGTGGTGGCAGGTGAAGCGCTGCCGTTAGATGTACAGTCAGACAAAACGATGTGCAGTTATCAAAGGCGCGAGTGCACATACAGTCGTGGGAAACAATGTGTTCGGCAATTAAAGACGCGACAGCGCAACGAGTTTGTGGATGCGGGTCATTGGAATCAATGTGCTCAGTAATTAAAGAGGCAGGGAGGCGTGTCTGTTATTCGGTTCGTGACATCCTTTACGGCAGCGGTTCTCAATTCCAGTCCTCGCGCCCGACTGCTCTGCATATTTTGCACGTTTCTCTTTGTTAACACACTTGATTCAGATAATCAGCTCGTTAGAAATGAACTCTGTGCATGAACTTTGTTCCAATTGTTCATTGCTCCCTACTCCCTGAGCAGGGGAAATCTGTTGAAGTTTACCTCACATCGAAACATTCATTCACTGATTTGTGCTGTGCAGCGTCTTTAAACATGGACAACTGTGACATCATATACATCTGTAAATCAATACAATTTAAATTCACATCTTGCACACTTCAATGCACTTTGATTGGAACATATAGCTATGTTCGTTTCGAACTGGAATCATGGCTGAATATCCTGTGATGTACACTTCGCAGGGCACTTATGTTCGAATAGAACAAATGTCTGAAGCGCTAAGAGAAACGTTCAAAATGTGCAGAGCAGTGCGGCGCGAGGACTGCAATTGAGAACCGCTGCTTTACGGGAAACGCCGAATATTTAGAACACCGGCGCAAGGCTGCTCACTGCGCTTGGTCACGTGTTGCACCAGAACTGTTTTCGGAACCGAAAAGTAGAAATTGCTCATGGTTCCAGTTCTTTTCAAAGAACAAAACCGGTTCTGAATAAGAACCGGTTTTCGGTTCCCATCCCTAGTCATCAACCCACACAAGAGCCAGTTGTTGCCCAGACGATGAACTTTCTTTCTGGGAACGGTTCTGGACTCCGCCCTAATGCGGGCATGGATCTCGCCAGATAGAATTTTGGCTAAAAGCCCGAGGCTCGTCCCACGCTTGGCAGTTGAAGAGGTTTCTGGTCAGTGTGGACCACCGCTGTATCGAAGCTGTTGCCCCCTTTGAGGACCTCTCGCCTGTTTCAGACAGGAGTGAGGATGGGCGTAGCCTTCAGAAGGAAAGTGATCATGACAGACGCGTACAACTCTGGGTGGGGCGCACTGTTGGAGGGCAATCCGGCATTCAGCTCCTGGACAGCTCAGCAGCGATGCCTAAATATCAACTGCCTGAAAATGTTGGCAGTCTCCTTAGCCCTGTATTCCTTCCTTCCAGCCATCAAAGGCCACCACGTCTTGGTCCGTTCAGACAGCACGAGAGTGGTGTCTTATATCAATCACCAAGGAGGCCTCAGGTCTCACACCTTATACAGATTGGATCATCGCTTCCTTCTCTGGGCACAGAAAGAACTCCTCTCACTAAGGGTTGTTCATGTGCCGGGCAAGATGAACCTGGGAGCGGACATGCTATACAGAGGCAAGGTAGCCCAGGCAATTGGGTGCTGCATCCTCAGACGGTATAGCGAATTTTGGCGGTCTTCGGGAAAGCAGGGGTCGACCTCTTCGCCTCGGAAGACAACACTCATTGACCAACATTTTTCTCGATACAGAGAGATGCAATGGCCCTATGACTGGCCCAGTGCTCACCTGTATGCGTTTCCTTGTATCATCTTGATTCCCCAGATCCTCAGGCGAGTCATGGAAACCAAATGCTCCCTCCTCTTAGTAGCTCCGCTCTGGAAGAACCAGGCTTGGTTTCCAGAGCTGATGCAGCTGGTAAAGATGGTCCCGTGGCCCATCCCATTGAGGAGGGACGTTCTCTCGCAGGCGAAAGGCATGATTTGGCATCCCTGCCCAGAGTTGTGGAGACTTCATGTCTGGTGCCTTGATGGGAGTCTGATAGACTCCCAGTGAGAGTAAGCAACACCATTCTTGAAGGGCGCGACTGTGCCATGTTGGGACTTATCCTTGGTCCTAGGGAATTAAAAAAGGCCCCCATCTGAGCCGCTCAGTTTGGCGGACTTGCGGCCCTTGTCATTTAAAATGGCCCTTCTCCTTACTTTGGCATCGTTTGAGTGTGTGAGTGACTTACAAGCACTGTCGGTCAGCGCCTTGTGTCTTGAGTTTGGGCTTAATGACTGCAAGTTCATTCTGAAACCGAGACACGGCTCTGTTCCTAAAGTGCTCTCTACTCCCTTTAGAGAGCAAGTAATATCCCTATTGGTGCAAGTGGGGAATGTTCTAAACTGTTTAGGCAGTCTGTTTATTTGCTTTGGAGGCCGCCAGAAGGATCTGCCGGTCACTAAGCAAAGACTGTCTCGCTGGATTGTTGATGCAATAGCTCTCGCTTATGCATCAGAAGGACTGGAATGCACTACTGGTGTGAGAGCCCACTCCACAAGGGGAATGGCCTCCTCATGGGCATGGTCCAGCGGCATATCTGTCAGTTAGATCTATCCAGCTGCTGGCTGGTCGTCGCCATCCACTTTTGCCAGATTCTATAACTTAAACATCCCCGCTCTGCAGGCGCAGATTCTGTCTGTTTAATCCTCCCATGTTGGTAGTGGTTTAATGCCTAAGTCCCTTAGGGCCCTTATTAGTGCTCTAACACTTGGCTCGCAGAGCAGCATGTAATTGTTTCTCGTAGTGTGGCGTGATTGGTTACTTAACGGTTACTTAACGTAACCTTGGTTCCCTGAGATAAGGAAACGAGCATTATGTCACTTGCCGGACTACAAGCTGCATGAATTGATGATCGTCGCTTCAGGCGAATGATCTTATGTTTGATCTTTCCGTTTCCGTTTTTGACTATTAAGATTATTGTAGATTATTAAATTTGGATTGAACTTTCAGCTTCGTAACTTTGCAGATATGGTTTACACTCAAACAGCAACATTACCCACTACTTAACGTTAAAAAAAGTGAAATCGCAATCAACCACCCCTTAAATGAGTAACATGACCTCCAAGGTGCCCTTGAGCAAGGCATCGAACCCCCAACTGCTCCCCGGGCGCCGCAGCATAAATGGCTGCCCACTGCTCCGGGTGTGTGCTCACAGTGTGTGTGTGTGTGTTCACTGCTCTGTGTGTGTGCATTTCGGATGGGTTAAATGCAGAGCACAAATTCTGAGTATGGGTCACCATACTTGGCTGAATGTCACGTCACTTTCAAAATGCAACCATAGGCTTTCCTCTGTTTTAAGCTCAGCTTAAAAGCAGACGATGCTCTGCAGATGGCACTCAATTGGATCAATGCACGCATTGCCACAAATCACCTCTACAGAGTGTCCAAGGCATCTGTAAAGAGGGTTAGTACACTCTTACAACAACTGTTTCATTTCTGCACCTCTCAAAACTGGCATAAGGTGAGAATGCTGTCATCAAAGAGAAACCAGTAGACAAAGTATAACACAAATTTATAGTTTAAAAAAAAAAACGTGTTTGTGCTGTATCTGCTGATCATTTGCTTTTATTTACCTTAAGATTGTTCCTCTGGGAATGGGCGCATTTGGTCTGCATCTGATGTTTGGTGTTAGGGAGACGGAGTGTCAGAAGAGCTCTGGGTCGATCCTCAGGGCTGCATGTACCGCAAAGTTTTTTTTGTGGTAGGTTATCTCAAGATGTTCGTTAATATACTGTATGATGTTAAAAACAAAATTATTTGTATGACACAGAACAGCTGATGTACCAAATGCAGAATTTGAATTGAGGAAGTAAAAAGACATTTGTATAAATTGCTGTGAGTGGTTTTAATTTTTTATATGAATTACCCATAAACATTATCACACACGTTGTCATCAAAAGTAATAATTGTCTATAAAACAACAGCTAATGATATTTGTATTTAATTTATATACATTATATTTAATATATATGATTATATTTCATATTTTATTTTACAGACCATGGTGGAAGAATATTCCCAAACTATTCAGAGATTATTTAGAAAATGTTTATATAATTTACATTATATACATTACTGTTAAAAAATTTGATGCCAATGAGCACAACATTACAGTTTTCAATTTACATTGTTCAAATTTCTGCAGCTTTGATGAGCATAAGAAAAAAAAAACTGTTTACCAACTTTAAGAATCCGTGTATCATTCGTTCTTTCGTTTTTCTAATTGAAACCAAAAATGAAAAAAAAAAAAAAACGACTTGTTTTTTTTTATCTGTTTCCAAAACCAAAATGAAAAAACAGATAAAGCTTCGTTTTCCGATTTTCAAATTTATGCTAATATCAAGAATTAAAAAAACGGATATCAAGCGTGTGTGTTTCACGTTGGTGTTTTCGTCTGATGCTAGTTAGTGACGGTCATTCTTGAACGATTCGATCATTTTAAACGAATCTTTAATGTGACTCGGGAAGAACGAGTCGTCTCTGGGAGTGATTCGTTCAGTCGCGCATGCGCAAAATTCTATAGTTTCTGTACAGGAATAGTCTAGTTCACCTGTTTCAGTCAATGCAGTGGGTGCCGGTGTTAGAGAATTGATTAGTTCATCTCTTGAGTCTTTCGGGTTTTCGAGTCGCTCCTCACGTGACAGACCCATAAGCTTTGACCATAGACTGGAGTTACCCTGGCAACAAATCTCTGTGTATATTATTATTATTATTTGTCTTTATGATTTTAAGTGTATTGCCTTAATGTTTTAATGTTTGTATTGTTTAATAATTATAATAATAATAAAAATAATAATAAAGACTGTATAAAAGGCTTTATCCTATCATTCGTTCTTTTGTCACGTGACGTGACAGCATTGGATAGATGAATTTACATGCTTCCTTACAAACAGGTGCCTAATCATTATTATTATCATCATCATTATTATAATTATTATTTACTCTTACAGTTACTGCATTTCTGAGCTTTTTACTTCTTACAGTTTATAAATGTACAAATTTCTGTCATAATGGTTATTTTCTATACACTGAATGTTGTAACAAAGGTAATAAAGAGTACTTATTAATGAACACATATGATTATGGTGGGTTTAATTTCCTTGATTTCTCTTCTTTGAACAACACTTTCAAAATTAATTGGATTAGACAGTGTTTGTGTAATCCAAACTCAATACGGATTTTTATCCCCAATGACTACTTTTCCAAAGTAGGTGGTCTCCCTTTCCTATTGATCTGTATTTATAATATTGCTAGAATCCCTTACAATTTAACCAAATTTCATAAACAGGCATTACTTGCATGGTCATTCATTTTTAAGCACCTCTCAGCCGTACTTCATTTGGAAATTTGTTTTGGTTGTTTCCTAGTTCTTTAACTTGGAAGGTCTTATTTTAAGTCACAAAAAATTCTTATGTAAATGTAATTTTCCAGTAACTCCCAAAGAATTCTCCATCATCATGGACACTATTCCTAAAGGAGTTGTTACGCTTTCAAGGGACTCATTAGATCATCCAGCACTTTATCTTTATCTTTACACCCATTTGAAATCCCAGTAGGAAAACTATGCTTTTTGTTACATGAAAGTGAAAAAGTGATGTGACATTCAGCCAATATGGTGACCAATACTCAGAATTTGTGCTCTGCATTTAACCCATCCAAAGTGCACACACACAGCAGTGAACACACACACACTGTGAACACACACCCGGAGCAGTGTTCATCATTTATGCTGCGGCACCCGGCAAGCAGTGGGGTTCAGTGCCTTGCTCAAGGGCACCTCAGTCGTGGTATAGCCAGACCAAGACTCGAACCCACAACCCTAGGGTTAGGAGTCAAACTCTCTAACAACTAGGCCACGACTTTGTCCAGTATCCTTCATCACGTAACTATAAGATTAGATCGCTTTTTCAAAAGGAGCGTGTAACGACTCCATATGTGGTGTCTTATTGGAGGAATGTGGTTGATCATATTGATGAGAAAAAAGTATGGACTCTGTCTTTGGAATATATAATAACTAACAGAGAAATCTCATTCAAATTGTTACACAGATTTTACCCAGCTAAAGTGTTTTTGAAAAGGTTTAAATCAGACATAGATACAAGCTGTTGTTTTTGTGGAGACCCTAATGAAACTGATATACATATCGTTTGGGATTGTCCTCACACACAGCTATTTTGGAATGAATTCTCTAATGTTATCTATCGCAGTGTGCTACAGGGTTTCTCTCTGCTTTTTAAGGATGTACTGTTTGGCTTCTTTAATGTTCAAAAAGACAAAATTAATGTATATTTCATTATTAACCAATTATGACTTCTTGCAAAATGTCATATTCACCGCAGTAAATTCACTCATCAAAATCCATTATATATTGTTTTTTTTTTTTTTTTTTTTTTTTTAAAAGAGGTTCAACAGTATATCCAAACTATTTAATCTTCCAAAAATCTTAAGGCTGTCAAAAAATGTTTAATCTTTTCAATGCTATTTAATCTTTTTAATTTATTTTGTTAAAGTTTTCGATTAGTATTATTTATTTTTATGTTTACATACGTCTGTAAATGGTGCTTTGCATATATTGGCACTTCTTTGTATGCAATATTGACATTACCTATCTGTACTTTTATCTTTGGTACATTGGCATTAATCAAATAAAAAAATAACTAATCAATTCTCTTTCCGGCTCCCACTGCATTGACTGAAAAAGGTGAACTAGAACCATATGCGACTGAACGAATCACTGCCAGAGACGACTCGTTCTTCCCGAGTCACATTAAAGATTCGTTTAAAATGACCGAATCGTTCAAGAACGACCGTCACTAACTAGCATCAGACGAAAACACCAAAGTGAAACGGTCCGTGTATATTTTGGTCATTTGATTTTCTATTTAAAAATAAATAAAGATAAATGAGAAACGGTTTGATTTTCGTTTTTTCGTTTTGTTTAAGAAACGGAAAACGAAAATTTAGCTGCATTTTTCGTATTTTTGTTTGTGGGTAAAAAATTAGATTATGCTTTAATATTTGTTTGAATGTGTGGGCGGCGCTGAAACGCCCCTTTCATCCCTTCTGTACTGCACCGACAAGCGGCAACCGCAAACTCAGTTCATTTTCACCAGGAGAGATATATATATATATATATATATATATATATATATATATATTTATATATTTATATATATATAAATTTTTTTTGACCAAACAGAAATTAATTTATTCAATGACATTTGAATTTTACTGTAGGCCTATATGATCTACAATGACATGAAATATGCGGATTTTTAGCCTACTAATTTTATTCTATACCTATTTAAGAAAAACCTCACAAGTAGCCTATGTTTTCATTTGCTATTACAAACAACAGCAACTGAAGCTTTATCTTGTAGAGTGTAGTCTGCTGCACTTCTCTGATCGGCGGATCCCGATCCACACCTTCCATCCCGAAAACAGGGGAAAGAGCTTCAGCTCCGTCAGTTTGGATCGTAAAACACCCTAAATAACACGAAAACCTTACAAAACTCAACACGATGTGCTTTCTGCCATCTCGGTCTACATTAACTTCTTTCTGAAACGTCAGAAATGAACCAGGCTCATGCATCAGACGAACCATGTCTAGATGGACATGTCTACTTTTAAAATAATCCATTTAAATAGAAAAATAATAATAATAATTTTATATTTAGGCCTATGTAATTCACATGAAACCAACGAGAGGTGTAGTGTTTCCCGTCTGAACTCATTATCTGTAATGATGTCACACCATCACTATATTCATACTGTCATCTACAGAATTCGTGAATTCAGTTCATAATTCTAAGTAGCCTATAGCCTATAATTAAAACATTTAAATTAGACTAATTATGGGGAAAACTTAACTTATTTTAATATACATTTTATTATAAATGTGGGGTTGGGTTTTTCCCATTGTATTTTTTTCATAATTGGCCTAGAATAAAATAAATAAAAATTAAAATAATTAAAATAATAAAGTTGTCAAGTCTGCTTTGTCAATAACATGCAGCAGCTGGAAAATTATAATATTATTTTTTTATTATTAATTAAATTAATTAATTAATTATTATTATTATTATTTTATCTTGCAAGCACCACTAGCAAAGAATCCGCGGGATTAATATGCTCTGCTGTCTGCAGCTTCTCTCCTGGTGAAAATGAACTGAGTTTGCGGTTGCCGCTTGTCGGTGCAGTACAGAAGGGATGAAAGGGGCGTTTCAGCGCCGCCCACACATTCAAACAAATATTAAAGCATAATCTCATTTTTTACCCACAAACAAAAATACGAAAAATCCAGCTACATTTTCGTTTTGCGTTTCTTAAACAAAACGAAAAAACGAAAATCAAACCGTTTCTCATTTATCTTTATTTATTTTTAAATAGAAAATCAAATGACCAAAAGATACACGGACCCGTGTGAAACACACACGCTTGTTATCCGTTTTTTTATTTTTGATAATAGCACAAATTTGAAAATCGGAAAACGAATCTTTATCCGTTTTTTCATTTTCGTTTTGGAAACAGATTTTTAAAAAACAAGTCGTTTTTTTATTTTTCCATTTTTGGTTTCAATTAGAAAAACGAAAGAACGAATGATACACGGATTTTTAAGTCTGGCACATCATTTCATTTGAAATCGAGAAGGCAGTAAAACTACAAAAACACTTCTTAAAACTTTCTTCAAACATCTCAAATCAAGTCATTTTTTCATATCACTAGCCAAGTTACCCATAAGACAATGACCTGAAAACACTAAGAGATAGCATCAAACAATGTTTTCTTTTGTATAATTCAAGAATGGTAGCTCTCCACTGTTTAGAATTCCCTGCAGTATGTTACATGGTCCATATTTACATTACAGTACAAAATGATTCCTAAGTTTCCCCTTTTTTATAGATGGTAATGAAACTGGGAGACTTAACACTTTTTCACAGTTATTCAGCTGTTTGATAGCATTTACTTTTTTATGTTTAGAATATGTCAAAATATGGTATTATGTAGACATGTAGCAAACTGCTTTTATTCAGTTTATCAACAGATGCTGTTCTGCTCACTGTGTGAAGAGTTTTGAAAAATTGCACCTAGCAACTGTAAAAAAAAAAAAAAAACCTGTACCAACCCCAAACTTTTGAATGATAGTGTATATCACAAAACATTTTGGACTTAACAAAAAGTAATGTTATGTGTGTTGAACTTGCAGCAACATTTTTATGTGTATATTAACATTGCTTTGTAGAAACTGGCATTATGAAATAATAAGTAATGTTGTTCAGTAATATTAAGAGAATAAAGTTCTTTTTTAGTGAACATTATTTGAATCTTGCCCATACCATTGGGAATTTAATCAGAGCCAGAGTGAACTAGGATGTCACTCGCATCATCTCTCTCAGATGCACAGAACAAGAACTGAATGCTCACAGAGTCCAGTGAGGAGGTAAGTGTCTACATTAAGCTAAGAGATACTGTATTTCACCATGGGCATACAAACATTTGCATGAGGAGATACAGGCCAAAATGTAAGTGTGGAAAACAAGCAAGATCGGCTAGAATGAAGTGCTAGTTTGCATCTGTAAACGTAATTTGATTAAAGGCGATTTGAAGTTTCCCTTTCTCTTTTGAGTATAACAAGCTGTTCATAAGCTCCCTAAAGTTGCAAAGACTAAAATCTCAAACCTAAAGATATATTCTTTATAAAAGTTAAGACTCGTCCACTCCTTCCTAAATCACCTTGTTTAAACATGCCCCCACGTCTACGTCACTGTATGGAAAGATTTGCACACCGCCCAAATGTTCACGCAAAGGATGAGTAACTTCGATTCTCGCCGTAGTATTGTTGCTGCCACCATGTTGAGATACTGTGTGTTTCATTGTGAAAGCGAAACTACTTTGTTTTGGTCTTCCAAAAGAGGACACAACTAAAAATCAGTGTGTGTGAAAACATTTAACGAAGGAGTTTCCTGTACCTACAAGGCTTTTCTGACTCACAACCTGTAAGTATGTTTTCATATTTAAAGAATTTGCCAATGACAATTTAAATGAGTTTTGAGCAGTGTAGAGTAGCGCTTGTTTGTTGTTTCTTCGATCACAAATGCAGACAAATGGTTTTATGTTTACGTGGCACAAGACGCAATGAGTAAAGAGACAATATAAGTAATTATAATCTGTAATTACTGTATGTCTCCACTGGATGCAACAAATGCCTCGTTTGTAATGGGTTTTATTGTTTTTGTCTTGTCGCGCCAGGGCACGGCATCACAGTATGGTAAGTGGTGTAACATTTCCGTCACACGCTTGAGGTATTCAGCCAATCACATTGCATTGGATAGCTTAACATACTGCAGACAATATAAAAAAATTACTTACATGTAGGGATGCATCGATCCGATATTCGGGATCGGTATCGGCTCAGACACTGTCATTTTCTGCGGATCGGGTATCGGTCAGGCGAGACCGATCCAAATCCGATATTGTGTGTATACTATTCAGTGTTATTTTTATGCCCAACGAAAGGCACAAAAACATTATAAAGCACCAAAACATTTTCGTGGACATATTTAAAGTGTTCTGAAGCTGTTCCATAGTTCCATGTGAGGTACAGATTAATATTGGAGTCTTTAAATTCAAGTTCACATAAACTCTTCTTTCCGCTGCGGCTGTCTGTCATCCTCCATTCAGCAATCAAACTACGTGTTGCATTCTGTTACTAGTCAAAACAATGAAACTCTCTTCAAGAGCGCACAGTAACTGTTCAAAGAAAAGGCTCAATAAACAAGATTTTTCTAGAATCTAGAGTATCTTTTACTGCTGAATTGTCCACTAACCTAGTTTATAATAGTATTTTTGTCATAGACTATGATTATTTTTATATTTTCTCACTTATGTTTCATTAAAATTAAGTTGTTTATACTGTATGTAGTAGATTGTGTTTAACACAAAAGAGTGGTGATCAGGTCAACACTGAGCAGTATAGAAATTCTACACTGATAAAAAAATAATTGGATTGAATTGGATAAGTATCGGATCGGATACTTGCTTGCGGCAACCACATGTGTCAACCCTGGGCTGGACTCTTGCTTGTCCACGGTGAAAGCCGATCTGGTGATCCACAGCGCGAAGTTGATGTATTTCCACCCCTTACGGGTTAGGATTATAATCTTATTTATACTATATATACTATAGTTCAATGCTTGAATCTGATTGACTGACGAACGTTCTGAGGTGTGAAATAATTTTCTGGGAAACGCACGGCGAACGTAGTTCCAGGCAGCTCACTTGACCACATTACACTTCGATATCACTTCGCATAGTTAACTGTAATAATGGTCATGCAGTTTGCACAAAAAGGTGTTGTCAGCGCTGCCCTGATGATTTTATCAGTTAGCCTATATAGTGTAGCAACTTAAAGGCTACACATGACATTTCTAACTAGCGATGTAATAACAGCGCTGTTTAGAGACGCACATAGGTACGTTAGAGTAATTCACACAAGCTCTCTCACTCTCTGTGTGTGTGTCTCTGTCTCTCTTGCCCTTTCTAATAACTACATTAATAACTGCATTTGAATGCTATCAATGGCTCAAGCCTCCGTTACCAGCTTTAAAACAACGTTTTGGTACTAGTAAAAGAGGCATTTGATGAGACGTGGAAGAAATAGTCCTACTCACAATAGTGATTTAAGTACAAAAACCGGACGAATCCCTTTAAATAAATCATCGGATCGATGTCTTGAGGTATGGTAACTGTAGTATAAGCGGAATAATTGACTCCGGGCCGTTAAATTATTAGAAAAATAATGCACATCTGAGGTGTACCGGCCACTCCGCTTTGCGTCCTGGACGCATCACCACCTCGGGTGTGCATTATTTTTCTAATAATTCAATGGCCCGTTGTCAATTATTCCTTACTTAAATCATTTTGATACTGGAAGTAAATAAATTTGTCATCTTTCATACTTTCAAATTTGGTATATAAATATTGTAATCACAATGCTAATAAAGCTTCGTAGACCACACACATTCAACTTCCACACCAAGCATTAATGTGGCTCCACCAATACATGCAGGTCACCATGACAACACTGAAACCAACCATGTTCGTGGAGACCATTTTGACAATGCAATTGTCCATTTTGACAATTTGAATACAACTAGAAACCTGCTGGCATTAACGTTCACAAGAAACCCAATAAGAACAGAAACATGGATGACATTAACATTTATAATTTCATTTTAAATTACACATTTTGCAGAGAGATATGCAAAGCATGATGTTCATAGACCTTCGATGGATCATGACCGGAAACTTTAATAATTTAAATAATAACTTCTGTTAGTCACTTCTCAACAGCCTGAAAAGTTTCATGATAATGTAAATACATTCAATAAACAAATTCTTCCAAATCAAATGTTGATAAGAGATAATATGCATTCTTGTTTTTACTAATGCAAAGTAGCTCTTATAGAGCCATTATAGGTGCTCACTGTAAGATTATGAAGTTGAAAAATATGTCGGAACCCTTTAACAAGTAAAACCTACAGGGAAATTTTACTTCCTAATGGCCTCTTTTTGAAAGATGATAATATTTTTATCGGTTATTGTACACGCATGTTATAGAATCTTAAGGCATGGCTGTAATCATGAGCCAATAATACAGGTTGTAATACAGGTTATATAAATCTATGTGAATAAGGTTTGTGTCACTCAGTCACATGGCTTAGAAGCCTATCTCTCCATAGGTGAACAATTTGTAAAAGTCAGCATGGATGTTCACCAGAGGAAGCAAGGACCAACATGGAACAGCAAGGCAGTAATTTGTCTTACCTAAACAAAGATACTGCAGAAAATGAGAATATCTACAATTTAAACAGTTCTAATAAAAAAAGCAAACATTCCACAGTCTCACAGAACTAGACAACGAGTCAACTCCCTGAACAAGTCCTTCATGTTACAGTTTTGCAATAACAACTAAAACGCATTTAAAGCGGCTCAAAGAACAATAGTGATCAGGATACATTCAAGATCCTCCATTGAGCACTGGATCTGCCACATAAATGGCTAAAGTTGTGCCAAACTAATATACCAACCGAACACACTGTCTAAATCAACTTACCCATCTAAAACTCCTCAAACAGCAATAACCATCCAACCATTACCATTACCAAACTTCAGTCTGAAATAACAAAATATCTTCAGATGTTAAGTAATCGATAATATATAAACAATCTAAAATTAAAATTGAAAATCCCACCCAACCCCAAAGTTCAAAATGTTTGACTTCCCAAAAAAACAATAAGATTTATAGTCTAATGTATTTTTTTCTTCCATGCAGTACCAAGGTGTTGAAGTGGAATCACTCCACAGTTGTATGGAACTGGAACTGATGCACTGTCACAAAGTCACAGTAAAGCTGAAACTTCTTGAGCTGTTTTGTACAGAGGAAGCAGAGCATGTCAACAAAATTATGGCTTTCTCCTCTACAACTCTATGACACAGACATGAAAATAGCAAGCAAGAGAGTCAAGGAAAAGTTGCAGATTTCTAGTTTGTTAGTTTGGTGCTGTGGTCCCGCTTGGGAGGGGCAGGAGGCGGCCCTCGCCGTAGCGTTGCATAGCCTGAGATATTACCGGACATGAAGCCACTACCACTGTGTCTCAATTGATCATGCAGAAGCTCAGGTGGAGGTGGTGGCAAAGCCATGTCATCCATTGTGGTCACAGGGTCCAATTTGTCTCCAGAGACTCGTAAGGACTTCCGTTTCAGTGTCTTGTTAAGGTCCTCCAAGAAGTTTGGCTGTGTGTTGCCTTTGGAAGAAGGAGGAATAGGGCCCCCTTGTATGGAAGGTGGTGAGAGTGATGGAGACTCTCTAAAAGTATTGTTACAGTGAATTGATGGATGAGGTTGTGTCTTCCTCATGGAACTCTTGCCCCAAGTAGGCTGGGGCTGAGGATTGACCACAGCCACCTTCGGAGACAAACCATTTGGATCACCTGGAAGGGGTGGTAGTGGAGGAAGGTCAGACTCCTGTGGGGGAGGGGGGAAGATGTCATTTCCTGGGGGTGGAGGGGATGGGAAGTCTGCAGTCGATTGGTGGTTCTGATTCAATTTATTCTGCAAAACCAAAGGAAGATTTACCAGATTGAGCTTCCCTGGTTTGGGGGGTGCACGGGGACTTGTAGAAAGATCTTTGGAGGTTGAGCTACTAGAGGTTGTTGTAGATGAAGCAGAACTGGGGTTAAACTTGCTCACCAAGTTCCTGCAGGACTCCTGGTAGTCCACAGAGGCATTGTACTTTGCACTGGTGTTGCGCTGAGGAGTCGGTGGAGGTTTCTTGACCCCTGCAGATGAGCCAGAGGGGGATTTCCTGATAAGGGAGCCTGACATAGGAAGAGGAGGAGGAGGAGGTGGTGGTGGCGGAGTTGGAGGTGAAAGAAAAGCAAGGGTACTCTCTGGAGGAGGCAGTGGAGGTTTCTTGACCCCTGCAGATGGGCCAGAGGGGGATTTCCTGATAGGGGAGCCTGACATAGGAAGAGGAGGAGGAGGTGGTGGTGTCGGAGTTGCAGGTGAAGGAAAGGCAAGGGTACTCTCTGGAGGAGGCAGTGGAAATTCAGGTGACCTCTGTTGCTGCTGGCCTTGACCTACAGGCTGCCATTTTGGTTTAGCCTTCACTGCAGGTGGGGACTGGGGAGCTTTGTGACTTTGAGACTCAGTTTGATTGGTCGTTGCAGGAGATGCAACAGGAAACTGGCTAGCAAGCTGCTTAACCAGAGATGGCACTGAAGAGGTTTGGCTGGAGAAGGGTAGTGTCTTGGAGATGCTGTGTTGCTTGGGTAGTGTAGGTGGGTTCTTCAGTGGTGCATTAGGTAGAGGAGGAGGTGGTGGTGGTGGTACTGGAGTTTGAGGTGATGGAGGTACTGGGGATGCTGGAAGAATGCCATACGAAGGTTTTGGTGCTGTCAGGGGTGGAAATCCACCAGTGAAAGTTTTGGGCAAAACTGCAGGATGAATTGGCAGCTGCATTGTAGCTGATGGAGGCGGTGGTGGTGGATTTGGAGCTGCATGCTGTTGAGGAGGGAGTGTAGGTGCTGATGGTGGCGGTGGTGGAGGGGGAGGATAATGGATCTGATTGGCTGGTGGTATTACATCCTGGGGTACACTGGGAAATTTGTGGGCAAGGACCTGCTTGTGTCCATTGGATATGAAAGATTCCTGTACTGTGAAGGGAGGCGGAGGAGGGGAAAGGCCATTAGCCTGCAGAGGGGGTGGAGGAGGTGGGAAAGTCTGTGACTGGATTGGCACTATGGGTTGAGGAGGTGGCAGGGGTTGTGACTGGATTGGCACTAAGGCTGGAGGAGATGGTAAAGGCTGTGACTGCACAGGCATTATGGAAGGAGGAGGTGGTAAAGGCTGTGACTGCACATGCATTATGGGAGGATGAGGTGGTAAAGGCTGTGACTGCAAAGGCATTATGGAAGGAGGAGGTGGTAAAGGCTGTGACTGCAAGGACATTATGGGAGGAGGAGGTGGTAAAGGTTGTGTCTGCATTGGCATAATGGGAGGTGAAAGTGGTAGAGACTGTGACTGCATGGGCATTATGGGAGGAGGAGGTGGTGGAGGTGGAGATGAGGGGGAAGGAGGATGGTAGGACTGAAGAACTGTTGCTGGGGCAGGAGGACCAAGTTTCAAAACAGCCATGGCTGATCCAGGTGGAGGCATTGGGGCAGGTGGAGGTGGAGGAGGAGGGGGTGGGATGTTAGCCCCTGGGGGAACATTGTTTGATTGTGGTTTGGAGGCCAGTGGGACAGGTGGCACTTGCTGCTGTACTTGAGTCTGAGGCTTGTGGTGAATTGTGGCCTGAGTGGCATTCTGAAGCCGAGTGATAGTGCTGTATTTGGCGAACACTGTAGGTGTGGCATGGTGGGGGATATTGGAAATTGGAGGAGGGGGTGGTGGAGGAGGTGGTTGTGGGGCTAGAGTTGCCTGGGGTGGTACTTGTGCCTGTGTCGGTGGCTGATTGACACTTCCATGTGACAGTGGAACTGAATATGGATGTGACTGTTGCTGTGGGTGTGAAAGCTGCTGTTGAGGCACATGATGAGAAGAATGGCTGCTATAGCTTGAATGGGTAGAACGGATTGATTCTGGCCTTGCCTGAACCAATATAAAACAAGAAAAAAATTATATGTTATTTCTTAATGTAATATCCTATCCGCCTTTAGTGTGGTTCATCTTACTCTGTGGTGTTTTATCAAGAGATTAACTGAAGTAAAGTAAATCTGAAGTAAAGAGATGCATCTCTCCGGAGAAAGAGGACAGCTCACCCTTGTGCTCTCCTCTATTTGAGTCCCTCTCTTCCATGCCTCAGAGAAGATTGAACTGACTACACTCTGGGAGCGGGCATGGGAGGATGAAGTACCATCTGACATACCACTGTCTGCCTGGCTGGAGTGTGACTGTGACTCTTTAAGCACAAACAAATATGCATAAACATCAGATAGCAACCTACAGTAACAAATAGAATTTACAGTAACAAGTCAAAGTAAAAAAGGAAGGAAAATGCTCCATAACTTTCAATGATATTTGAAAAAATAAAAAAAAGATTTCATAAAAGAGTTTACAAAAGTCAGTGATCAGGTTCAAGTTACTCACCAGGTATACTGACTGAGCTTGTTCCTGACTTGATGCTGGTGCTGGAGAGAGAAGACCAGTCATAGGCAGCCTCAGTGCGCTTCATGGCTTCCTGATAGTTCACATACAATTGCTTCCCATA
This sequence comes from Carassius carassius, assembly GCF_963082965.1. Lineage (NCBI taxonomy): Eukaryota > Metazoa > Chordata > Actinopteri > Cypriniformes > Cyprinidae > Carassius > Carassius carassius. The sequence continues at coordinate 21,957,578 of NC_081760.1, read as the reverse complement.
CTGTAAATAAAACACATTCAATGATGAAGTTATATAAACCCAACATATACACATATATGGTTGAAGATTGAACAATTTCCAACATGAGCTCTGGTTATAAATTCCTTTTAGACAGCTTCAGATAGCTTCAGAGGACAATTTTTTTGAGGCCACAGGTTTCATTAACTGGACAGAAAACATAATAGACAAGCTATGGGATTACCTTAGCAATACGAATGCCATTGACCCATTGGTGTAGAGTTCTGACATCATCACAGCATAAGTATTTGATATACTGTGACTTCTTCTGGATCTGAGGGTGCTGTGGACACAATCAACAATACTAACAAGACACTCAAGACGTCAATGGTTCAAGAGATTTTCTTTAGACTGCTAATACTAGAGGGCAGTAACAATGTTTTAGACTAGGGGTTATAAAACCTGTCCTGAAGCACCCCCAGCATGGCACATTTTGTATGTCTCCTTTATCAGACACACCCAATTCAGGTCTTGCAGTTTCAACTAATGAGCCAATGAGTTCAATCAGGTGTGTAAGATGAGGCAGACATACAAAATGTACAGCGCTGGGGGGTCCTCTAGGACAGGTTTGAAAACCCCTGGTTTAGTCAATGTGCATAATGCAAAGCCCTCTGTCACACAATCACATCTGAGTCCATATAGTTAGCCACAGAGTCACAGAACTGATTTTTTTTTTTAGATAAGCAAGAATTTTTTTTTAAAGCACAATGACAGTGCTGTGAAGCGTTTTTAACATTAGCTAATTTTGTGTGTACATACAGTATATGCAACTAGAACAGCGCATGAGTATCGAATTGAGCTCTATTTTGTTTCTTATTCTTGTTGTTTAAAATAGATTGAACATGTAAATTGGCAAATTAATCTGCGAGTCACGTGCGTGCTGAACAGTATAGGATCTCGTCCGTATATATCAAGGATCAACTGCAATCCGTTTAGCCCCTAATATGTAACAGATCAGAGCAGAAAAGATCTTTAATTTACTTATTCAACATGAAATCGTCAAATTGCTACTCCATGTCAATTGCATACAATGAAAATACTGAATAATAAGTACAATTATTAACATGCAATAAATAACAGTGTCATATCTATACACATTTTTCCCAGAATGTTCTTGCGACCCGGTAGCAATTCTTCCACTGCCTGGTAGTGGGTTGCGACCCGGTGGTTGGGGGCGTCTGCTGTATATGGCTCAGAGGTGGTCTCATTCATATAGCTAGCTATCTGCATAGAAACCGGCTGCAAATTAAAACAGCTCGCCGGATGACACAGTTTTAGACCCACACAGCCCATAACAAACTGGCTGCTTGTTTTTTTTTTTTTTTCAGTGTTTCTGAGCTGGCAGTTATGCCAGAAACCTAACTATATGAAAGAAAAAAAAAAAAAGTCAAAAAAGTGAAAATTTCATCCGATGTCCCCTTTAAAGGCACAATATGTATTTTTTCTGCTTTAAAAATAGCAGATATCACTATATCTATGTTATATATATTTTTTTGTTGTGTACTTACATTATCCCGACAGTTTCCACGAACTTTAAAATCCGGGGAAAATTATAGTTTAATTAGAAGACACGGCACGTTTCTTTATTTCCGTTTTGTCGCCCGTCTATGGCGTCATATAAACTTTGACCCCTCTAGTTTATCTAACTTCCGGCGGAACCGCCAAATACAAAGGTGAACAGAAGCAAAGACGAGACGAAGAAGAAAAAGTATTAGCTAGCCTTGATCGAGACTATTATATTTTATATTTATATTGTTTATATTCGTATTTATACCTCAATCAATAACTTAGTTATGGATCATGATTATGCTTTGCCTGCACGTTCTGTGAAGCGCAAACGTACGGGTGAAATAAATGACCTGAGAAGGTTTTGGGACGAAGAAGAAACGAGACACGGGTAAATATTGGAGTTGCATTTCCAAGATAGAGAGAGCTTCGTGACAAGCTGAAACTACAGAGAGATGCTTGCATTCTAATAAACAGGTATGCATCCATTCAGCTAACTATATCTATCCGTATATTTTGTGAAACGATGATGTCTTGTGTAAAACGTAGACGGACTCTCATGTAGAGTATAATGTAAATCTACATGTGTTCTATATCTAGCTGGATAAAGTAGCTTTTTTTAACATATATTGTGTTTTATACATATATTACTACTAGCTAGATGGAATATTGATTTGATAGGGGTCTGATAATTCATATATCTCTCCGTTCGAAAAGACGTGATTGTCAAAATACTAGGCTGCTGCTGCTGTAGGTGAAGGGAGACCGCTGACAGACCAGGCTCTTGTCTTCATGACAACAATATCTATACTTCATGTTGAACATAAATATAAAGCCTACTGATAAAGGACACCGTCAACAGTATTGACGGCAAAATAGACGATGTTTGACAGGTGCAATATTGAAAATCGATAATTATTTATTTATGTTTTAAATTACATTTTATCTGAATTTATGTCAACCTATAGACTTCAAACATCAAAATGTCATGAATTAATATGTATTTGTGTACAAATTTACATATAAACATATTTTCCTATTATATTTTGCCTGGAAACGCTTCCAACACGCGTGCGTGTCGCGTGAAAAATAGGCGTCGGTTCTATTTCTAGCAAGCACGCGTTTTCCGCGCGGCTCACACAGGCAGTCTGCAAGCTCTAACCTATTAACATGGGAGCCGAATTAAAAACTGACACGCCACGCATCCAGTGTGTCGCCGGCCTCAGTTAAAATGAGTGAGGAATGTGGGGAGCGACAGAGCACGTGTTCCAATGAACAACAACTCCCATGAGCCTACGCTCTTTCCCGACGTCATCAAAGTACGTCTTATGTTATTATTTTGATTGGTGACCCCTGGTGGCCAAAAATTCCATACTGTGCGTTTTATCCCTTTTTTAAAAAAAAAAAAAAAAAGTATCAATCGTTTTTAACAAAAAAGTCCCCAAAGCTATGAATGGTAGTATATGAACCAGTTTTATAAAAGGTAACAGTCAAGTGCCAATCATTTGAAATGGCTTAAGGACAAGGAATCATAACATCACACACCTTGAGGACCAGGCAGTAGTCAGTGGGGGCCTTGTACTTGCTCCGGTATTCCTGACCATAATAAACATTAACATGGTCCAACTGCAGGAAGCACACCAAATCCCTTGAAGCCTACAGTGATCAAGATAAACATATTAATATGGTTTCATGTTTATTACTGTCTGTTGTCAAATTTGGATGGTTTATTCTTTATAGCTTACAGTGATCAAAATTGAAAATATAAAGGCAAACAAAAATACTATATACTCAAGGTACCAAGCAGAAGTAAATACCCAGGATCAACCACAAGAGGATATCAGTGAGTCTGTCCCAAAGCATATTACATACAGACAATCCTATGACCTTAAATGTCAGAGAATTTAATAATAACATGAAACAATTATTCACTTGTTTGCTTGTGACTGATTTCAAATTGTATAAGAACATGAAAATTCTATAAGAAAATAAGGCATGGAGGAAATTAAAGTGTCACAGTATCAATGTCCGTGATTTATTGTAAGTGGATGACAAAGAGCATATGGTTTGTGTAGAACTTCCAAAGAGAATCCATAAACAGGAAATTCCACTTGAGTTCATTACGATCTGTGTCCATCTAATGAGAACATGACACCAAATCATATGATAAAACAAAAACACACACACAATAACACTGACCTTGGCTTTGCCCTTTGGCACAAAATAGATGCCAGATGCCCTCAGAAGAAAGTAGCGCTTCTTCCAAGACTTTTTGCCATCTTCCTTCAACCACAACACTCCCTCGATTTCAGGAACAGACACTGAGCTTCCACAAAAACATTCCTTCAAGACATACAGATACAAAATACTTCATCACACTGTCAAGCATTCTGAAATTTTATCTTTAAACTCTGTCGGACATCACAATCAACACTTCCAAATTAACATTATAGTGATAAAGGCTTTGGCTCACACCAACTAACTATGTGTATGTATTTGCATGTTAAACAAGGTAAAGATCAATTTATGCACAGCAGGCAGTGAGAGGTTAGGCTAGTTAGTCTAGGCCTTTATAAAAAAATATTTGTGCTTCAGCTGGTTTTGAGTTTTTCTGAGTTTTACTTGAGACCCACTGTGCTTTAATTGAAAATGTACCATTGTACTATAATGATATCAAACTATAATTAGTATTATAATGTGGGCTTCACCTCCAGCAATGCCTCCTTGTTTCTGTCTGCCATCTCAGAGGACTCCTTCCTCCCAAGTAAATAGTTCTTAGAAACATAATATGCAACAAGTAAATCAGGGTGACAACATAAAACATTGAAAGAATTATAACTTTTTGTTATTAGCCTAAGTCTAAGCCTAAGTTTGGATCAGAGTGTGCACATAAAAGTTTAGGCATGCTACAATTTTTAAATATATTCCTGTGAGGCAAAGCTGAACTTTCAGCAGCCATAACTTTAGTCTGCACTGTCACATGATCCTTCAGAAATGCGCTTCTTATTTTTGTGGAAACCACAATACATATTTTTCAGGATTTTTTTTTTTGATGAATAGAAAGTTCAAAAGAACAAAATTCATTTAAATGTTTAATTTTGTACAATTATTAACATCTTTACTGTCAGTTTATATAAAAATCTGTAACTTTTTGAAACTTCCTGGAATAAAAGTATTTAAATAATAATAATAATATGATCAAATAAATAAATAAAAATTGTACTGACTGCAAACTTTTGAATGGTTTAGGTTTGTAAAAATGTTTCTAATTTGGCTACTAATTCAGCTATTTTTTATTACTTGTTATTAGTGTTTATTTCTATGATTAAAACAGATTTTGAATCTCTGTTTAATCAGATTTTTTTTCTGTATATATGTCACAAAAAAGAGCTTCACCTGTGGATTTTTGAAAAGTGCATCCTTTTCAATCCGTTCAATGAACAGGAGTTTGTTTTGGCTGTCTCTGGTCCAGTTGAGCAAGTTCTCCACCAGGTTCTCATGGTCTTCAAAAATTCTCTCTGAAAAAGGAAATTGAAAGAGTGAGCGAGAATAAGATACAAAAATCATCTTCTTGTTGTCCCTCAGGTTCACAGGTCATCTAAGCATGTGCAGGTATCCTCACCCATCTGTAGCTCAGGGATGGTCTCAACCAGAGCCCAGTCCGGACTGTAACCGCAGTGAGATTTATCCAGCAGACTGTCCAGCACCTGCCTGACTGTCTGCCTCTCATCCACCATCATGGTCTTTGAGCTCTCATCTGACATGTGTACACGTATCACCAGCTGATGAAAAAAGATTAATAGGAAAGAAAAAAAAAGTTTAGTTTATTCCAGTACACATACATTTTCATGGAAAGTCACATTGTGTAGATAAATATACAGTATATTGTGTGCATTTTTTACTAAAATAAATAAATTACTGTTTAATAAATATTCTTGAATTTGAAATAGATCAATTGGATGGGATAAAGAAAGAAAAGTAGTGAACAACTGGACTGTAAATATGGAAAATCCATCCAATACTGTTCAAAATTCATCCTAGGATGCACCTGATGTTGGATAGTTTGGACAAGCTGGTTGACCAAATGCCCAAAGGGTGGCTACTTTGAATTAATCAAAATAATCAGGTACTGAAATCAACATGCATCAACCTGAAAAATGCAGTAAAAATCAACCGTGGAAGTCGATGCCATCAACTCACTTGCTAATTTGGCAGGTTATGCTTTTTATTAAATTATGTTCTGTTCCGTTTCGTTCCAACAAGATGTATTTAACAATAGCAAAATGGCGTAATGGTGAAGAGACTTTTTAATCTGTTCTCACTACATAGGTTTATGATAAATTCTACATTTCCAAGACTTTTTTTCACCGCTATACAGACACCAAAAGCACTCTTTAGTATCTTTATTGTGACACAGCCAGAAAACCCGATGAAACATTAGCTGTCAATATACTGACGTGAAAGGCACAGGAATGCTGTCATCAGGAAATCATAAGGTCATAGGGAACAATTTTGTTATCATTAAAGGGGTCACATGATGCGATTTCGATTTATTGTTTATCCGATCACAAATGCAGAAGAATGGTTTTACCTTTATGTGGCACGATGCAACGCATAAAAAGACAGAATAAGTCATTATAATCAGTAATTATGTCCCCACTGGATGCGCACCAGGATACAGCATCACAGTATAGTAAGGGGCATAACATTTCCATCAGATCGACCATGTGCATGGATATTAGAAGAGTTTTGGGAAGAAACAATGATCAATTTATTAATCGCTTATGTTCTGATCTTCAACATGTTTACCATTAAACATTTATTTTGGAGTGTGCTATATGTGGAATTTACAACAAAATAAACGTTGCTTTATAAGAGCAATCACAGAGAATTTTGTGACCATCAGAATTAATTTCATGGCACTACTCTTTCGTTTTTCAGATTTAGATTTTTCAGAAATTAATGAAATGAATGTGCTGAAATCTAAGCAGTGACTATATTTTAATAGTAGATGTTCTGAATGGCCAGTAACTTAAAATTGTTGTAGTCAAATTGAGTAAGTCAAAAAAGTTTATTTCCAACCCTGGACATTAAACAGTTTTTTGGTCAGTACAAACTGCAAGTCCCATAATATGAAGTGCATATTAACATCATGCTGATGCTGTCTTCTAATCAGTTTTGACAAATGTGATTTTGTAATGTGATCTTACGAACATCTCCTGACAGGCACCCTTGTTAAGACCTTGGGTCACACTTATATCCAATTAAATATATCAGGAAGATCAAATGTTTTAAATACCATTTATTAAATAAATGTTTGTAACAAATTCAAGAAAAATGTGGCATGCATCTAAAGCTTGTGCACTTGTTGGGATATTGTATAGATGGAAAAGAAATTATAATGAGTACAGAATGTTACAAATATGTTGTTCAAATCTGAATGTTTTACTTTGCTCAAAAATGTATAGGCCTGAATTGGAATACGATGTGGATCTTCAGAAACGTGGCTTTAATAAAGACTAACTGGGAACAGGAAGTACAACTGGCTTTCATCCCTCTCTATTTCACATTCCATTTTATTTCTTCTTGAGAGTAAGGAACACAGAAAAGGGAGAGAGAAGTTTTTAAAGACAGCACTGCCAGGGGTCCTGAAAGCCATCAGAATATTAGGGAGCATGTGGCAATTTTCCAAGCCTGACCTCAGCAGAAAACACCCTACAGGTTTATGCTCTCTTAGCTCTCACACATGTGCTCCAACAAACACACTCTATATGACATATCTGGCCTGCCTCATTCTTTGACTTCAGCACAAACATTCTATCACGCTGTGCAATAACATTCCAACTGAAGGAAACAACTGAGTACAAACTCAAGAAAAAATCACAAACTGACTCTGATGAATGTAGGAAAGACTTATTTTGACAGAACAATCACTCATTTGCCTCTTATCGACTAAACCGAATCACTGTGGCTTTACATGACTTTGAATTTTGACTAAATTGAACGTGACTTTTTTTTTAAAAATTTGCTCAGGTCTGCAAAATCAGTTTTTCCCTCCACAAGCATTTACACTGGGGTCCAAAGATCTGAGACCACTTGTGAAAATGTTTCTATTCTATATATGAAATTCTGACATTTTATTGAGTTAACGGTCAGTTTAAGAAATAAGCTTTTTGAATGTGACCTTTGTTGAGTTTTATTTTTATTATATATATATATATATATATATATATATATATATATATATATATATATATATATATATATATATATATATATATATATATATATATATATATATATATATATATATATATATATATTAAGCTTTAAAACTTTTTTCTTAAATGCTAAAATCTCTCATCATTTCCAGCTTTTGATTTTCAATGGGGTCTCAGACCTTTGGACAACTGTATATTATTATATTCTGCTGTTTTTGTTCTTGTATTATAGAAAGCGTATTTGACGCAGTATCATTCCGTATCGGTCTCACTGCACCATTGCTGCTCAATGCTGTCAGTTTTCTTTATACACATAATGAATGGAAACAGTCATCTGTCTCAGGTACAGAGGCCCAATCACTGTACTGTGTCTAATTCATTCACTTAGTATTAGCATGTGCCTGGTGGCATCTATTTTGACAGTGCCTTTTAGATGAATAGCGTAATAGGATAGATCATCTCTCAAGAATAAACGCAAACCTCAGACCAGCTTGAATGACAATAAAAATCCACAATGAAAATTTTTCAACAAGTAATTTGAATCGTAAGCGTCACCAACATCTTGTTTGTGCATTTTGCGGTCTAAGCAGACAGAGACTCAGACACATGAGTGACCTATTTTCTACTCTGCATTCATCCTATGAAATCTCCCACTAGAGCGTCTGAAGGGCTGCATCATGCAGTGAAAGAGGAGGTTCACTGACCACTGAGATTCACAGGGGCTTTGACTCACCTTTTTCACCTGGGCTTCTTTAATTTTCTCTAGTGCCACACGGATTTTCTCAGCCTTCGCTTTGGCCGCCTGCTCCTCCTGTGAATGACAAAATGACATGTTAACAAAGAAACACCCTCACATAGTATTACGCCAACAGTCTGCTAGTTTCATCCATTACTGAGGTATGAAATCATACATGTGAATTTCTGTTTACACTTACCTGCCCTCTCCAACATGCAGTCATCACATCCATTCAGACCTTTTAAAACAAACCCTAAACCCTTGCAAATCTGATCAACCAGCAACCAGGACACAAAAGGAAGTTACACGATCACTCCTGACCACCTTTCATGTTAATGGTTCCCTAGAGAAATGGCTGTCCATTTGTGCAATTCAAATTTAAAGACACAGATTTGTATCAGCTGAAATATTTCTTAAATCCATTAAATGGACGTTCTCGTCACAAATGTCAACTATTTCGAAGCCTGACAGGTACTTCCAGCTGAAGTTTCAGAGCTGCTGCAGGACTGGCCTTTGATGGAAATCATTCAAATAATCCCAAAAATACTTCTATTGCTGCTCAATCTGAAGGAACGTAAAGGCGAAATGTGCATTGGACGCGACACACAGATGAAAACGCTTCCCCTCACATATCTTTACACCCAGAGCACCTTACACACAACTCTACTCCTCAACATTGGGAGGGATTGAGACCTCCCCTTCTCTTCACTGTCTCGCTCTCTTTCTGTGAAACAGCTGCATGTCTCTGGTAGCGTGCCCAATCACAGGGTTTATTCCCCCTCACCAGTAGACCAAACCACCATCAGCTATAAAAGACCCTCTCGTACCTCTTCTCCAATCAGAAAGTGCATATATTTCTCTGCAGCCAATCAGTGAGGTTCGTTTCTTTGAGCTTCTTTCCACTAGCCAATAAAGCTGAGGCCAAACGTAAATGATATTGTTCTCTGATCCTTTTTCTGTGGTTGTGGAAAAACACCCTCCCTTTTTGGGGATACCATGGAGATGAATAATATCCAGGTCTTGTATTTATTGTTTTTCACATTTTAAAAAGGGTTTTTTATAAGGACGAGAGTTTTAATTGACACTGTGTTAACCCCTTAAATCAACTATGAATATTACCATGTCATATTTTTTATAACAGGATGGGCAGGTTATGGGCTGATTAAGAAATACATAGTCAGAGGCAGACAAATAAAGATCTTAATATGCTAAGTATATGCAATGAAACGCATATAATGAAGAAGAAGGAAAAAGGTGTGGTATAGGTGATATGAAAGGACAGTTTCTCTCTCTTGAATTATTATGGCAGATGCATATTTATGATGCAGAGACAGAGAGGGAATGGAGAGCTCTGCAAACAGCCGAGGCAGAGAGTTTGATAAAAAGCATTAAATTCCCTTGTAAGTCTTTTTTTCCCTTTCTCTGGTTCTCTCTCGGTCTGTTTGAGCAGAGCAGCAAACACTGTTCTGATGAAATCATGAGGAAATCAGAGTGGGATTTCATGAACATCTCTGTCTCGGTTTGTGTAATAATGATAATGACTTTGTCTCAAAATCTCATTATTTAATGACACTCTGAAAACACATGACTGAAAAATCTAATTTTAACAGTGATAAAGGGAAATCTTTAGGATTCTAATAATTGTAAACAAAGAAATAATATGGTGTAAAATTAAGAAATATAAAATTTTCTGCACTATTTCTAGGTATAACATAGATCAGATTTTGCATGAACTTCAAGTGCCTGTTCAAGTGAATGCTCTCATTAAAGCAAATGGGGGATGCAGCAAAAACTTCTGAATTAAATTCAAAACAGCTATTTCAACTTCATATACATGTAAAACTTTAATTCAAAAACTTACTATACTATCACAACAACCGGAGATAATGTTGCAATGCAGCACAATGAACTGGAGAAAATTATAAACCATATTAATTTGGCTGTAGCAGCTTCAAGGTTTAACAAAAGCTCACACAACCTTGAAAAATCAAAGTGGCATTAGATTTGGATGCTTATTATTTAGCTCCACGTGACAAAAGCACTCTTACCCACAATGCTCTGCACCTGCTTTGCTTGTATGACAACATTGGAATTACATGCATAATAAAAGCTGTTCTCAGGAATAAATGAAAAGCAAGCAGTTATTCAATATAATAGAGGCTTTTGTTTCAAGTGAGCCAAAATGGAAGGCTGTCTGCTGCATGGCAAACAGCATTATTAAGGGATAGTTCACACAAAAATTAAAATTCCATCATTGTTTGCTTCCTCTCACCTCATTTCAAACCTGTATGATTTTCTTCGTCTGTGAGAAAATTTTATGAGAAATTTTATATTTATTTATTTTTTACTATACAATGGAAATCATATACAACATTTAAAAACTATATATCTTCTTTGTGCTCTGCAGAAAAAAAAAAGTCTTTGATTTGGACCAAAAAAAGTTGAGTGAAACAATACAATTTTTATTTTTGGCTAAACTATCCCTTTAAAATAATACTGTTAATCACACAGAAAGTCAAACTGTCTGTGATAAAACATATTTAATAATTTCAGGCCAAAGAGTGTCAGTCCATTACTACATTACTTTGCAAACAAACACCACTTTTACACAAAAAATCCATAAAAACAGGTAAATTTGTTTCAGTTTTATATAGTTCTTGTCCTAAAATGAAATGATTTAAGTGATGAACAGCCATTTCTTCAGGGAACCAGCGATAACTTTGATAACTCCCCAAAGCATCCAACATAAACACAAAATGCAGCTCACAAAACCCAGAACCTCTTAACAACAACAACACCTTTTACTAACCTAACCTACAATCTGTCAATGCTAATAACTGTCCTTTATGAACTACAAAATCTGACTGAATCATTTTTTTTTAAGAATTCCTGTAAGTTACAAAATAAAAGACATAACCCATGTCTTATCTCCAGAGAGAGGTGCTTTAAGTTGAAAGCATTAAGGAGGACAAAACATTATAGACATTTTATGAGCTGATTTTCTTCTTTAAATGGCTGCACACATATGAAGATGGCAGCAAAGAGAAAATAGGAGATATAGCACTTTAAAAAGTAAGGCAGTGTGGGTGGAGCAAAGTGTCAAGTCTGGCAAGAAGACTGAGGTTAAAAGGCTTTCTGTGAAGAACCAAAATAAATAAATAAAACAACATGCAGAGAAAAGAAAAGAAGCAAGCGAAAGGAGGCGTCACCTTGGTCAGCAGGTGAGAGGGTTTTCCTGCAATGTTTTTCAGAATCAGAGAGGTCTCCCTGTCCAGATACGAGTGCTTTAGGGTGCAGGGAAAAGACAAACAGAGATTAATCAGTGCAATGATTACAGTGATTTCAAAAATGCTACAAAATACATACTTGATTGTGATAAAGCACAGAAAGCGTGGAAGCATTGCCTGAGCATTGATTATTCAAAATCAGAAAAAAGTGGAATATAAAAGTGTGGATGGAAAACAAATATATAAAAGAATCACAGATCACAGATCTCTTTAAAAAGCCTTTTTTAAAAAAAGAGCTGAGAATAAACCTCTCCTGACATTCCACAATTTTCCTTTCATAACCAAAATGATGACGTTATAAAACCTGGAATTAGTACAGTTATGCTAATAGCCAGTATATGCAGAATGAACATACTGTGTACACATATCCCCTGTCGTGCACAAACACACTTACAGTACTTTGATCCACCTCCCCCTCCTGTGAGGTGAAGTCAAGATGCCGTCTGGTAGCTTTACCATTGGCCCTTCGCAGTGAGACATGCTGGGAAAGGGGTGGGGAAGGCAGTGACATCACATCACAGAAAAGGTGCAAACATAAACACATTAATCATGCAGCAGACAACGCAAAACAAGGCATGCACAAGCAAGGGTCAATATACAGTATGCTGCCATAGAATATCATTTCCATCTAAAAGACAGTATGTCACAGATACGATCAATAAGTACAAAAAGTAATTTTGACTTGTCCCTCAATTTACACTATTGCATGTACAGCGGAACTCTACGGGGCATGTTTTTTTACATCTGAAATTTTGTCTTTCCTAATCCATGTGACTTATTAAATTATTAACATTCTCTAATCATTTTTGGTTCATCCATTGAATGTCCATGCAACCCAACATTTTTGAATCTTCAAAAAGAAGATAAATATAAAGACATTGTAAAGTAATCCATACATATAGAGTGGTTTAATCCAGGTCTTCTGAAGAGCCACAATTGCTTAACATGATGAATGGATTTAATTGAGCCTTATAAGCACATACAAACATTGATCAGCGCACATACACAGAGCACATCAAATGTGGTAAACAGCAGCCTAACCGTACTTGCTTGATGCATGAAAACAAACCTCACTAAATGATGACCAAAATGATTAAAGGAACACTCCACAATTTTTGGAAATAAGCTTATTTTCCAACTCCCCTAGAGTTAAACAGCTGAGTTACCACAGGATATTACACAGCACCTGAAATGGTCCCCAGCTATTTTGTGTAGTTGCAGCAATAGCAGAGTTGCTGGGGACTATTTTCAGGCACTGTGTGATATCACTGCGCCTGCTGCACCCATGGTACGGCAGTAGTGGTGGAAATTATGATTCTTTCAAGAGATTCATTCATTTTCATTTTAAACGTGGAGTTCTGTATGCTAAATATCAAAACAAGCGTATGTGCACAGTACCTGTAACTGCTCTTTGCATTTTGCGAGATTGACATGCCAAATGGCAGACTAACCCAGTTTACTCTCATTCATTTAGTTCACGAACGAGATAAGCTATACCAGTTCATTTCATTCACAAACGATGTATCCGTTCATTCAACTCATTCACGAACGACATGTGTGCCAGTTCAGTCATTTCATTCACGAACGATAAGATCTCTAGATCTCGTTCAGACTCAACTAGTTCATTGAAACTAGTTCATTGAAGGGCGTATTTATTCACTACATTCAACAAATCACATGCTCTGTCACATCTCATAATCGAAGGCTATTGGCTCAAGGTTGAGTAATTCTTTGACAGGATGAAATGGTTGTTAACCGGTTCACTGAGCTTTCGTTCAAAAAGAACAATTCGTTCACGAACGACACATCACTATACGGCAGCAAAGTCCCTTGATTATTACGCCGATATGAGTATAACTCCTAGCCATATCGACCTAGAAAATCGCAAACTTTCATTTTCTGTTGGTCTTAGTACACAATGTAACAACAGAAGAGTAGCGTTTTAAATAGGAAAAATATAGAAACTGTTTGGTCATTTTTGAGTGAGATGCTAACGGTCTTATCAGATTCAATGATCTATGCTAAGCTAAGCTAAAAGTGCTACTGCCAGACCCCGAGATTGGCTGAATTGATTCAAAAATGGCAAATCTCAACTGTTTTACTCTAGGGGAGTTGGAAAATGAGCCTATTTCCAAAAATAGTGGCGTGTTTCTTTAAGAATGTTAAAAATATCTTCATCCAAGTCAATGGGCTTGTACTAGCTGTTTAGTTCTCAAAATTGACATTTTAGCAGTGGGCCTATAGTTCTAGTTAGGCATTAACAGTGTAAGTCCTGTTGGTGTGAGTTTGCTTCATGTAACCAATAATTTGCAGATAGTTAAGTCACGTCCCTTCAAAAAAAGTTACTGGCTTTATGTGGACTTTGACCTTTCATCATATTTGACACAAATAACGCAAGTCTTTGGCTACATTTGTCTATATTTTACATTTACTCTTGCTGCACTGCCTTCCCAGACAGAAATACATTTTCAGATCTTTACTCTAAACATTCTTTTTGTTTGTTTTTACAAATTGTTTTCTGGTATTGTCCATAGAATTTAACTTTTACTGAACATGACACGCTTTCAAGCTTTATAAGCAAATGGATCCCTGCTCCAGTATAAATAAAAGGTCGGTATCATTTTCAAATAACTTTCATTAAAACATCATAATGCTTTGACAATCCCTATCTGTTTAATACTGTGTATCGTCATTATAGAAGCCGTGTCATCTGTTGCTGCTATAGAACTAGTTTTTTTAGTGTAAGCATGCAGTACAACAACAAAGATGTTGCCAAAACCAACACATCATGCATTTAGATAAGTTAGAGTAGCATAGCGATATAGCATAACAGGTGTTATTGTCACACTACTGTTTACAGGGACCATGTACAGCACAGTGTCTGTGACTGTGTCTATACATGTCACGTAATAATTTCATGCAAGATTATGACAGCAAGATATTTGCACACATTCTCTCACACACAATCATGAAATCCTATCACGTTGTTCCATCTGTGAAACAGCGCTTGTTTACATCTGAAACCACAGTATGCATTTTTAGCAGACTGAAGTGCTCGGGTCTGTACATCCTGGAGCGGATGAGCAACGCTGTGGATAGAAGAGTGGCGAAATAACATCTCAAGGTCTTCCAGGTTCTGACAACAGTACTGAAAAACTATAAAAGCTCAGTGTCTGTGCTTGTGAGAAATTGGTTGTAAATAAGTGTGTGTGAGAAAAGTATGTGGCCATTTACTGATTTAATGATTCAATGGTGTATTCGGTGAGACCTCGATCATCACATTTCCCAAAACCACAAAACAGACTTTGCCCTTAGCAAACGAACAAACTGCAATGAATAGAACTCCACGCGTTTGGTGTGTGTGTGTTTGTGTGTGAGTGTAGGTGTGTGTGGGTCAGAGGGAATGTTGACTGTCCAAGTAAAGAGATCCTCTTTATTCTAAATTGTTCAGTGAATAAAAGGATAAACTTTTTAAAATTTCAAAGACTTTTTTTGTTGTTGTTGGTAGTAATTAGACTGATTTTAAGAAATTTATTCAAAACAGAATCATGATTAAGACAATATTTAGTCTTAGTCTAATAATTCTATTCTGAATAAATGTCTTAAAGTTCCTGTCTGAAGTTGCATAGATGGGAAACGATTTTTAAATCTAGCATTTTCTTCTCTTTAACACCCTTATTATACACACACAAACATCCATACTAAGCAACTCTTAATTAATGAACATGGCCAATTGATATGATGAAGTATTGAAGTCAGCATGAAATAAAAAGTTGACTATTTGCTGTGATGCATTTTAATTGGCTTTTTTTTGTGATTCATTTGATATATCACATATGACAAGGGGAATTTCTTTTTACTCTACAGTTTTAACTTGTTTCAGAATTTTTTTTTTAAACATTTTAAATATTAATAAGCCATTATGTGACAAAAATATCAAAATTAAATTAAATTCAGAAATTTAAAAAAAAAAAAAAAAGCTCACTCTAGAAACGATGCATTCAAGTAACCGTTTGTATAAACTGCATACTTCATGTATTTTTTAATTAAAGGTGCACTGAGTAGTACTTTATCTAGCTTAAGCATCGCTGTTGTACCAAAACCACAATTGTGAAAGATTGCTGCAATTTTCATCTATCAGCGTGGATCAGCATTATCATCTCTGAGTTTTGTCAAAGGAGATGGATGCTAATGAGTGTGAAGTGAAACATCACCGGTCACGTCATGTCAACATAGCGAAATAAATCACGTCATGTCAACATAGCGAAATAAATCACGTCATGTCAACATAGCGAAATAAATCAGGGTGACCAGCACCAATTAAAACCTTTTTTTAAATAGAAAACTACTAGGACTAGTCTTCTTATCATGCAAGTGAACCCCATTCCGATGACTCTTCAACACTATTTCCTAATGGGTAAAACTTTTTCAATTATCATGAAAGTAAATAAAAAAAAAAAATGTAAGAAAAGAAAATGTAAATGGGGTTGTAAATGACTTGACACTTGGAATACATAACCTGATGCTGTGAGATTCGGCTTTAATCGACGTGCTAAAGAATGCAGCGATTGTGACTGAAACCATTATCGCTGTGTTGACTGAAAATTCCTCTTTATACTTTGTCTTTAGTGGATATTTCTTTTCTGGTGTTGTGCTTTAGATTTGAGCCCCTCACATCTGCTTTCAGTTTTCTCTTCGCTATGTCTCACTCTGTTGAAACCCTCAGAGTAGCATGGTCTCTCATGCCTTATAAACATCAGAAATCTAAGCACCAGCTATGAAATAATTCAAAAGGAAAAACAAAACAGTGGAAAAAGATTTAATATCATGTTTGTGTGTGTTACCTCTGTGCTAGTCTGGCTTTGGTTCTGATTCTGTGACTGCACATCATTCTCCTGCCCTCGAATGTCCAGCGAGTCCATGCTGGATGCCGAGGCAGAATTGATGCTCGACCTGGATGAATGACCGATCGAGTGCACTTCCTGGTCACTGACCGTACCAACCGATCCTGTGCGGCGATGATGTGAGTGAGAAGGCGGGTGAGACAGAGTTGCAGATGAATATGAGGTGGAGGATGACGAGGAAGATTGAGAAGTCTGCCTTGCTGCCTCGTCCATGCTCAGGGAGGCCTTTTCTAGCTGAGCGGTGATGTCATCCAGGGAGATGTTGGAGGCCAGGGGCCGTGACTGGCTGCTGCCAGCGCGTACGGTGGAAGCAGGAGAAGCTCTGGTGCTGCTGCTGGTGCTTCCTCCGCTACTGCCCCCTCCGGTGTGTTTGGTGCTGGCCGAGCGGCCTGTGGGTCTTTGCCTAGATTTGCCATCTGAGGTCTTGCTCATGGGTTTGCCGATAGTGCTGAGCTCTTGTTCTATTGAACACAGGTCAGCCATGAGGGCATCCAGGTCCACTGTCTCACCTTGGTTAATGGCTTCTACACAGATAGACAGAACACAATTTTAATTCATTTAATCCAAGCACGCTACCATTTCAAAGTTTGTATTAGTTAATTCTTTAATTCAGCAAAGATGCATTAAACTGATTAAAAGTGACTGTAAATACATTTAGAATTTTAAATAAATGCTGTTCTCTTAACCTTTCTATTCAATAAAGGTTACTGAAAATGTATCTCAGTTTCCACAAAAAATATTAACTGTTTTCAACACTGATAATAATAAGAAATATTTCTTGAGCAGAAAAGCGGCATATTAGAATGATTTCCGAAGGATCATGTGACACTGAAGACTGGAGAATTGGCTGATAAAAATTCAGGAATATATTACATTTAAAAATACACTACAATAGAAAACAGTTAAAACAGTAAAAAAACATTTTAAATTGTAATAATATTTCCCGTTTACTGTTTTTATGGTATTTTTGGTCAGACAAATGTAGCCTTTATGAGCAAAAGAGACTTATTTTTTTAAATATAAAACAACCTAATGCTAATGAATGCTGAGAAATCAGAGGTGGTGTGTTTCTAGGTGTAGTCTAACCGTTGATGTTGTACATAGAGAAACGGTAAGAGAAGTTGGCAAGGTTTGTTTCCTGTCTGAGTGGAGCTTTCTGCATTTTCTCTAGACACCCATCATCCAAACTCTACATTAAAGGGAGAGAGGGAGAGAGAGATAGAGAGAGAGAGAGAGAGAGAGAGAGAGAGAGAGAGAGAGAGAGAGACAGGGCAATGTGAGATCCGAGGAGACATACCGATCATAATATATTAATCATCAATATAATCAGTACATAAAAAAGAAGAATCTGAATTATGTCTGTGAACTATAAACTATAATAGAATACTGAACTCAGAAAATAATGTTTATGGTAAGGCCATGTTATAACTGTTAAACAGCTGATATTTAAAAGTTAAACATTAAGTATAATCAAGATTTTAAATGCTACAAGCGAATATAGGTATCACAACATTATAATGTACAATGTGATTGATATACAAATTAAATTACATTTAACGGCGTTACTCAATTATTAGTGTTTTTACACGTTAATTGTTTTATCTTATTTTAAATGATTTAAAGTCATCTTTAGCCCCCTTTAGAAGTCTGCTGAGGTCCCCAGGCCCCTGATTGAGAACCATTGTATTAAATGATGGTGATAATGAAGATAATCTAAATGTAAAAATAGAGGAAACGAGCATGTACAGTTAAATGTACAATGCTAACCTACACTGATTACAAAATAAATAAAAAATCTCTAACTTTGGCCAACATATTATAAACAGAATGAATTACAAAAATCAAAAATATTGCACATATCAAACTTTGCTGCGAAAAGCCCCCAAAGTGAAGACACATCATATTAAATATGTCACAATATCACACTGAGCGACTGAGTGTGAGAGTGTCACCTGTGTGAGTTTGTCCAGTTCTCCCAACCAGGTGCCAAACATCTGGTCCAGATCCTGGTCCTCCTTATCGCTGTCTTCTTCAGCAGCATGGTCCAACTCATCATCTGATACCTGCTCCATATCTGCTGTAACACACACACACACACACACACACACACACACACACACACAAACACACCCACACCACCTCAGTACATTATAAAGTCAACTAGCGTGCCATGTCCACATCAACAGACATACTGATGTCTAAACATACAGAACATCACAGATATTACAGCCTGCTGACAAAGAACCAACATTTCAAGAACGACTTGTTAGGTTTGATGCGTCTTGTCAACACAAGTAGTTGTTGATTCATTTGAAGGATGACATACATCACAGGTTGTCATAATGATTGATTTAGTTTCCACTTATGTAACCCAGTATACTATATTAATTTAGCGTTCCTTATCTCACATCAACATCGAAGCCCTTAAATCTTCCTTTTGAATGAGGGTTGTGATATGACACCTTCCAATCTGCATTTGACACTGCAATCCCGTAGGATATCATCTGTCAGTCTGGCACATTTGAGAAAAACAAAACCCTTTTTTATTATCTTTATGTGTGCTCTGTCACAGTGTTCGTCTCTGTGTAAAGTCAGTCATTATTTCAAGCCTGCCTTCTGAGAGGGTGTGATGTGGTTGTTATGGTAACCTCAGCTCCATCTCTAAGACTCTCTCTAGATCTCCCACTGTCAGTTTTCAACCCCATCATTGCCATTGCAACCCCTGCTGTATCTTCCTCTGTGTTTAATTTTTTTTTCATTAATTAAAATATTGTTCATTACTTACTAATATATTAAAAATAACCAAAGCACATGAAGTACTTCTAGGTCCCTTATAGGTTTTAGCCCTACACTTGTTACTGAAACTACACGGCATCAAGCACACATAAACAAAACATGCTGATTCGTATTGTAGGTCAACATTAATGTTTCAATGCAATGTAATCAAATCATATTTTAGGTGTGAAATTGTAAACACTGTAATCAAGAGAATGCTGGGTGTGTCGGTAATGAGCTCATTAGAAGGAGGTTTGAGGGTGTCAGGCGACGGTCGTCCTCTAGTGGACAGTAATGGAACTGATGCACAGTCACAGCTACAACGGGAACAAAACACAGGAGTCAGCATGTGTGTGTGAGCATGTATTAGGCTTTCCATGCTGAGTCAGGGTTGGGTGAATGGAAAACCGATGACCTTTGGTGAACAACTAACTATGCATTGAGAAATTGAGGGGATTGAGGGGCCCCTTGACCACACTTCACTATTACATGTGATATATATTATTATAGGAAATATACATTTATTATTACACAAAATGTCAGACTATAGAAACCTAAACTGATCACATTCCCATCTCTCTTTTTCATTTTCCATCTTTTTCTGCTACTCACATGCCTCATGGGGCCCAAGAGAGCAGAGATGATCCCTCAGAGATTCTGAGCTCACTTGAACCCCAATAAGCCGCTTCACTCTTTGATCCAACAAGGGTTTGTTTGTACTTATGTATGAAGCAGACATGAAAGCAGGCAGAAGGTTTTTTAACATCTACATGGAAAAATATTTTGATCAGAAAGCAGAATCACATATTCCAGGAAGACGTGAACTAGACTAAAGCAACCAAAATCAAAATATACAGTACCCTTCAAATGTTTGGGATCGGTGCGACTTTTTGAATGTTTTTAAAAGAAGTCTCTGCTGCTCACCAAGGCTCATTTATTTATTTCTCTCTCTCTCTCTCTCTCTATATATATATATATACTATAATTCACAGTATTACTGTTTTTACTGTATTTTTGATAAAATAAATGAGCCTTGGTGAGCAGCAGAGACTTCTTTTAAAAACAATCAAAAAGTCGCACCGATCCCAAACATTTGAAGGGTACTGTATATTTTACTGTATATTACAGAGCTTAGACCTTGAGACGAATGACCGTGTTGAGAATGGTTCTTCAGATGTTCTTGAGATTAGCCTTGTTTCATAAATATTGCTCCAACCCCGCATGTCAAAGTAGCTGTACTACCTAACACAAACAAAAACATAAACAGTATCAATGTAAGAGTCTCTTCAGAATAAGAATCTAAACGGAATGCTTTAACCATTATGAGATGGTTTCAGACCCTGCTGAGTGAGCTGCATCTTCCAGGGTTTGCATATGCAAGTCACTACAAACAATCAGAGGCGGTTCTGTTCACCCAGGTGCTTAATTCAGTACACTCTTGCAAATATATCAGATCAGCAGGAAACTAATGATGCCTTCAGTCACTCTACTGCAAACTGCCACGGTTCTGCATTATCAGTTAAGCACAGAGAGGATAAATAAAACCACAAAGAGGGAAAGAGAGGGGACGGTGTGGGGCAAAAAAAAAAAGATTTTGCTAAATTATAGAACAGCAGAAAATGAAAAGAAAGTGTGGATCGAGAACGAGAGCAGATGAAAATTAAGAGAGGTGTGTTATCTTGGCACCCTGTTGCTTAACAGCTGCTGATTTAGACTAAGCTCTGCTAAGCTATCTGTCTCTCTCTCACACACACGCAAAATGGTGATGGTACAAATTGTAGACAAAAAAATGCATCTTTCATACTTCATCTGCCACTACACACAATATAAAAATTTCTGCTTCATTTAAAGCTTAATAATATACGAATTAACAAATATCTTGTGGAATGCTGTGAATGTGACAGAGTGGAACATTACAGAGCAAAATGGTTACTGCTCTCCTCGTCATCAAGGTTATGGCCTAAAAAAAAAAAAAAAAAAAAAAAAAAAAAACACTAAGCAGTAAGCAAGCCTCACTAACACAGAAAAGGATTCCGTTGTACTTGAAAATAATTGGGTTAGGGTCTGATTTCCACAAGGATGCATTAAATTAATCAAAAGTGACAATGTCTATTTCAAATAAACTAAATTATTTAAAACTTATTGGCTACTGAGATTGCTATTGCTATAAATTGCTATAAAATAGCTATTGCTATTTTGCATGCATCACAGATATAAATTACATTTGATCATACATTTGCATAGAAAAAAAATAATATTGTAAAAATATTTTAATGATATAATTTATTAGTGATAATAAATTGGTAAATACAGCCTTGATGAAACTAAATGAATGGTAGTGTATTTAATACACACACACACACACACGAATGGTAGTGTATTTAATACACACACACACACACACACAAAACAACAAATGTTCAGAATTCATAATTATGAAAAATATATTTTAAGCATTCGAAACAAAGTAGACTCATCTGCTTATAGCATTTCAGAAAATCATACTGTGGACAAACATGGAAAGAATGATAGTGATATAGAGAAAAAAAGAGAAGGAGGTAGAGAGGGAAAGACAGGAAATGTCCAGGATCACTACCAGGATGTACAGAATTCTTCATTTTTCCCATGAACTATTCTGTCAAGAATCTCCCAACACCCTCCAGCAGCTGTTCACTGACACACACACACACACACACACACACACACACACACACACACACACACACACACACACACACACACACACACAAACACCAAACAACTTTTTAAAAACTAAAAGAAAGCTATTTTTATTTCATCGGGTAAGATGTTGTCAGATATGAGCACACACATTTATGATCCACCGTCATATGTTTTGACTTTGAATTAGATAATCAGATAAATAATAGCAGAAAGAAGATTGCACTGACACTCTGAAAACCATTGCTTTTCCAGATTTGAATAACACACTTTATTTTCATAACCAGTAGTAACAGCCATTTTAACACAACACTCCTGTAAATGGTTTACGAACACACCAGTCATTCTGTGACCAAAAAACTAGCTATGACCTTTGACCATGTCCTATTGAGACATTTAAAGAATGTTACTGTACTGCCATACAAATGTCTGATTGTAATCTGCATGGGCACTAAATGCTAAATGCTAATGTTTCACTAAAAGAGGTTAAATTTGGGTGGGTAGAGCAGCAGGTGTTTTTAGCTGCTTTCCACACATCTATGCTTCAGACTCATATCGTGTGGTACACAAGGTGAAGAAATGGCTTTGTGAGGAAGTGAGGAGAAAAGGTACATGGATTTGAGGCAAGAAAAACCATGTATGACAATTGCTGAAAATACCCTACAAGCTCTCATCATCAGGCATAATTTACTGCAAAAAAAAAACAAAACAAAGAATACAAAAAAAAAAACCTTCAGTGGATGATAATGGATAGGATACCATATTTCTTGCATCCATATCTTTGTTTAAAATAATAATAAAACAAAACAAAACACAGCACAACACAGCAAAATGCTGGGCTGTCAAAATAATATAAAAATCTCATTGTTGAAGCCTGGTAAGTAATTAGAAACTAGAAAGTATAATTAATAATTATTAATTTCAGCAGAGTTATAAATTAAGCATCGGTAGCTGAAGACACTTTCAAATCCATCATCACTCAGTTTAAAGCACAGCTGAATGCAGCACACTCTCCAGACAGAAATAGCATCATATCACATGTGCTGAGCAATTGTGACGCTCTGAAAATATCCTAGATTTAAAACATTAGATGATTGTATGTGTGTGCATGTGTGTGATGGCAGACAGTCTCTCAGGGATGATGGCATATGACAGCATTCCTCGACAGTGCAGTGGGACACAGATTAGCTCTAACAAAGAGAGAGAGAGAGAGAGAGAGAGAGAGAGAGAGAGAGAGAGAGAGAGAGAGATACAAATTGAGCATTTTAAGAGCAGAGGGAAAAAGAGGACAGTGAGAAGGGAGAATGTAACCTGAGGAACAAATCTCCTTTTATTTAGCACACAGACATACACAATTTACAGTTAAAAACCAGTGAAAATCACCAGTATGTGAAACATTCAAAAGACATATTAAGAATGTTTACACACACAAGCTGACTCACCACTTTTCCTTTACCTCACTCACACAAACACACACACTGCTGGGTGTAATCTATCATCACACCCTGAGCTGATGGGGCTGCTGAATCAGAGAATGACTGATTTCTGTGAATTCTAAAATAAGCCCTAAACACCCTCTGTGAAGGCATGACTCCATGCATCTCTTTGATATATTTGAAGTATCCACTATATTTTATTGACATGGCAGGTACTGATGTGAGTTAATGATTGTTGAAACTGTTGAAAATGTACAGTATATTAATTTATTGATGTCTGTCTTCTCCATTTTCATCTTTAAATCTCACTAAAATATTTTAATTTACAGGTTCAGTTTCGACATTTATTCACAATGAAACATTGATCGATGAACATCAAATACGGTAAACGGAAGCTCAGACATGATTGAAAAAAATCTATATTCATTAGGTTTAACATATTTATCAGTACTAAACATTCCACGTTTACCTGAAATATAAATAAGTTGTGAAAATTATCTATACAGTGATACTGCATTCACCATCATGGATGAGACTGTGGTGTAACAGAATTTACATTACACTGATTGATATAAAGCTTAACCTGAATGACAAATCTTATCAATAAAGTCACTTTGCTGCAGGAACACAGTCTTTTGTCACAACTAGTCAAATGATTATCATAAAAAAAAAAAAAAAAAAAAAAAAAAAATTATATATATATATATATATATATATGAAATATAATTTCAGAATGGCTTCTTGGTTCCAGTGAATGACCTCTTAACAGACTGCATATTCTGGACAAAAGTACCCTGGTTATTTCATAACTTAAAACAACAAGAAATAGTCCTTCTAATAGAACACAGTCATTGTGCTGCATGTTGTTGTTGCAAGGTAAAGTTTGGGTAGATTTATCAAGCATACACAGTGACAGATATAAAGGAGTTTTAGTCACACAAACTCTCTCAAACAAAACTATTTCAGGCCCTATAAAAAAGAGTGCATTATCTAATTTCCTTTTCTCTTCAGAACAACAGATTGTTTTTGAATCATGAGAAAGAGGCAGACACGGCACATACAGAGTGAAATGCAATAGGAGAGAGAGAGAGAAAAGATTGTGAGAATCAACTGACATGGTGTCTTAAGATATTTCATGAGGGTGTGGACTGATTCTCACTCAGCACTTCACGTCATATCCTTTGGCTATCCAAATGGCACACAAACCAAACACCCTCTCTCACACACACACACACACACACACACACACACACACACACACACACACACACGGTGGCCCAGTGAAAGAGCTCCTTTCATACAGGAGCCACACAAGTCCAAAGTTCGCCAGGCAAGAGGTGTGTCAATTTATCATAGTTTGACCTTCACTCTGTCTGACACAGTGAGCCAAAATGTTCAAGGAACAAGGAAGATCCTAAACATGAACTTCATCGACATATAATCATATAAGCTCATGTCAATACTGTAATCACCAAACTGAGAAGGATGCAAACTCTGGGAAACCCTTTAGAGACCATTATGGTGAAACGTTATTAGTTTTTAGAGAAGATACATCCCAGCTGACCAATAAAGACCGTCACAACATCCCCTGAATGTCCATTATGAATATTTCCTCAACATCTTTATGTAGAGTTCTTTACTTCACCCAAAAATGAAAATTATCTCATAATTTACTGTCAATCCATCCTACATTTATTGTGTGGAACAAATTTTATTTTTTTATTTTTTTTAGAAAAAGCATGTTGTGAATTTGCATTAGAAGTGATGGTTTCACAACACACTTACATCAGGCTCATGTTATGTCAGTCATGAACACATTAACCTCTGTTTGACAACTGGTCGGTTAGTTAAATAAAAGTTTAAAATATTAGTCTTTTTTTTTACTTACACCTACCATTTTGCTTCAGACTGAGGACATTGATTCATCAGCTGGGGTTGTATGGGTTACGTCATGGATATTTTGTGTGGTTTTTGAAGCTTAAAATTTAAAGGACCTGTCCATTTGCATTATATGGAGTAACAAAGATGGATTGCTTTTCTGAAAATAATGTTTCACTGATGAAAGAAAGTCACATACTGTACATCTGGGATGGCATTAAGAATGACAAAATTAAGAGAGAATTCAATTTTTTTTTTTTGGTGGAGTATCCCTTTAACCATTAAAAGGACATTCAAGCATGACATTTGGAGGACGTCCAGCAAACATTCAGTAACATTTGTTACCAGACATAAAGAGATGAGAGATGAAACAAGGCCATTCACAAACATTCAATGACTTCCAGAATGTTTTGCTTTAAAATGGGACCTATTTCAAACATACAAAATAGCCAGTAAACGCCCTGCATTGATCATTACAAAATTAATCAAATGCTGACATAAGTCAACATTAGGAGAAGAATAAAAATATATATTTTACTCTCTTTGAGAAGTTTCAGAAGACACAAGCACAGTAAGACTACTTTGATGGTAGGATGTTTTCTCATTTTTGGAGCTTTATGGTTACCATGAACTGTTTTATGGAAAAAAACTGTCTTAAGTTTTTAGTTCCACTGAAGAAAGAAGTCATTTGGGTTAGGAATGATATAAGGGTGCAACAAGCAAAAGTGTCCATTAATGAGGGTTACTGGGATAAAGTGAGTAGCATTGAGCTGGTCATTTGATCTTATTATGTCAGCTCCCGTGAGGCAAGCCACTCACTTGAAACACTTTTTCTCATCTTACATCAGAGCTCTTGATGCAAGTCTTAAAACAGAGAGTATGCATAATGAATGCTCTCCGTGCTGAGCTCAGAAACTTCAACAATTTTTATTGGTCTTTAAAAACAAGCTTGGTATGTGATTTTTTTTTTATATTTCTTTTTTTTAAGTAGAATTAAAGTGGTTCCATGAGCTGTATCCTCCAGATGTTCTACTCTGCTATTCTTCATATGTATATTTCTTCCACATACTGGCTGAAACAAAAACCAAAAGGCACATGCTTACACAGACAGTGCTGACTGTGGGGTATGCCTCTCTATGTGTGTGCATAAGTGTCTAAAATGCATGTGTGTAAAGCTTTAGGGCAAGATGAGTAAGCAATCCCTTTTACCGCGGTCCCAGGTGGCTTGAAATGTGAAGTCATAAGACCACTGTTGGGAACGTTACTTTAAATAAGTAATTAGTTATAGTTACTCACTACTTGTTCCAAAAAGTAACTCAGTTAGTAACTGAATTACTCTATAATAAAAGTAACTCGTTACCAGGGAGAGTAACTATTTGCGTTACTGTTTAAAAAAAAAAAAAAAAGTTGCTATATGTCAAAGAATTTTTTATTTTTTAGCAGTTTTAACAAGTCAGTTGAAATGAGTAGAACAGACAGGTGTTCGTACATAACTTTCGATATTTATTGCACGTCAACAGACAGCAAGAGTTTTATCCTGCACTTCAAGTATTATCTTTGTAAGAAAAGTGTTTTTGGCCACTAGCTTTGTAGATGCGTGTGTCGTTGTGAGATGCTTCATTAAATTAGAGTTGCTTACAACGGATGTCGACAAAGTCCTCACTCCTGGACATAATGTAGCCTACACATTACATGTACGTTCTTGCCTTTGACCACAATGAATTTGAAGTAGTGCTTATATCTCCACCTTCAAAAAAATGCCAACTTTTCATTGGATTGCTCCTGACTCGCCATCTCTGCTGCTGCTGCGAAGCTGTTGCTTGTGTGTGTGTGTGTGGCGATATAATTAATGTTCTCTTTCTAACATTCCCTCAGTATCTCACTATGGGACCGCCCTCAGGGCGTGGCCGATCGCGGAAGCACCTATAACACCACGTCTGCCAACCATGGCATACGAATCACTGCAGCGATCAGGGAGTCCTGCCTCCCTGTATATAAACCGCAGCTACCTGCCATTTCGTTATTATCGCTCTCTTCCCCGTAAAGATTTCGGAAGCTGTCCTCAGCAGACTTTGGGAATTATTGCTAAACAGTTTATCGACGGAGCCGCAAGGTAATGTCCAAAACGCAATAGATTCTTAATGTTTGTCGAGTGACTTGCAACTTAGAGAAAGATAACTAACTCGTTAAGGTGAGTTTTCTACTTTAAGTTTTTCTATTTATTTTTCTCTTGGTGCTCACCACGCACCAAAAAGTAGGAAAAAAAGCTCTCTGTCGCAGCACAGCTCCGTACTAGTTGTCATGTTTTGGTGGGCTTACCGTACGTACAGGCTTCATGGCCACTGCAAAAGAGCCGGAGAGCCCCGGAGGAAAGGGCTGTTCTCATCCGTGTGTGTGCGGAATGTGGATTTCTGCAAAAGAGTCACATGGTCTCTGCATCTCCTGCTTGGGTGCTAAACACGCTCAGGCAGCATTGTCCAACCCAGAGGGCTGTCCCCACTGCGAGACGTTCTCGGTCAAGACCCGAGAGCGAAGGATTCATGTTGCAGTAGCTGGGTAGTCAGACCCATGCCTCTCTGCTCAACCCAGAGAGGAACCAATGGATTGTTCACAGGCCTCCAGCTCCTGGGGTGAGATGATGGAGAAGGTGTCACCTGTCCTTCTCCCGCTGTTTGAAGATCCGTAAGCGGGAGAGGAAGATGTTTGCTGTAAAACCTCCTGTGTTCAATGAGGTGGTAATTTCAGTGGCCCAAGGCGAAGCAACTCAGGTTTTAGAGGAAGAAATATCCTCTTTAATGAGAAAAGGAGTGATGATTCCAACAGAGGAAAGGCAGATGGGCTTCTACTCCCGTTATTTTGTGATTCCCAAACGAGGGGGAGGTCTCTGTCTGATTTTAGATTTAGGGTCCTCAACAAACACCTCAGAAAATACAAATTTAAAATGCTTTCTCTCAGAACTTTCTGTCAAAGTATTCGTCAAGGGGATTGGTTCCCCTCAGTGGACCTCCAGGATGCATATTTTCACATAGATAGTTTTCCTGCTCACAGGAAATATCTGAGGTTCGCTTATCAGGGCACAGCATACGAGTATATGAGAATCCCCTTTGGCATGGCTTTGGCACCCAGGGTATTAACCAAATGTGTGGAAGCGGCTCTGACACCGTTAAGGAACAGAGGAGTCAGAGTTTCATCATATCTGGATCTAGCTCTGAGACATTTTGGGCATTTTCTCAAGAATCATCATGTATTGGGATCAGGACAGACAATACAACGGTGATAGCCTACATAAACTGACAGGGAGGAGTGTGTTCTGACAAGCTTCACTTATCAGAAAGACCTGATTATGTGGAGCAGCAGGAACCTCCTGTCATTACGTGTGATTCATGTTCCAGGAATAAGGAACAGGGGAGCATATTTACTGTCCAGAGGGAATCCTCTGTACGGGGAGTGGAGACTCCACCCCCAATTTATGCTCATGGTGTGGCCAGGCCACCATAGATCTCTTTGCATTGCGTGAAGACGCGCAATGTCCCCTGTTCTTCTCTTTGGTGGGCAAAGATGTACCGTTGGGTGTGGATGCTCTAGCTCATGAGTGTCCAGACGTGTTACTTTACGCTTTCCCTCCATTGAGCCTGATCGAGCCGACACTATGAAGGGTTCGGGAATGAAAGCATGTAATGATTCTGATCGCGACATACTGGCCGGGAAGACTTTGGGTTGCGGAGATTGCGCAACTGCTCTACGACCAGCCATGGCCGTTACCTGGGCACAGGGATCTCCTCTCACAAGCACGGGGGGAAATATTTCACCCCTCCCCTCAGAAACTAGCTCTCTGGGCCTGGCCCATTAGAGGCTAAATCTGAATGCAGCTGGGATACCTCCGAAAGTAATTGAGACAATTCAGAACGCGAGGGCTGCCTCAACGCACTCTTCATATAATCTCAAATGGAGTGTGTTTGAGGGTTGGTGCGCAGATAGGAAAATAGTTCCTTTCTTATGTTAAGTTTCTGATGTGCTGGTTTTTTTTACAGGACCTTCTAGATAAGGGTAGAGCCTTTTCTACAGTTAAGGTTTATCTGTTCGCTATCTTGGCATGTCATGTGGGTATTAACTCGGGTACTATTGGCCAGCACCCTCTCGTCTGTCGATTTCTGAGAGGTGCACGTCGGTTACACCCAGTGTCGAAACCGCTGGTCCAGCCCTGGGACCTGTCCGTGGTTTTGAACGCACTCTCAAAAGCCCCTTTTGAGCCCATTGAAAAAAATTGCCTTGTGCTACTAGCTCTAAAGATGGCTCTGTTACTCGCTCTCACTACAGCAAAAAGGGCGAGTGAACTACATGCTTTATCAGTTTATGTATGATGTTCGCTCTGGGTGTTCAAAAAGTCGCTTTTAGAACTAACCTGCCATTCGTACCCAAAGTGTTTGATCATACTGGTGCAGTTCAATCAGTAGACCTGCTAGCTTTTCATCCACCACCCTTTGCATCCTTAGAGGAGGAGAGGTTACACAATTTATTGTCCTGTTCATACTCTGCATATGTATGTTCAGAGAACACATACACTTCGTAAGAGCAATCAGCTGTTTGTCTCTTGGGCTGACTCTTAAAGAGAAAGACCTATTTCCCATCAGCGCCTTTCTCATTGGGTGGTGGGTAGTGTTATAGGTGCTTCCACGATCGGAAAAAAGCCCTGAGGCGGTCCCATAGTGAGATACCTCACTCATGTTATCAGAGAACCGGGGTTATGTCTGTAACCTAACGTTCTTAATGACATTTCAGTGCAACACCTTAATTCAAGGTAAAAGTAGTTTGATTTTGGAAAACGAGGAGTATCAGAAAGCCAAATCCTGGCTGTGACTAGGGGTGTTCCGATCAGGATTTTTGAGGCTGATCACAGTTCAAAGAAAGCCAATGCGAGCACTGATGCCGATCTTTTTAAAGAGCTTTTTTTAATCATGTAGAATTATTTGTAAGACTCCAAACAGGAATTTTAGACATTTATTCAGGACCTGAATTTCATTTTTTTTTATTCCCCTCTTTAGTTTGAAGGTTGCAGGGGGTCATTTTTTAGACATTTGAAAAATATACGTATATATATTTATTTCACCTAAATTGTTGCACAACAGATTACACACAGCACAAGCATGATTTTGTGAGCTGTATGTGAGGTTCACACATACTCTGTTTGCAGTGCGCATGCAGTCCATGTGTGGTACATAAGCGGTGCAGAAGCAAAAGGTGCTAACTGTGCTTTCACACAGGAGTCTGCAACTGATCCGTGGCTGTTTACTACCTACAGTACACAACATTTATTCATTATTTTGATTTGTAAATTCAAACATTGTTACTTAAAATTGCAATTATTTTTTTACACAGTGCAGTAGCTAATACAATCTTTCATAGATGTTTAAATGCAATAAATATCTGAAACACATTATTCAATGCTTTCTCCTGTGCATTTACTTCTAGATTTATATATTAAGTTGCTCAAGCTCGTGTCAAAACATTTAAACTACTTTTCTTACAGTATCACAAACATTCTTAGTTAAAACTTACCACTGACAGAAACAGTCTGCTCTAGTGCCTTTTCTTTTGCATTTAAATCTTTATTACAATCATCAGTACTGCAGTTCTTAAAGAACCTTGTTCTCTTACGAGAGCTCTCTCGTACTGCGTCTTAGCTAAGACGCTACGGGAAAAGTCTCTTTTCACGAAATACTGAAGCAAAAAATTATCCTTAATTTTGTATTTTTGTAAAGCGCATTTGCAGCAGTACACAGCCATAGGCGAGACGGCTCGTTCGCTCATTGGCTTGTTCTGCGGCAACTGCACAGCCTATCGAGCGCGGGCTGATGCAACATCAGACCAATAAGGGCGCTTGGCGCCCTTCTTGCCCCTTCCTGCCGAAACGGGTGTGGCCCAACCTATAAAAGGAGCTCGAAAAGGCTGACGGAGGAAGCAAGCGCCGTCTGAGAAAGCACATCAGCAGGACGAGCCATTCTGAAGCTGCTGGCATCGCCGCCTTCCACTGCCGTTCCTGCTGCGCTATCCGGCGCCTATATCCTTTCAATTCTGTTATATCCAAGCTGTTCTTTATGTGTGTGTGTGTGTTCGCCCTGCGACACACACTCGTAAAAGAGCTCGCGTCTTTTTTAGGATGCCTTCGTGCGGCTCGTCAGAGCCCCACTCAGCGAGGGAGACCGGTACGTCATCTGTGTCTCCTGCCTGGGTGAAGATCATGCAGCGCTCGCGCTCGCTGACGGCGGATGCCCCACTGCGAGCTGTTGCCATGGTGACTCTGAGGACTCGCCTGGCCTTTTTCTCTGAGCCTGCATTCTCCGCTGCGCTGAGGCGCCGTAAAAGCATCGCTTCCAGCGGATTCCGGAACCGTCTTCAGCTCAACCGAGCTCGCCAGTTCGCCCTGCTTCACCGGCCCCCCCTGCATCGCTTCCCGGTGGGCAGCGCCCGCTGTTTGCCGGCGCGTTGTCCGAGGAAAGCCGATCTCAGGGCCGCGTCGGGGGAAGAGGACACGCGCTCTCTGCTAGCTTCGGGCAGTGAGGGCTGGGCGAGCTCCGAGGATCTCGCGCCTTCTGCTCAAAAGCCCAGCAGACGAGCTGACATCGAGAAGGAGCCGGGGCGAATGCTCGTGTTGGCCGCGATGAGTCTCGGCCGCGAGTGGTTTGCACCAGCGCCCCCCATCTCGTTCTCGGCTGGATGGTATTTCCCTTTCGGATGAGCGTACTTCTCAAAGCCCGCCTCATTTCTTCCTGAGCTTCACAAAGAGGTGGCGAAGGCTTGGAACGCTCCATATTCAGCGCAAACTCGTTCGTCTGTCTCACTAGCATTCTCCACACTGATGATGCTAAAAACAGGAACTACCACTCACTTCCGCCGGTGGAACAGGCGATAGCGACGCACCTTTGTCCGCCCTCTGCTGGATGGAGGCAAAAGCGGTGTTGCCATCTAAAGCCTGCTGTGTGACGCTGCGTCGGCACTACTAACGATGGCTGCTTCATCGAAGCGCAGGTGTACGAGTTCCGCTGTGGCCGAGCTCTCACCCAAGCGCGCCGCTGTTTCAGTTCCAGGAATTGTGACTGTCTCAGCGTTTTCTGCAATGCGCAAGCCTGCACAGTTGCCCGCTTGCCTGCACACAAAAGCCGTTATCACAACAGCTTCAGCAACGCAGTTCGAGACCCCCGTTCTCGCTCTACCGGACGTCGCCCCGATTACGGTGAAACCGGGAGCCCCGAAGCCATCCTAGGAAAGCCATCTATGCATGCTGCATGATGCTGCGTCGGCACTACACATGATGGCTGCTTCATCGAAGCGCCGGTGTACGAGTTCCGCTGTGGCCGGGCTCTCACCTAAGCGCGCCGCTGTTTGAGTTCCAGAGATTGTGACTGTTTCAGCGTTTTTTGCAATGCGCAAGCCTGTACGGTTGCCCGCTTGCCTGCACACGAAAACCGTTATCACGGCTACCCAGATATTTCCCGAAAAAGGTGTAATTTCTGGTGTCCCGGCCACGGCCGATGGTGCTATAAATGTAGTGACGATGCCCACTGCTCAGTGCCCATCTCCACATATAAGCACAGCCCTTCACACAGGGCTCGCGCCCATAAAAGCGACTCAAGTCGATCACACGCACTACATAGTAGATGTGCCCACTCCTCAGTGCCCACAATCACTATATCACACGTGTCAAGTGGTTTCTGTAAAAACGAAACCCGTGCACGTTCGTCCGGCCACGGCCGATGGTGCTATAAATGTAGTGACGATGCCCACTCCTCAGTGCCCATCTCCACATGTAAGCACAGCCCTGCACACAGGGCCTGCGCCCATAAAAGCGACTCAAGTCGATCGCGCACACTGCATAGTAAGCGTGCCCACCCCTCAGTGCCCACAATTACTATGTCACACGCGTCATGTGGTTTCTGTAAAAAACAAAACCCGTGCACGCTCGTCCGGCCACGGCCGATGGTGCTATAAATGCAGTGACGATGCCCACTCCTCAGTGCCCATCTCCACATGTAAGCACAGCCCTGCACACAGGGCTTGCACACATAAGATCAACACAGATCGGTCGAGCGCGCCGCATAGTAAACGTGCCCACTCCCCAGTGCCCACATACACTATGTCACATACGGCGCGTGGCTTCTGTAAAAACGAGGCCCGTGCACGTACGCTCTGCACAGGCAGATAGCGAGTTGAAAGTGGTAAATGTGCACATATGCAGCCCACAGTTACTCGCAGACATATCGAGTCCCACGGGACCTGCTCAGCCTTCCCCCAGTCGGTTAAGCGCCGGAACGGGGTCGAGGAGGAGCGATCTGCCCGCTGTGATCAGCGCGCTCCCCGCCTCAAATGCGCAGCACACCCGAGCGCCACCGTTGCCCGGTCAACAGAGCACGCTTCGCATCCAGCCCTTAGCCATTCATGCAGATGTATGGTCAGCGCTTCCAGGGGTTTCGGATTGGGTGCTAGGCATTATAAAGAGAGGCTACTCGCTACAGTTTTTTCGACGCCCTCCGCGCTTTTCAGCGCGCGTCGAAACTACGGTCAAAACAGAAGTAGCACACATACTTATCTATATATTAAATATCAAAACTGTTGAGCAAAGGGGCTGTAGAGCCTGTGTCTCAAGCTCAAAGCGAGGGGGGGGCTGTACAGCAGATACTTTCTGGTGCCCAAGAGAGACGGGGGTCTCAGGCCCATACTGGATCTAAGACAGCTGAACAAGGCATTGATGAAACGCAGTTTCAAAATGCTTACGACCAGGAAACTCCTCGCAGATTCGCAGAGGGGACTGGTTCATGTCAATAGATCTGAGGGACGCGTATTTTCAAATACAGATAGCGTCAAACCACAGGCGATATTTGAGATTCGCCTTCGAGGGCCAGGCATACCAGTTTACAGTCCTCCGTGGCTCCTCGTACGTTTACGAGGTGCATGGATGCAGCGCTCGCTCCTCTCAGACTCAGAGGCATACGAGTGCTGAATTATTTGGACGACTGGCTGGTTCTGGCCCGATCACGAGCGGAGCTCGTGGACCACAGGGCCGTTTTACTCGATCACCTCGAGAAGCTCGGCCTCAGTGTCAATTGGGCAAAGAGTTCGCTGAACCCCAGTCAGACAATCCTGTTTCTGGGTATAGTTCTGAACTCGTGTTCCATGACGGCGCGGCTGTCACCACAGCGCGCGATGGGCATTCAGCGCGCAGCGAGTTCCTTCCGCTGCGGCGCGACCGTGTCGCTCAAACACTGTCAAAAGATGCTGGGTCTCATGGCCTCAGCATCTCCGGTTCTGCGGCTGGGCCTGCTCCACATGCGCCCCCTGCAGTTCTGGCTGAAGGCTCGGGTGCCGCGCAGAGCGTGGGCGTCTGCCCGGCTGCATTTCAAGGTCGATCAGAGCTGTGTTGCGGCTCTAGCACCTTGGACAGCGAACGGCTGGTACTGATCAGGTGTAAGCCTGGGGACTTCCCCGAGTGTGAAAATGGTGTCGACGGACGCCTCCACTTCGGGATGGGGAGTGCTGCTCGAGGGCAGACAGTCCTTTGGCCTATGGTCAGAACGGGAAAAGCTCCATCATATCAACTGCCTGGAAATGCTGGCAGTGGAGAACGCGCTGACGCGCTTTGTCCCCATATCAAGGATCACCACGTCGTAGTCCGTGCGAACAACATGTCCGTGGTGTCCTACATAAATCGCCAGGGCAGTCTCGGGTCCCGAAACCTGTGCAGGCTGACGGAACGCCTCCTGGTTTGGGCTCAGCGCAACGTGCGCTCGCTGAGAGCAATGCATGTGCCTGGACTGCAGAATCTGGGTCCAGACAGGCTGTCCAGAGGCAATGTTCCTACGGGCGAATGGTCTCTACACCCGCAAACAGTCCGGCTGTTGTGGGAGAGATTTGGCATGGCGGAGGTGGACCTCTTTGCGTCCCACGAAAACGCTCACTGCCCCGCGTTCTTTTCCAAGAACGAAAGCGCGCTGTCACGGAGATGGCCGTGCTGCCCGCTTTATGCATTCCCTCCCGTCTCCCTCCTTCCGCAGGTGATAGAACGGGTGAGAGAAACGAGATGTTCAATACTGCTTGTAGCACCTCTTTGGAAGAACCAACCATGGTTCCCAGATTTGATGCAGTTAGCAGATGTCGCCCCGTGGCCGGTACCGTTGAGGAGGGACCTCCTCTTGCAGGCCAGGGGCTCGATTTGGCACCCTCAACCGGAGTTGTGGTCCCTCCATGTGTGGGCGCTCAATGGTTACCCGCTGATCTCGCAGTGGGAGTGCTAAATACCATCACTCAGGCTAGAGCTCCGTCGACACAACGTCTGTATGCCTCGAAGTGGTCGGTGTTCTCCAGCTGGTGCACAGCTCGAGGTTATTCACCCCTTAGTTGTGAGGTGACGGAGGTCCTCTCCTTCCTACAGGAGCTGTTGGATAAGGGCAGAGCCCCATCCACGCTCAAAGTTTATGTGGCGGCCATCGCGGCGTTTTCTGAAACGGCGTCTGGTCAGTCAATAGGAAGGAACGATTTAGTCATCCGGTTCCTCAGAGGAGCTAGGAGGCTGAATCCTCCCAGACATCCGTCAGTCCCTATGTGTATTTGTAAAATACAAAATTAAGGATAATTTTTTGCTTCAGTATTTCGTGAAAAGAGACTTTTCCCATAGCGTCTTAGCTAAGACGCAGTACTCGTTCGCTCTTCTAGAGAGAACCGAGGTTACGTTTAGTAACCGAGTACGTTTTCCTAACTCCACGAGTGCCATCTATTATTGCCTTGTTTATATAAAAGTGCTATTTTCCTTTAAACCTAGCCAAAAAGCCATAGCCTATGTGTTGATAGTGAAACACAGTAGACTTTAACTATATGCATTTATGGTGTAATTACTACAGTTTTGTGTCAATCCATGTTCATATATTTACCACAAACAATGTGCTGTCACTTTAATTTAGGGCTTGCAATGGAAAACAATCTCTGCACTGCTGCAGAATCACTGCTCCTGGAACACACTGCCGGATGCAACCATGTGCAGAGTGAACGCTTTATATTATTATTTAAAAATTCCTTGTAAAAAATTATACTTTACACTAAGTGTTCCAATACTTAAGGCAATGTTATACTCATCGCAAAGTTCTTTGTTCTTAGCTTAGGGGTGAAAATTTTGAAACAGCACACTTTTTGAAAATTCTGACACCACCCATGCTGCTAGGAACTGTGTTTAGCTGAGTTGAGTATGTAAATATCTAAATCTTCTTAGTTACACAACAACATAAAACAGCAATAAAAAAGAGAAGTTAAGAAAGCATCTGATCATATGCGTATGGATATGTTTGCACCAACTCTGTAATTCGGCATTTCTCTGAATTCAGGATTTCACTTGTTTCTTACCTCTATGGACTGAGTGAACAAATGCATGAGCGGTTTGACGAGCGGTTTCATTTAGATAAGCAGAACTGTTTAAAGTTTGCATGAACCAGAAGTTGTGACCAATGATTCTTCCCTATTGTGACCTATACATTTACCTTTACTGATATTCCAATTACAACTGTTGTGTTCTGTTGTACTCTGTATCTGTGTATATACATTCTATATTAAGTATATGTTTTATGTGCATACTGTGCATATTTGTGTATTATTTATTCTGTTTCTGCATGTTAAGGAAGAATGATAAGCAAGTGAATTTGATTAGTCTGTGGCACTCCAGATATCCATTTCCTGTTTCTTGCATGCAACCTTCTCCCATAGTGCTGCCACAGACAATAGTAAGCATTTGACTATTTGACATATCGTTCCTCTTTTACACTTCATGTACAGTTGGAATGTGTGACATTGGCCAACTGCTAACTTTGTGAGGGCATGTTGCATGTCAGGCTGGACACACAGACATGACACGAGTCTCAAACTCTTCTTGTCTCCAACAGCTGGGAATGGCATGTCCATCCCCCCAAAAAACAAACATGTTGCTGAGGCCTGGGCGACACACTGTTGCAATAAGGGAATAAGGGAAGGTTGTTAGTGACTAAGAGTAATCTAAAAAAAACACATCAACCCAGTTTATCTAGATGCCAAAGGTGAGACAGCGAGTGAATTAACCTGGAATTAACACAGCAAAGTCACCTGAGAGCCTCGTGTCACTGAGTCTTCACATCAGAGTATGAGTGGACATACTTTAGGTTCTTTTTTACAACTATTTTTAGTCTGAACTCTACAAAAGCCTTTTAAACTGCAGGCTATGGATGGGCAATATATAACCAGGAAGTATATTAGCCCGGTTCTGTCAACTCTGCACTGGCTCCCTATTGAACATCAAATACATTTTAACATCTTGCTAATTACTTATGCCTGTACAGTTTAGCCCCTCAATACTTGAGTGAGCTCATATCGCATTTTAGTCCTAATTCTGCTCATTATAAAAGAGGTAAAAACAAGTTGCTGCGAATTGGATAAAAAAAGAGAAAAAAGGAATGGCGTCATGCCCCTGAATATTTTTATAAATTGTTGAAAAAATTCAAATTGTGCATTTGAAAATGAGACTTTACTTTAAATCATCTTGTAAGTACAGGTGTAAGTCTAATGCAAGTGTAAAAGTTTTCTTCTTATTTGGATCCACTCTCTATCATTTCTAATTGGGTCAAGAGACTGGAGTTCAGTCTTCAGAAAATTAATCATTACAGTAAAAGCACACATACACACAAACACTCCAAACTAATTCCAGAGAAATTCCAATTTATGCACCATGTTAAACACTGAGCTGCCCAGATCCTCCAGGGCTTTATTGGCTGCACTCATTCCTGGCATTATTCTCAAAAATCCAGCTGTGGTGTCAGAATGCTAAACCTTCACCCACTGTGTCTTCCAATCCTCCATCATTCTTTCCACCCTCACTTCCTTTCTTCTACTCAGACATTTCTGCACTTCCAAC
This sequence comes from Carassius carassius, assembly GCF_963082965.1. Taxonomy (NCBI): domain Eukaryota; kingdom Metazoa; phylum Chordata; class Actinopteri; order Cypriniformes; family Cyprinidae; genus Carassius; species Carassius carassius. The sequence goes on along the minus strand of NC_081760.1, from coordinate 21,919,219 downwards.
AGTTCCTCTGAAAGCACATGTAATGTACACAATGGACATCTTTGTCAAGACATTTTTCCTGTTAGCTTGGGGATAAAAGTTGGCAGAAAAAAAACAAAAAAAAAAACAGTCACCTAGATTCCTGCAGACATTATCTGTTATGCAAAAGTTTAACGATACATTTCAGTCACCTCAGAGCTTTTTTTCTTTTGGTCAAGCTCAGTATTATGCAATATTTCAGTATTTTACATTATTTCTCTTATTGTGCATGTAGTCAAAAATGCATATCACAAGGCAGCACACAAGCATTTACAAACAATGTCTGTAAAAGAATGGCCTATCTTTGGTATAGTGTTTTTTTAACTTGTGCCTGCGAAAGGAAGGAGAGAGGGAATATAAGCTTGTGTGTGCATCAGATCAGAAAACGTAAATGCTAGTGAGTGAGGAGTAGAATGCAACTGTTGTGTCATCATATTGACTGAAATGCTGAGGATTTATTTAAAAGCAGGGTGAGACTAGGGCTGGGCGATATATCTAACGATATGCTACGCAATTTCACGTTCATTATTGCAGATGAATCGCCTTCGATAACGAACACGATATTGCGTAGCTTGTCAGTGATCTACGGCTCTATCTATTAAATGCCGTTCCATTTGAAAGCAGGTGATGCCAATATAGAGGTAATCACAGAACCAGATTTACTGACTAGATGCACATGATCATATCGTTAGATATATCGCCCAGCCCTAGGTGAGACTAGTGTTCTATACACAAGGTATACTGCTTTATTACCTCTACCAAAAAATTGGAAAGGACAGAAATCAAAATAAACAAACACTTGAAACTGAACAATAGGGCCTTTCGTACCACTTTAGTTCCACAACTAAATGAACAGTACTAAAGTACTGGGACAATTTTGCGAGAACTATTTCCCAGTACCATTTAAGAGTTGCATTCGCACCAACAGTGTATACTAGGAAGTGACGTAAGCCGGTCGACAGTGATGTAATTTGTGCGTGACGTTCAACAACATTAACAAAGAAGAACAACGTTAACAACAGGAGGATGGAGGACGCTGTGATCGGAGATGTGTTTCTGTTGTGTCTCGCGGGTTTCACAATAATGGACAGACATGGAACGTCGACTTATGCATGTAGCGGTTGAAAGAACGACAAGGAGGAATAAGAATCTCCAATGACAACTGGCAGTGCTACATTTGCTACAAGTGCCTGCACTTCAGCGTACGTCCATCTATTGCTGTTCATCATATTTGCAAAATAAGTTGACACAATGTTTAAGGTGTGTTTACACAGCGTTATAAATCATGGCGGGTGAGGGCGTTTTCTAAAGGCCCTATAGTATACACAGCCATCAAACCACTGGTCTATGCATATTATACTATAAAAGCTACACAAAATATATAAACTGGGAATTTGAGATGACTTGGTTTTAATAAATGTTAATTCACATTATATTATAAATATTAAAGTACTGGTTGATAGTCACATTTGTAAGGAAAACTGTTTTTTAAAAGACTAACTCGGATAACGTGTACACACATCAAAAGGAACTGGAACCAGAATTTAAGTTGAAATGAAAAACCTCAAACCCAGAGTGGGGGATTTGCCTCATTTCAATAGTCCACCACATGCCACTTATTCCACAAAAGGGATAAAGAGAAAGAGGGTTACATTAATTAAAACCAAACAGGCATTTTGAACAAACAAATATTTTCCCAGACAACAATGACTCATAACCCTTATAATCCCTTTCAAAGCGAATAACAAAAAGTGTGAGGACTCAATTGTGCTCTTTCCTCTTAATCAATAAAGTTGTAACACACAATCTGTTACTCGGCCTCAAAACCTTGCCGTACACACACACGCCTCAACTGATGAGAGACAAAAGTAATGAGTATTAAAAAGGGGTGTGTGCCCCATTGAGCAAAGCAGATCACAGCTGCACACTGAGGCACAACTGTGCTGACCGTCTGTCCACATGGCAGCGAGACTCTGTGTGTTCTTGCAAAAGATTCCCTTATTAGATCTTTTTTTAGACACTGGGGTTGTGACTCATGTGTGTTAGACATCCTGAACAACACATTCCACCAGTGGTGTTGAAAAACAGCTCCCTGATTAAATATTGTCTTTAAAAAGTTGTTAAAAATTAAGGAAGGTGTGGGAGCGTTTGGACAGTGAGTCAGTATAAACCCCCCTGATCATGTGACTTCAGTTACCATGGTAACAAAATCAGTAAGCAGCCTTAGTGTCAAACACATGAGAAGCAAACAGTTTTAACTGTGTAATAAAACAAAAGCAACTTGCTCATAGTGACACAAAATGTTTTATTTGAATTTTTTAAGTAACACTGATACCAGATTTAACCAAAAACCATATTTAGAGAATACATTTGGCTAACTGAACTCTTACTGCCATTCAGGTCCACAGTATCCTGCTCTCAGATGCTAAATTAGATAAATTAAACTTAGTAGTAAACTTCTTCGACAACAAACTGCCATTTGAGCTGAACAAATTTGACTTATTGCTACTTCATCATTATTTTGGGTCACACTGAAGTCTATCCACACTACTGACATTTTTACCTGTTGTAGTTTCTCCAAGTTATATGCATGAAACAGACACAACACCTCAAACTTGTAACCCGAAGCCCGAAGGTCGCAGGTTCGAGTCTCAGTGCCGGCAGGAGTTGTGGGTGGGGGCTGTGAATGAACAGCGCTCTCTTCCACCCTCAATCCCCATGGCTGAAGATGGGTTAAATGCAGAGCACCAATTTCGAGGATGGGTTACTATACTTCCAAAGTTTTGGTGCATCACTACCAGAAAGCCATATACATTTATATTACTTGGTGTTTTACAAATGTAGCTGTGACACTGTTGCAGAGTGTGTTGTTGTGATTTGTGAGACAGTGTTTGCTAGTTTAGGATTGGGCCAAAATAATTAATACAACTAAGTGGCGCAAAGGTATGAAATCACCACCCAGGTATCAGATGGCCTGGGTTCCTGCTTGATAAAAAAATGACTTGGCTCATTTCAAAATAATAAACTTCACATTGTTATTGATCTAAACCAACACTGAACTGACTTGAGTCATAATAAATAATGTCACTATTGACTCTTAGAGCTGTCTCCGCAGTTGAGTTTGCATAATTGAATTTGATGTTTTCCTGTTTATCTTTGTGAAGATGCTTTGACACAATCTGTATTGTAAATTGCTATAGAAATAAAGGTGACTTGAGTTTAATGAAAGTACCACAAAGATAAAATTCAAATGAGTTTAGTCATACTTTATAATGTCATCACAAATTGTGACAGAAAGAGAGATGGATTTGGACCAGGTGTGCCCATCAGCATTTTCTGCCATGGGCGGAAGACTATGCAGAGACTTCCTGTTTGAACCGGAAATGGGGAGTGTGGGGGCACAGAGCAGAAGCCAAAACAGTGGAGGTGATGTCAGAGGAAAACCCTAATAGTGAAACCATGAACTGTCAATTGTTACTGAGCAGACAGACCAAACAGTCTTCATTCATGGGGACAACTGCAAAGCATCAAGTTGAAGCTTGAAACAAATACTGCGTTCCACGCTGACTGGCACATTCAAATTACAAGCTTGAACTAACACAAAATTGCCATTCTTTCTTCTCATTCCAAACAGACGCAGATGCACAAGTCCTCAATTAAAGATGAAAAGAGTATGTTATTCAAAGTAAATGCATTAACCCAGCTATGTTCTTCTGTCCATACTTCTCACTAGATTATTTGATCATGCATCAAAGCACATGGGGAGCACAAACACAGAATTAAAACTGCAATAATTTGATTATATAACAACTCCTCCACACCTAACAGACTTTTTCTTACATATGCTACTCTGTTGCTGCTCTCATTCAGTGTTCTCTAGCATTTTTACATGACTCTTTTACATGATTTGGGAGTAACGAGTTGCCTCAAGTGAATCATTCATTGTTTTTGTGCAACACATGCGCAACATCCTTTCGTTCATCAAATCTGATTTTCTGTTAACAGCCTAGCTGACAAAAGGATGAAAAACGTAAAAGTTGATTGGTTAATTATTCATCAATGGTTTCTCCTAATTTGTCTTTAGCTGATATTATAATGATTTTCTAATTTAGAATATGATCAAACTTTTGATCACATTTGTCTATTAAAAACGTAACATTTAAACTTTATTCTGCTCAAATTAACAAACTTACCTGAATAATATAAATTTAATAAAGATTTGTTCATTTTGCTGAGTGAGATTCTGATCTCCCATTACAAGTACTTACTTTGAACCATATTCAATCAGAAATTGCAAGCAAATGTCACAAATAATTAAAAAGAAATGGCAAGTAACACATTGAATAAAACATACAATTTGGAAATAGAAAGACTGAAATATAATTTTCTCCAATAAAGCTCCAATAATTTAGTTTTGTTTGCAACTTTGAAAAATCACTTTTACATTGTAATAGCAATTAGAGTAAATGATAATATACGATAATAGTGTAAAACTTATTTAAATTTAAAGTGCCCTTATAATGCCATTTCGGATATTGACTTTCATCCAGTGTGTATTGTAGCTGTATGATTATAAACCATCTGCTTTTTAAGTTAATAAAGTTTTTGTCTCCCAAAAGAAAGAATCGACTCTTAACAGCTGAAACAAGTCGTCTATAATTTGTGCAGCTGTACCTGGGTGACATATTTGCATAATAACTGCCTATGCTCTACGTTGGCTGGCTGCAAACAATTTGACCTGCCCTTAAGCACTTTAGCTTGTTCGCAAGGTAAACATCACGACGAGAAGACCCGGTCAAAGTAAATTTGTTTTATTTTCACTTCCGAATGAATGAGGCTACAAAGAATCAGTGGTTAAAAATTTTTTCACTGTACCACAGCAGTACAACGCCAGTCTTTTTGTATGTAGGCTCACAGAAAGGAGGGGTTTAGAGAGGCTGAATCTTAGAACTGCTTCTATTGAATCTTTAAATGCATTATTTTGAGAAAGTTTTTTGACCTTGCATGCATGTAAACCTATTTTACGAGACTCCCAAAACAATATCGGAATCCTTTAAATTGGTATAATAATGCAAGAAACTGACCCGAATGCTGACAGTTTGCCAGGTCCCATTAGCAGACCTCAAAAGAAAGGGAGAAAACGGGAAGAAGCTGGCACCAATACTACATAATGGATTTTTGAAAGGTAAGAGTAAAAGAATGAACATTTCTCCAATTCTGATGTTCTCCCGGGATGTCCTAATGCTAGGTTATTGATTAACAACTTCAACTTAACCAACCACACACACACACACACACACACACACACACACACACACACACACACACACACAGCAGAATAAATGACATGAATCAGCAGAAATGCCTGAAATGGAGAAAGCAAGATACAGATGAGCATGAGTATAAAGTGAGAGCATTCTTAGAGAGGATTAGTGCACAAAAATATAAACAATACTTTCAATATTTAACAGTAGAAGATCTCAAATAGTTATGTTAAAAATATGGTTTTAAGGGAACAAATCAATACAAATTATCAAAGTCAACATGAAACAGCAAAATATATTAGCATTGAACGGATGGCACTTATGCTGACAGAAATATCTCAGCAATAGTTAAGAGTGGATCCAAATAATCTTTCTACCATCCTTAAATGGGACACCACTGATATACATCACAGTGAAATTTATTATATGACTGTGGAGACCAAAGGATGAGTATCTGTGAAAGCTGTGGAGCAGGTCACTTTTTCTAATGGATTTATGGCCTCAAGGTTTCCACTGCGATCAGGATTTAATCAGTTCTGTATAAATTCTCAACATTGTGTCATAAAGACATATAGATAAACTCTATAGCCACAAATATATCCTCTATGCTCTACAAACATGTTGTGGGAATTTCATCAGATGTAATATTCCCACAGTGAAGCGGGGCTCCATTCCAGCTACTGCAAAGCTACAGTTCTGAAATCTTCCATTCGATGACCACTCACCATACAGCTTTATGATCCTGTCAGAAAAAACTGCTCGCTATAATACCTCTGAAGACTTTCCAGATTTTGATTCTGGCTGCTGCCAGTCCCCTAACACTCTTTGGACTAATTTGTGCACAACTTTGAGGAAAACAAGCTGGGAAATTGTTTGAGCAAACGCTAAATTTAAGAGTTTAGACTGAGTGTAAACTAGGGATAGGTAATATAAATTAAATTAAATGTATGTATTTAGCAGACGCTTTTATCCAAAGCGACTTACAGTGCATTCAGGCTATCAATTTTTACCTATCATGTGTTCCCGGGGAATCGAACCCCCAACCTTGCACTTGATAAGGCAATGCTTTACCAATTGAGCTACAGGAACACTGTATCCAACAACCGACTAGCTTATAAATTAAGATGATGATTTTATGTAGATTATTGCTGATAAAATAATTATTTAATTATGTAATATCAATTTGTGGAGTTATTTTAGCTGTTGGAAAGTTGGGAAAAAACATGAATTCTGTTTCATTAAACTGCTTTGTGTCTATTTTTGTACACAGGAGTATGTCTTCCGTAAACACTCCCAAGAAATGAGTTCAACTGAGTTCAGACGAACCCAAAATCAGCCGGATTGACAAGTCCACTCCACCAAAATGTTCAAGATATAAAAAGTTCATAAAGGCATTCAAAAAGAAATCTGTAACGACCAAGCGGTTAAATCAAAGTCTTCTGAAGAGATATGATCGCTTTTTAAGTTGAACAGATTTAGTTTAGGCTTTTATTAATATATAAACATTGATCAAAGGTAAATAAGTTAAACTGTACATTGAACCTTATTCGAATCCCAGCACATCAAGAAAGCATGGTGGAGATTCTGTGTCCAGAAACATATTTGTTATGAATCTGAACAACATCTTATGGGTTAGGAATGACATGAGTGTGAGTAATTGATATCAGATTTTCATTTTTGGGAGAACTATTCCTTTAAACCGGTTTAGTAGTTTTAATCAGCGCAACTCACAACTAGACTATTTAGTGCTTACCTAGTGTAAACACACTAAACAATTTCTGCACATTGCAATGAGAACATGTTTTCCCATTGTAAGCCGTCTCCCGAAACTGGCACTTGTCGAAGTTGGTTGACCCGGAATCTGTGTGGGCCACAATGGCCACAAAGAGCCACTGAGAGCCAAACAATGAGGCTGACCTGAAAACAGGCTGAAAGTTTCCTGTCTGGCACATGGGAGTGTAATTTGGAGCAGCCGCATAATAAAACGGCCATAGTGGCCATGAGATTAACCGGAGGGTGACTAGGGGTTTGGAATCTACCAAGGATGTGTGTATGTGTGTGAGAGACTGCACTGCACAATTCCCTTCAACAGAACCCATGTAAGGGACATAAACCTGTTTGTGTACAAAGAAAAAAAAAGCCTATGACAAACCCAAACTTTGACTCATAACCTGTGTGAGTCGCTGTGAACTTGACTAGCTTGCCAGTGATGATCCTGCTGAGCAATTGAATGAATAGTGGCTACAGAGAAAACTGTTACTCCCAATGTAAAGGAAAAGATTGATATCCAAACACAGTTTAATTACACTTTTTAACTGAGGGATAAAATCTTACAACATAGTATCATAATTGTACATTAGGTATAGTTAACCAAAAAACTAATATTCTGTTGATTACTCACACTCCTGTCATTTCAAACCCCATCGACTGTCATTAATCTTAAGTAAACTAATTAAAATATTATATTAATAATTATCAATATAATTATAACATTTATAAATATATTTTCTCATAATTTTTGCCCATTCATTAAATTCCATGCAACCACTATTTTCATGCTTCAAAAGTACAAAAATACACTGTTAAACTACAAGAAGCAGCAGTTTAATCAAAGCCATCTGAAGAAACATGATTACTTTATATGATCAAAAGTACATGAGCTCATTGGTTGAACCTTGTGTACAAAAGATGACCGGAAACCTTATGGGTTTGGAATAACACGGGAGAGTAAATGATGACAAAAATTGTCATTTTTGGGTGAACTACAAATCACAGACTCTTTTAAGTAAAGCAGGATTTCTGGGTCAACAGCTGACATATTGAGCGTTACGAATTCTCCCATTCATAAACATTCCTTTTAAAACATTGATAAACAAGAAACAAAAAAGATTAGAGGACTGGCGACACTTCTATCTCCATTACAGGGACACGCAAGCCTAGCCAGAAAAGTCAGCAAACAATGACGTGACATTCAGCCAATTATGGTGACCCATACTCAGAATTTGTGCTCTGCATTTAACCCATCCGAAGTGCATTGAACTTCACTGAAGAGCAGTGAACACACACACACACACTGTGAACACACACCCAGAGCAGTGGGCAGCCATTTATGATGCAGCGCCCGGGGAGCAGTTGGGGGTTAGATGCCTTGCTCAAGGGCACCTAAGTTGTGGTATTGAGGGTGGAGAGAGCACTGTACATTCACTCCCCCCACCCACAATTCTTGCCGGCCCGAGACTAGAACTCACAACCCTTCGATTGCGAGTCCAACTCTCTAACCATTAGGCCACAACTTTTCCCAATAGAAGGACCTTCAACTATCAGCGCACACATGTTCTGTGAGCTCAAACATTCTGAATGACCCTGGAGTGTTTATGCACATGGCTACAAGATCACGCTTCATCCCCTTCTCATGCTCCACTATACATACCCACAGTAATGTATAAATGTAATGAATAAAAGAAATAGGCCTACCGCATTTTTAGAAGGAAGTTTGAAAAATGGGTGAAATTTTTTAATTCATCCATTTATACGCTCAGGTTTCTTACAGTCAGCCCCATAGTCCTAGAAATCTCCATCCGAAGGGGTGTAAAGATTTTAATATTGAAGGTATAAAAACTGCATGTTCTTATTTTGCTGAAATCAACATTTGCAAAACATGCTTTTATAGCTAACAAATAAAAATCTGTTAAAGACTGTTAAAGTTACTTTTAGACTACCGATAGCAATGGGAAGAGAGTGTTTCAACTGTATAAAATAACTTCTTCTAAATCATTTCAAGCCATATGTCATTTGTGCCAGGGCATACCCACAGGGCTGCTCCATGAGGGCTGACATTTCACACAGTTGTGACTGGATATAATTCAGTCCTCTCATTCATTCACTCTCAGAGCAGAGTCATGACCTTACAGCTGATTTCAGGTCAGTTTAATCATTTTTAATAAACTAGATCATCCCGATGCTGTATTTGCTGCATTCTTCTTTCACCTTTCTTATGCTCTATTGAGGTATGTAACTGTTTAATTCATTTAATTAACTCTTCTTGTTTTAATTCAGTATATTTGTTCTGGTCTTTACTCTCTTTCAATATTGTAAAAAAAAACTGAATGGGAAACCCCTGTTCTGAGGGAAGGGAAGAACACTCAGTGATATCTTTTCCAGCTGGATGAGCTGACGTCATGTGAGATCACTAATGTCACAAGAGGTCAAACATCACTGGGACACAAATGAAACGGAAGAACAAAGTTCAGAATCTGGACAATGAGCTACTTCATTTGTTCTTTCAACGCTGGCAAGTTTAGTAAAGATAATGAGTAGCTTTATTATTTTATAGAACAAAATACAAAATATAAGCTTCCGCAAAGTCACAATGAAATCCAAGTTGAAAATGAATCAGCAGTGAATAAGCTGAAACAAGACAAAGCCATCGCTAAATGCTATTTTAATGAGGCGTCAGAAACTTTATCACTTTGGTCCAGAATGACAGTCGGTGTGTGGCTACACCACATTAATGTTTGAATCATTGCAAAGACTATGAACGAATCTAACGTGTGATCTGCTCTGTACACCAGTTTCTTCACAGTTACACAGTTAAGCTTACTGTTCTCCTGAAGCAATTTATTTTATAAGTGGATAGTAAATGCAGTTTAAGCATGGTAATTTAGTATTAAAATAACAGACGCACACAACTCGCAGTCTCCCCAATGTCCAAAGCCACAGAATTCTAAAATATGCAAAAGAAAATAAAATGCTTTTATTTATTAAAATCTGTGCACTTCTGGCTAAATCAGTCTCAGAAGTTTGTTAATCAGTTGTGTTTGGGAGGTAACGCTGGGCAAATTAGTTCAGGGAAATCAGAGATAGTTGAGTGTGAAGAGTTTGCTCTGGAAGGCCAAGCACACCTGATGATTTGTGCCAAGCATTTATACAAGCAGGTCATTCGCTGGCCTCCAGGTGCTCCATTGCGGGTCCTTGTAGCTGCTGAAGACCTATCTGGTTTCACTTTCCCTGGTGACTGTTTCACGGAGGGTTACAGTTCTCTTTGAAGGTCTGCCTCCGTTTTTTGAGGGGGAGCTTTGGTAAAATTACACCAACTAACATCTGAGTCTTTTGTCTCTTGACCAAAAAAAAAGAAAGAAGATTTAGGAACCAACTGAAAAGTCATTTTTTTATGAAGAGAATAAGTAAAATAAAAACTATAAAATAACCTAACTTTCTAACTTTAGGATGGAGGATGGAGATTATGTACTGTTTACTGTATAAAACTGCCCCATGTAAATCTGGACTATCTCCAGCAATTTTGGCATTAACTGTAAAAGCAATGTTTAGTTAAACAGATCACCACACAGACGACTTCGATATTTGTCTCGCTGAGATGCATTAGCGACAGCTGTTTTTCTCATCTAAACTGCTTTGTCCACACTCATGCCTAGAGGACCGTGCATTCCCTTCTCTGCATGGCATTGTACAAGTAACTGAGAAAAGAGGGAAAATTTGCCAAGTACTTATTTTCTTAACGTCAGCAATTTACAGACTGCATCCCACAATTCCACCCATTAGCTATCAAGGGTGCAGACAACACACTCTGACAGTGAATAACAAGAGCAGACTGAAATAGACTTAGAAAGAGGAAAAAGTGACCCAAGAAATAGAAACTTCCTACGATTCAATCTCTCACCACATGGCCTTTTATTTGGCAGAAGGCTTGCAAAGCACTTGAAAAGCATGGACACCCCTCAGTGGATCTTGTCAAAATTATTTAAACTGCAGTCAGTCATAGTCCTACAAGGAAAACATCAAATTAGATTTGCTTTACTCACCAACGCAGTTACAGCCTACACTGTTTTTTTGACACAGTTATGTACAAAAAGTCTGGTTCAGATGATCTGTTACATATTTGTGCAGAAATGATGGACGCTACAGTTTTACATCCTGCTAAGACATGTTCTATAATGAGGTTAAAATCTCATAAACAATTTCAAACTATAAAACTGAGGTGTGTCCATGAACATGAAACACGTTAAAAGTAGCACTTGTATCTCCCAATAAACTACAGGGCTTGATGTCATTTCCCTGTTCTTATGAACCAGGCTTGTAAGGGACAATCCCTGTTTAACATACCCTGTGTGTCAGTACAGTACCACCAAACAAGATTATTATTCTAAAATCCAATGATATGTAGTCCCACTTTAACAGGAGCAATGGCGGAATAGTCATGGATATGGATGAAGAATTACAAAAAAAAAAAAAAAAAAAAAACAATATTGAAAATATTTGAAAAAAAAAAAGACGTGACAAAAACATTTATGACTTCAGTGACTGTAAGGACAATGAACAGTCTGGACACATGGCCTTGAGCGCACACGACATGCAAATAAAAGACGGTTAAACATGCAGAAAATATTTACATAGCCCTCATTTCCAATTTATTCATTTTTTTAACCCTATAGGATTATCAAATGGAGATGTATGGTTTAAAGTCCAGAACTACATGCTAGCCTAAGGGCTCGAAAGGGTGGAGCTCAGCAAGATGACAACATGTTTCAATTAATATTCATTTTAAAGCGCAGAGATGGAAGCATAATAACAATGCATGAAAATAAACAGCTACACCAACATGGGGTGACATTTATGGGCGTTATGAACACAGCCATGCAGCGTTAAATGAAAACACTTGACGGACTTTTTATTCTCTGGTAAAGTGTTGTTGGTGAATAAATGTAACATGCTGAAATGATCAAACGCTCAAAATGTCACATTGATCACTGGACCATACGTTAGCCACAATACACAGCTCGGCCACACTCCCAGAACAACCAGAGGCTTTCTTTGGCTCAACTGGAGATGAAGCCAAATGTGGAATTATACGAGTTTATTACAGTTCTACAAACTAACCCCAACCTAGTCAGCAAAATTCTGACTGATGATGGAGAGCTTTTGTGCACGTGGGAACTGTCCCATTGTCAGATGACTAAGATGAATTCGCTCCCTTTTATTTAACACGCTCTTCTCGTTGTTTTGTCCAGGCAATTTTCTCATAAGAACAAACAATAACAGCACACAGTATATCTAAGCCAGTTTGTTTAGAATGGGTTCTCCCAGCGCTTACCTTATGTAAACCCACTTTTACAACAGAACCGCCGCTTAAGTTAAAAAGCCTATGCTTAAGTATCAGACATAAGAAAGATGAGATAATAGTAGCCACTCACCCTGCGGCGAAGAGCTCTGCACTTCTTTTATGTAATGAAAACAGCCGATAATTCTATATAAGAATGTTAAAGGTGAATATCCCACGTCCCTGGTGCTGAACAGCGCGGCATATAAACTAAAAAGGCAAATAGTTCATTTGCCCGATTCAATCCTCCCAGTCTTCATTTGAGATGTTTGAGTTTCCTCTCCCATTCTCTCTCTCTCTCTCTCTCTCTCCCCCCCCCCGGAGAACGGAGATTGCTGCGCGTTCCCAGGCGTTCCTCGCGTCCCGTTTCCTGTCCTGCCCAGATTCAGCGCTCGACCAATCAGGAGGTGCGTGGGTCCCCACTTTCTCCACACAAGAACAGCAGCAGAACGCTACTGGTGCGAAACGACAACAGGCAGCACATGTGCATCTTGTATAATGACACTGATCTATAGGCAGTTAGAATAATAAAGTCCCATATGTTTTAACACCCGGATTGGATGATTTAGACGCAGTCATGGTTTATACTGTGAAAGTTCAGTAGCTATGTTGTGAAGTGTTAATGTGGGTAAGTTATTTTAATTGATTTATTTTTTCTTAGTCACATCAGTGTGGTAAAGGTCGCAAAACTTCAAAGTGAAACGTTGGGTAGTTTGTTTTCGAGAGCGAATTTAACACATTTTTAGAAAGTGTTCTCCCCCCAGCGGACAAAACCATAAATGCAACAGTCGTGCTTTGTTTATTATAAAAGGCGTATTCTTTTGCACCTTAACCGGCTAAAAGCCGGTGGAAAATAGTTTTTATTTTTATTTTTTATTTATTGAATTTTTTGGCAAAATCGAATAAATGATATATAATATATTTATATACAATCTTTATAAAAGGCTTTAACAGACTTAGCAAGATGACATTTAAAAGCTTAGTTAAGCTCTCTCGTTTTAAAATATTATATACAGTGATGATTGAAAGATGAACGAATAGACATTTCTCCAAACCTGATGATCTTATTCAATATATTTAGTTTTACAGTTGTAATAAAAGGCTTTTACTTGCTAAGAAAGTATAAACTATCAGCAGAGGTGGAAAGTAACGAATTACATTTACTCGCGTTACTGTAATTGAGTAGCTTTTTTGTGTACTAATACTTTTTAAAGTAATTTTTTTAATCTGTAACTTTACTTTTACTTAAGTATATTTTGTTTGAAGTATTGTACTTCGCTACATTTTAAAACACATTAATTACTGAGTAAAAAAATAAATAAATAAATAAATCGCTCCCTGGAAACTACGGCAGTAAATAATGGGCAGGAGGGCAAACTGGCGCTAAAATCACAAGAAAGATGCAGACGGACAAAACAGGCGTTAGTGGTGCAGACACCGCTGAAAACGAAACCGCGTCATATTCTGAAGTTGAACTCGAAGGAAATGAAGTGAACCCCTGGCCATATGTATGCTCTATTATGCAGTGTAAGCTGTACTTGCCTAGGAAGACCAAACTAGCAGCTTATAAAATCTCGACAAGACATCAACCCTTCGCAAGAATGTAGAGGTAAGCTAAATAATTGCATCGTTGCATTGGTGGTTAAAATGAAGCTTTGACATTTTAGCAAGAGGTTTTGCACAAATTAGCCAAAAAGACAGTGGTGAGGAGTGTGCTATTTTTGTTTTAATGATGTGCGCGCGCATTTATAGTGCGTTCTTTCACTGTGTGATTCAGTCTCCTAAAATGCATTTAGAATGATCACAAAATTGAAGATATAGGGGCAGAAAATTCACATTTATATAATTTCATATATTAAATCAAAATCACACAAAGAATGCCGTCTTGTCCTCCAAAAATCATCATGAATATATACATAACAGTTCAGTAAACAAGTTAATTAAGATACTTGCGTTTTAGACACCATATTGCCTTTTTTAGCTCTATTTCTACAACAGAAAATAATTCCTAACACAGCCACCAAAGCACAGTTTTGCGTCTCTGAGCAACGTGACAGTGTTTCGTTCCTGAATGAATCAACCGTTTAAATGATTCGGTTCAATCGCAATGACTCGATTATTAACAGTGACTTGCTGACACATACTGGCCATTTTAATTTCACATTTAAAGTATCTTTTGATTTTTTTTAAATAATTAATTTCTTATCATTTCAAATGAGTATTCAACATTTTATGTCTTGTATATCAAAACATTATTCATGCATTTGTAACTGCAGGTTAAATGCATTCTTGTCCTGCACTAAACAGTGTAATACATCTAAATGCCACTTCCAATGAATCTTCTGCATTTCCTCTGCATTAAAAGATGAGTTTGTTGATACTTGCCTGGTAACAGCCCAAATGTTTTATTATTCTAAATAACTGATTCCTTTAATTAAAAACAACTAGTTTGAGATTAATAGACCTATCCCAGGGGTGTCAAACTCAGTTCCTGGAGGGCCGTAGCCCTGCAGAGTTTAGTTCTAACCCTGCTCCAGCACATATATCATGTAGTTTTCAAATAAGCCTAAATGATTAGATTAGCTGGATCAGGTGTGTTTAATTAGGGTTAGATCTAAACTGTGCAGGACTGTGGCCCTCCAGGAACTGAGTTTGACACCCTTGGCCTGTCCCATTTTTGACTCCCTCCCACTGTTAAAATGTAACTAAGTAATTTTTCACTCTGAGTAAATTTTAAATGAGCTACTTTTTACTTTTACTTGAGTAGATTTTTAGACTGGTACTTTTACTTGTACTTAAGTAAAATTTCATTAATGTAATGGTACTTTTACTTGAGTAGAATATTTTTGTACTCTTTCCACCTCTGACTATCAGTCAGATGACAGAAGGCCTGTAGTAGACTGTGTGCAACAGGATTTTAAGCAAAGTTTTGAATCATGTTGATCATTTAGAAATAAATGGCTTTATGGGGTTAAAGCAACCACTAAGTCTTTAACAAGTTAATAATAAATTAATAAAAATAAAATGATAATATAATAAAAAGTAAAAATGTAAAATAAACAAAAGCAATAATAACAATTATTGAAAAAATTGTCATTGAATATTTTTCCTAATTAAATATATAAATTAAGTAATATATATGTATGTATATATGCGCACACACACACACACACACACACACACACACACACACACACACACACACACCTTTATGAATGGTAGGCTCTGTAAACTTGTTATCATGTTTTGTGGTTCATGCAGGAAGTTTAAGGGGTTGCTAGGCATGCAGGGGTCTGAAACCAGTTTAGGTCTAAATATAAAGAAAACCACAAAAGCAAAACCTCATTATGTATCTCATGAATAATAAAAGAAACTTGATTAATCAGAATCTTTTTTTTTCCATCAAGGAACGTGCAGAACAAAGAACAGCAGCATCAGCATCGTGGGTTGGGGATGGTTTCAGTGTTCTGTGAATTGGTTGCCATAGAGATCACAAAGTGCACTGGCTCTGAAGTGCACCCAGATTTAGAAAAAGAAAAAAAACAGGAAACATGAAGACTTACAATAAATCATCTTAAAGGCATTTTCCTGTCCGTCACATGAGGCAGTCAGCGACTGCCAGAAAATGCCTTTAATTCACTTCTTCACTTCAGGTATTTTCCAATCAAGGGTTTCTGTCATTTTAAATTTGAAGAGTCCTCTTTCATTTTTCGCCATCTGTTACTCTCAAAGTACAAACCCACTTTAACCCTACAACCCTCTGTCAACTCTTCAAACAGACCATTTACTAGAAAACCCCTACAGGGGTCTCCTTTACTACCTCCCCTCATTGAGGAAACACCAGCTACTGTATGATGCTGTGAGAATCTGTAACATCACTGCAAATAACATCAACCACAAAGGGTGCAAAAAGAGAACGGAAACTTCCTGTTTGGCTCGTGATGTGATCTTCTGTTACGCCAAAGGTTGAATTTACCATACAAGAACGACATACTTGCAAAACAGTCTCAAAACGAAAGGTAGCGGCGCTGTCGTTTTCAAC